>NC_065548.1:16967343-17567343 GCF_022605725.1 Anthonomus grandis grandis | reverse complement strand
TATAAAAAACGACGGGTTAAAAACGACGTTATTGTGATAGCCGAATTTTGATGATGGGTTTGGATGACATATAAAAAACGACGGGTTTAGAGAAAGCATAATGAATCTTTAGCAGCAAAAAATCGTAAACAACTATAAAATGTGGCTGTGGTTTGGATCTGTTTTTGTACTGTGGGTTCTAAAAAGGTAAATTTTATTGAGAAAAAAAACTCAGACAAAGCTAATAAAACACATAAATATTCAAATGCAATCATCCTGCAGAAGAGAGAAAAACAATCACATATACAGAATTTGTGCTGGACTAGAGAGACACGCAACAAAAAACCGCTCCACTAAATTCTATGGTAAAATGAAATACCTGGCACGATAGTCCATGTAATCACAAAAGGCATTGATGATGTGTGGCGATCGTACTGCACAAAATTCTTCAAAGAATTAAACGAAGAGCTCAAACTAACAATACTTAGGGAGAAAGTGGAACAATCGGTGAAAAAATTGCAAATTCAGAAAGAAAACACCAACTTGTAATGCAAATTGGGGATATCCATCATTAACACCATATGTCAGAAGATATGGGAGCTTACTAGAGCCAATTACTACTTAACCATAGCCAAGTGACCAATAAAATTTTGATGCGCAGTGAAAAAATCCTTTGAAAAGGACCATAGATCATTTAAAAAGCTCCAGTCGTAGAGGCCTGTTATTTTACAATGCAGTATTATAGCCGATTGTTATAATCGAGATTAATGAAGTAATACTCGAGACTTATTAATTTAAAAAAAAAAGTCTTTTAAAAGTAAAATAAAAAATAAATTATTAATTTGTCAATGTCGTAAAATAATTAGCATTGATTGAATTTTATGAAAACCAAAGCAGTGGCTGGAGAAGTCAATATTCCTCCTAACGTATATGTAAGTTGAAAATCAAATACCATAAGTGGCGACTATCATCATGACATGAACTATGAGTATTATAAAAAATGAGTCACGGAGAACCTAATTTTAAATTTAAAACCAAGAAGAATCATTATAATCGATAACGCCGCGTACCACAATAAACCACTAGAAAAAGCATCAGCATTTTTGTCAAAAAAAGCGGAAATGCAAGAATGGTTACGGCTTAGAAGATATGCATATTATAAATCTATGTTAAAGCCAGAATTATATATTATAATAAAGCTTCAAAAACCAAAGTATAAACGTTATGAAATAGATAAGCTATTCAATGCAAAAGGTCATGACGTATTATTACCACTATATCATCCAGGCCTAAACCCAATTGAGTTAGTTTGGGCTGAATTAAAGGGATATATGGTAAACAAAAACGTAAACTTCAAGAAATTCACTATTCACTTTAATCACACTAATCACTTTCTGTGATACAGTTTTAGAGCAAAATAGTGAATTTTCAGTGGAATAAGGAAATTACGTAAGAAGGGTTATGGACCACAAAAGTTAACGGTCAAAAAAGATAAAACCTATCTTAACTTGTAAATTTGACTTTAATATATATATAATATTTGTAAATAATATTGTTTTGCCTTTTATTCACCTGAAAATATTATATGGATTTGTAAATATTATTTTATCTTTTATTTATTAGATTAGACGCCTAGAAAAATTACGATTTTAAAAAAGGATAAAAACTATAAAACCTTTGAATTTTATTTACAATAATAGATACTATATTTATTTTTAAATATGGCTAAGAGTAACCAATTCATAAATTTCCCAGCTATAATATGCCGAGTGTAAACTCATTAAAAACATAGGAATTTACAATTTTGTATTAAGTTTTTTGTTTTCTCCTGTCCTGTTTGTCCCTGTTGCAGACTGACTCTTTCAATATTTCGTCTGTGCATCTCATGGGCTACCTGAGTATAATTGAGTTGCAATTTTATTGCCTTTATATAAGAAAGGTTCCTCTATCGATTGTGGAAACTATCGCACTATTTTCCTAATTACGCATGTTAGTAAAATCATGCTCCAAATAGGATAAAGAATTTTCTGCTCAGAGAAATACCAGACAAACGAACTGGATTTGTTCGAGGGAAAGGAACTTGCAATCACATTTCAGACATTCAAAAAAGGGCAGTTTAATGTTAAAATGCTCATCTGTTTCGTAGGCTACAGGAAGGCTTTTGACAAGGTAATGGTCGAAGCTCTGGAACATTCTTGCTGAGATGTGAAACACCGAAGCATCGAATAATACACCTAAAAGAAATACGGTGACGGTACGAGTCAATAATTATCTCTCTGGCACGTTCTCGACTGCTGCTGGGTTAAGACAAGGCTGAATTTTATCTCCTTCTTTTGAATACATATAGGGCAAAATTTATAACCTACAGTATCCGAATGATATCTTAATAATAGCAAAAGACAAGTATGCGCTCATTAATATAATGCAGAAGCTAGATGAACTCAACAGACAGTGCGGACTGGAAACCAATAATTCAAGGACTAAAGTAATGATTGTTGACCGGGCTAATATCATATGTTTGAATATATTGGATCTGTCGTCACCAATAACACAGGCGTATCGCCATAGCACTTCCTTGCATTTTCCCCACAGCGACCTGTGTAGCCGAGACGTGGACAATGAAAACGGCAGACCGTCACAAAATTGATGCTCTATAAATATGGTACTATAAAAGAATGTTGCAAATTTCATAGACGGCAAACCACACCAACGAATCAATTTAAAGGCAACTAAAAATTAAGACTAGACTATTTATTTATGCTACCTAGCAGTACTTAAAATACTTTGGACGTATTTCCAGGAGATCGGAGACAATCAAGAAGCTGATAATAGAATAGAAGGAAAAGTGATAGGAGAAATACCAAGAGGACGTTCACCACGCGATGAGTAGACCAAATGAAATACCTGATAGGAGAGAGCCTACAAGATGAAATAAAACACTCCAAGCAAGAGGATCTTGGCGGCACACGACAACATGATGCCACCACATCCCTCCGAGGGGTTTACGGAACGAACGAAAAATTTTCATATATATAATATCAATATAACAATACAATACAATAATAACAATAGCATTTATAACTCAAAAAATTGCATTTATTAAAAAAAAATAATAAATAAATTTCAAGTTTTCATGAAAACGACTATTCAAAAGAACAAACTATGTAATTCATTTAAATACAATTTGCTTAAGTCAAGCGTTAAATTAAATCTTGCTAAACCAAATCAGAATATATGAATTTATTAAAACATACATTTCTATTAACGGCTTACTGTTAAGGATTCAGCCGGACCTAATAACACTTCCTTCCTTCCTGAGAATAAATGAACAAAGCAGCAAACTCGCCTGTGCAACGTATCCCTCAAACTATACTAGCTGCTCGTTAAGCGGGTTTTATGTAATATTAAGGAGCATTTGGTCCAGTTTGCCGGGTCGCAAGGTTTATTAACTAGGTAAAAGAGGATTTCATAAGTCAGAAAGGACGAGGGTTTCTGGGCACGTAAGGTGAATCTTTAATTAAATATAGAGTCTTATTGTGTTGTAATAAACAGCTAGAAGTTTGATAGACGTAACCTTTAGTATGCACTGGTTGTAATAAGAATTTAAGGGGAGGCTAGATTTGATAATACCTGGTGATCATTTTAAAGGATTACCAGTATAGGACCTTATTTCTAAAGGGATATTTTAAAAATATCTTTTTCTTGATGAAATTAATTTTTGACGTTTAAATCATTTGCTTAAGTACAATTTTGATCTGTCGCAACTTTAAGGCGACACTATATATTTCGCAGTTTTGCGAAAATATTATAGCTGTAACAGCTAAATCTATTACTATTATAAAGATAAAAGGCTTATATTAAAGAGAAATTATCTTTGGCAAATTTTAGAATTCTATTGTGTAAATTTTACTTAATCACCCTGTATCCATATAGAAAAATGCAATGCAATAATGCAAATTAACCAAGTTGGTTGTGGTCTTAGAAATCAAGATCGCTAAGCTTTTAGATTAGATATTTTTATATTATGATTTTATGGAAATAACATGTGATATATATCATATCCATTTAAGTTATGCAAAAAATGTCTAGAAAGTTTTTATAATTTGTTTTTATTTTCAGGAGAATTACAATGCATAGGTTAAAAAATTAAATAGGAAAAATATTTAAATGAGTAGTTTCTGAAAGAGTGCTAAATAAAACCATATCTAGTAATAGTTATTTTAGTAATATTTGTTTTATCTTTCTAGCACTCTTCAGAAACACTCAAATCAAATATCGACTTTTTTACTAATACAGAGTTTTAAATTGGTAACAGTGTGTGTGCTGGAGAGTCCAAGCCTTCCATACTAAACAAAGAAGATATCTGGACCCATGTTTAGTATCAAAGTCTGATAATGGACAAAGTTATGAAGGGTCATCGAAAGCATAATGCCCAATAAAGCAAAATCCATTTTATTTTATGAAGGAAGTTTTTTCCAATACAGGCACGTTTTAACTTCTAATTTGCAGAGGTCAATGGATACAGACGAGAATTTTTTAATAAATGGATAAGATTAAGGTGTGTCATAAAATGAAATAATCGTGAATGAGAAATATTGGTCAGAGTATAGAGTGCAAGTACGGAACTAGAAAATAGTTATGCCAAATGGATTAATATACTAATAGTTGGCTTGTTAAGGAGTGGGTAAAGGATTTGATAAAAACTGAAAATGCAATTGACCTAGTTTACAACATCTTTCCCAATAAATAATGTTATTGTTAAAATTAAGGAAAAGGGAATATATAAGGGAATATTAATAAGAACAATTAGGATAAATTAACAAGATTCTGTATATATTTTCTTTGAATTTTCAGTCTTTTATGTATAAGAATAATTTACCATACTAAATTTTTCAGGTACGTAACCATAAGTGCTAAACCTGATCCATTTTTGATCATAACCTAGCCTGAGTATATTATCAACAATCAATTTTATTAGTAATAAAATTCTTTTGACTGACGTGAGCTTTTTTATTTTATATATGCCTGGTAGTCTATGATATCAAAAAGTTTGAATATTTTAATTTTTCCTTGAAAAAATCAAAATGGTTTTTACCATTATAATTATATATCCGATAATCCTTGCTAGATTTTCTATTTACTTTTACTATTTTCTTAAAAAATTGATAATATAATGAATATGAGATAAATAAAAAGCTAATATAGATATGTTATCCAATTTTTAAAAAATTTAATAACATTTTTAGCTTTTATGTTAATTATTACTCGCAAATTCCAGCCTTGAATAAATATGTTTTTGTATTCGTATTTATCCTGTGGTAGAATAAAATTTGTAGTTGCCGCTGTTAAAGAAAGATGGAGCATCATAGGGTTCTTCATAAAAGCCATCAAAATTTATTTTTATAATAATGTTATATTCACTTTTTTATTATCTGCGTAATATTAATTAGGTTTTTTAATCATGAGGGATTCATTTTTAGCAAATCAAGCATATAAGTTTCATATTTCACAGGTACATATTTTTTATGTTTTTGTGTATGATCTTCTAGTACAGTTGTCAAAAAATATTGTTTAGAGTTATTGTTTTTACACTTGAAAATATTATAGTTGTAATAACTAAATCTAATACTATTATAAAGATAAAAGGCTTATGTTCTATTGTGTACATTTTTCTTAATCACCCTGTATCCATATAGAAAAATGCAATGCAATAATGCAAATTAACCAAGTTGGTTGTGTCTACGTCCTAGAACACTATTCTACGCCTTATGTATATTTGGTAGTTTTCTAAATTTTACTAACAAACGAAATACTATTTTTAATAGTATGGAACTATTCACTTTAATTTCATTAATTTATTTTAACTTTAAGCTATTTTTAATATATGGAATTATTTTTTTTAAATAACAAAAAAAATTAAAGAAAAATTAAAAAATATAATAATTAATAATGCACTGAAAAAAAATCGCATCAAAACCATTTTACCAAATTTATAAATTTTTTCGTACGATTTACTATGACAACTCAAGTAAAAACTGGGAAAACAGCTTAAGAAAATCGAGTTTTAAACTGATGAATCAGGAGAAGGGCAAAGAAATTATTAATGGACTGTTAACCGCCATTCAGTCAATGCATCGACTCAGCTCCGCTGAAACTTCAAACTTTATGAAATATGAATTATTCTAGAATAGCGATTCGCTCCGTTTGTTAAGTATGTTTACACTTCCCTAACTGTACCTTCATTTTATTGAGCTGAAAATGTATAAAAATGTATAGAACAAGTTTAATAGTTTATTATTGATATAACTAAAATATTAAAGTTAAATGATTTTACAGAAAATTTCTATGTAAAATTACCACAGCTTCATAATTTGCGTATAAATGTGTAAAATAACTAACTTTTATTAAAATGGTGAATATAACTTATTATAAATAGTATTTACTTTATGCAGGGCTAAAAAACATTATATTTTTAATTGCTTTAGGAGTTTTTAAACATGACTCAAGTAAATTTTTTCAAAAAGCCAATTTTTAATGCTAGATTTTATAAATTCCATGCAGTTAAGTAATTACTTAACTAAATAACAAATTTAAATTTATAAGTATTTCTTTATTTTTTCTAAGAAACTGCCAATTTTTTAACCTTGTTGGACAAAGAAATTGATTTTGAGAAATTTTATTTTTTTATAAAATGTTTACTGTTTTTCTTTGAAAAAAAATTAACTTCCTGCAAGTAACAAAATAAACTATTACTTCAAAGCATAAATTAAAAAATAAATAATTAAAGATCTTTAAAAGCGTGAAAAAAACTTAATCCATACATTAGATTATATTATTAATAACTAAGAAGATAATCAGACCATGAAAAGACAAATTCTTAACCAAGGCCAAATAAATTAAAAATCACTCAAAATGTTTTAAATGTCCTAAAGAGGCGTACTCTTCAGAATTGAATTGCTCGACAAAAACCGTGAGTTAGTAAAGTAAGCAAAAACAAGAGCTTGTTATTTACTAATGAGCATTATTTTTTTTTTTTTTTTACTTTCGAAAAACGTTATTGTGATAGCCGGATTTTGATGATGGGTTTGGATGACATATAAAAAACGACGGGTTAAAAACGACGTTATTGTGATAGCCGAATTTTGATGATGGGTTTGGATGACATATAAAAAACGACGGGTTTAGAGAAAGCATAATGAATCTTTAGCAGCAAAAAATCGTAAACAACTATAAAATGTGGCTGTGGTTTGGATCTGTTTTTGTACTGTGGGTTCTAAAAAGGTAAATTTTATTGAGAAAAAAAACTCAGACAAAGCTAATAAAACACATAAATATTCAAATGCAATCATCCTGCAGAAGAGAGAAAAACAATCACATATACAGAATTTGTGCTGGACTAGAGAGACACGCAACAAAAAACCGCTCCACTAAATTCTATGGTAAAATGAAATACCTGGCACGATAGTCCATGTAATCACAAAAGGCATTGATGATGTGTGGCGATCGTACTGCACAAAATTCTTCAAAGAATTAAACGAAGAGCTCAAACTAACAATACTTAGGGAGAAAGTGGAACAATCGGTGAAAAAATTGCAAATTCAGAAAGAAAACACCAACTTGTAATGCAAATTGGGGATATCCATCATTAACACCATATGTCAGAAGATATGGGAGCTTACTAGAGCCAATTACTACTTAACCATAGCCAAGTGACCAATAAAATTTTGATGCGCAGTGAAAAAATCCTTTGACAAGGACCATAGATCATTTAAAAAGCTCCAGTCGTAGAGGCCTGTTATTTTACAATGCAGTATTATAGCCGATTGTTATAATCGAGATTAATGAAGTAATACTCGAGACTTATTAATTTAAAAAAAAAAGTCTTTTAAAAGTAAAATAAAAAATAAATTATTAATTTGTCAATGTCGTAAAATAATTAGCATTGATTGAATTTTATGAAAACCAAAGCAGTGGCTGGAGAAGTCAATATTCCTCCTAACGTATATGTAAGTTGAAAATCAAATACCATAAGTGGCGACTATCATCATGACATGAACTATGAGTATTATAAAAAATGAGTCACGGAGAACCTAATTTTAAATTTAAAACCAAGAAGAATCATTATAATCGATAACGCCGCGTACCACAATAAACCACTAGAAAAAGCATCAGCATTTTTGTCAAAAAAAGCGGAAATGCAAGAATGGTTACGGCTTAGAAGATATGCATATTATAAATCTATGTTAAAGCCAGAATTATATATTATAATAAAGCTTCAAAAACCAAAGTATAAACGTTATGAAATAGATAAGCTATTCAATGCAAAAGGTCATGACGTATTATTACCACTATATCATCCAGGCCTAAACCCAATTGAGTTAGTTTGGGCTGAATTAAAGGGATATATGGTAAACAAAAACGTAAACTTCAAGAAATTCACTATTCACTTTAATCACACTAATCACTTTCTGTGATACAGTTTTAGAGCAAAATAGTGAATTTTCAGTGGAATAAGGAAATTACGTAAGAAGGGTTATGGACCACAAAAGTTAACGGTCAAAAAAGATAAAACCTATCTTAACTTGTAAATTTGACTTTAATATATATATAATATTTGTAAATAATATTGTTTTGCCTTTTATTCACCTGAAAATATTATATGGATTTGTAAATATTATTTTATCTTTTATTTATTAGATTAGACGCCTAGAAAAATTACGATTTTAAAAAAGGATAAAAACTATAAAACCTTTGAATTTTATTTACAATAATAGATACTATATTTATTTTTAAATATGGCTAAGAGTAACCAATTCATAAATTTCCCAGCTATAATATGCCGAGTGTAAACTCATTAAAAACATAGGAATTTACAATTTTGTATTAAGTTTTTTGTTTTCTCCTGTCCTGTTTGTCCCTGTTGCAGACTGACTCTTTCAATATTTCGTCTGTGCATCTCATGGGCTACCTGAGTATAATTGAGTTGCAATTTTATTGCCTTTATATAAGAAAGGTTCCTCTATCGATTGTGGAAACTATCGCACTATTTTCCTAATTACGCATGTTAGTAAAATCATGCTCCAAATAGGATAAAGAATTTTCTGCTCAGAGAAATACCAGACAAACGAACTGGATTTGTTCGAGGGAAAGGAACTTGCAATCA
This sequence comes from Anthonomus grandis grandis, assembly GCF_022605725.1. NCBI lineage: Eukaryota > Metazoa > Arthropoda > Insecta > Coleoptera > Curculionidae > Anthonomus > Anthonomus grandis. Next base: position 17,558,201 of record NC_065548.1, on the reverse strand, counting down.
CATTTCAGACATTCAAAAAAGGGCAGTTTAATGTTAAAATGCTCATCTGTTTCGTAGGCTACAGGAAGGCTTTTGACAAGGTAATGGTCGAAGCTCTGGAACATTCTTGCTGAGATGTGAAACACCGAAGCATCGAATAATACACCTAAAAGAAATACGGTGACGGTACGAGTCAATAATTATCTCTCTGGCACGTTCTCGACTGCTGCTGGGTTAAGACAAGGCTGAATTTTATCTCCTTCTTTTGAATACATATAGGGCAAAATTTATAACCTACAGTATCCGAATGATATCTTAATAATAGCAAAAGACAAGTATGCGCTCATTAATATAATGCAGAAGCTAGATGAACTCAACAGACAGTGCGGACTGGAAACCAATAATTCAAGGACTAAAGTAATGATTGTTGACCGGGCTAATATCATATGTTTGAATATATTGGATCTGTCGTCACCAATAACACAGGCGTATCGCCATAGCACTTCCTTGCATTTTCCCCACAGCGACCTGTGTAGCCGAGACGTGGACAATGAAAACGGCAGACCGTCACAAAATTGATGCTCTATAAATATGGTACTATAAAAGAATGTTGCAAATTTCATAGACGGCAAACCACACCAACGAATCAATTTAAAGGCAACTAAAAATTAAGACTAGACTATTTATTTATGCTACCTAGCAGTACTTAAAATACTTTGGACGTATTTCCAGGAGATCGGAGACAATCAAGAAGCTGATAATAGAATAGAAGGAAAAGTGATAGGAGAAATACCAAGAGGACGTTCACCACGCGATGAGTAGACCAAATGAAATACCTGATAGGAGAGAGCCTACAAGATGAAATAAAACACTCCAAGCAAGAGGATCTTGGCGGCACACGACAACATGATGCCACCACATCCCTCCGAGGGGTTTACGGAACGAACGAAAAATTTTCATATATATAATATCAATATAACAATACAATACAATAATAACAATAGCATTTATAACTCAAAAAATTGCATTTATTAAAAAAAAATAATAAATAAATTTCAAGTTTTCATGAAAACGACTATTCAAAAGAACAAACTATGTAATTCATTTAAATACAATTTGCTTAAGTCAAGCGTTAAATTAAATCTTGCTAAACCAAATCAGAATATATGAATTTATTAAAACATACATTTCTATTAACGGCTTACTGTTAAGGATTCAGCCGGACCTAATAACACTTCCTTCCTTCCTGAGAATAAATGAACAAAGCAGCAAACTCGCCTGTGCAACGTATCCCTCAAACTATACTAGCTGCTCGTTAAGCGGGTTTTATGTAATATTAAGGAGCATTTGGTCCAGTTTGCCGGGTCGCAAGGTTTATTAACTAGGTAAAAGAGGATTTCATAAGTCAGAAAGGACGAGGGTTTCTGGGCACGTAAGGTGAATCTTTAATTAAATATAGAGTCTTATTGTGTTGTAATAAACAGCTAGAAGTTTGATAGACGTAACCTTTAGTATGCACTGGTTGTAATAAGAATTTAAGGGGAGGCTAGATTTGATAATACCTGGTGATCATTTTAAAGGATTACCAGTATAGGACCTTATTTCTAAAGGGATATTTTAAAAATATCTTTTTCTTGATGAAATTAATTTTTGACGTTTAAATCATTTGCTTAAGTACAATTTTGATCTGTTAAAGTTGTATTAAATATAAAGAACACATTTCTTCTACGTAAACATTCCTCGAGAGACTCCCTAAGTACTAATAGCAAGTTAACAATACTAACAATGGCTAAAATTAATAAAATTATCTTTTTTTTTCATTTCGAATTATATGTTTCGAATTTCTTCTATTTACTTTCGGAAATTATTAATTTTAGAGAAACAATTTAAATTAACCTTTAAATAATTCTATTTTAATGAAGACAATCTATACGTTCCACCCGTCATATTCAACTAAAAGAAAGAAAATTTTTCTTAAAGGTTTTAATGTACAACAAACAATTGTTTTTTTTTGGCTAATAATTCGACAATTCAGTTAATTCCCTATTGTGAACTTTCTAGCTTTTGTAATATTTTCCATTTATTTTCTAGTTGAGATCTACTAGTTAGAATTCTACTTATGTTTCATTTAATGGTTTTAATTGTGCTGTCGAGTATTTAACTTGTTCTATACTTGTAATAATATTTTTTTGAGTGCATTAAGGTTTAATGTAGATTTATCTAAAGGTTGGAGTTTCGTTTTAATAATGTAGGCGATATAAGTAAATATCTATTAATGATAGTAAAAAAAGTTTTCTAATAAATGCAGATTTAATCATTTACAATAAACTTTAATCTACTATTTCTTTCTATTCTTTACTTGTGACTAGTCAGTTTAGCCTAGATTACTTTTTATGTAGTTTTAAACTTTTTTTGCTTCTAATAAAGCTTCTATTTGAAAACCTGCCATAGCATACTTAAATTAATGATAAAATTGTTTTCCCATTTCCTGCAAGAAGTCCAAGCTATTTGTTAAAGAAATAAGTACTTTTATCACTTATTTTAAAATAAAATTTTATTTCTTCAAACTAGTTAAATTCTTTTGCTTCTAGGAAATTTTGTTTTAAGTTGAGGCAATTTTAAGTTAAAGCACCGGATTAGAATGGAAATTAGCCAATTAGCAATTTTGCCATCTCTTTTAGTCCAAAAATAACCTCAAAGGATAACAGATCCAGATGAAAATGTTCTAAGCTAACAATTATAAAAATATCTGGATAACATTCTAATTCTTAGCTAGTAGACTATAAAAAAAACTTTTTTTATTCTACTAGTTTTTATCTAAAAAAGGGTGTTTTACTTAAATGCAACAAAATATTGACAATTTACTTATCTAAATAATTTTAACACCTTGTCTGAAAGAAGATTGTAGAGCTAGATAATTTTAATTATATAAAGTAAATTAAACTTTAAATTTTAACATTAAGATCACATCAGTAGACATATGTATGTTTAGTTTATTTATTCATATGCAATTTTTTTTAATTACATAGCATAAATGAAAGCTGATGGAACTACTAAGTTTGAATTTGATTTCGCTCCTTCTTTCACTTTTTTCCTTAGTTTTAGAGGCATTGCCAATAAAGTAACCATCTTGAAAAATCCTCTTGTTTTTAGTTTTTTCATACTCACTAACCTTTAACCTTATTGCTTCACCTTCGCCTTAATATTACATGGAACTTACATCAATCAAAACCTAATGTCTAAAGGTATAATTTTAAAGGAGAACTTTAGTGTTAATTAGATAATACTTGGAATACCAGGAAGGGGACCATAACATTTCCGGGCAGTAAAGAGAATGTGTACTAAATATTTTGAGATTTACTAACTGGGTAGATCTTATTAAACTATTTTAACCTAATACTTAGAATCTAATGGTTAAGATAGCAGATTATATGGACTAAAAAGAAATGCAACATCCTTTTAAATTAAGTGTCTTTTTAGCTAATTTTCTTAAGATTCTTGAAACTTTTATCCTATAAAAAATAGGTCACTTGCATATCAAATGGTATAGTTGTTAGTTGTATAATATAATACATTTAAAAATTAGTCTAATAGACATCCTATTACTAAGGATGAAGTTTTGACTATATAAATCATTAAACTGTAAAGTTTTTAAAGAAAAGTCATTAAACGTCGAAATAATATGACGCTACTTGCCTTTTATTAATTATATTCTTTGCTCCAGAACAATTCTTTAGAGAAAACATATTTAAGACTTGTGCTATATAAAACTTGATGTAACCCCAGTAAGAAAAAATCTAATGGCGTCAGATCAGTGGATCATGCGGGCAATTTTAGCGACCCTCGCCCACCGATTTGGGTGCGATTTGAAAATATTTGATTGATGTAGATTTGGCCCAATATTGATTTAGTAATAGGGTGATACTCCATCGTGTTAAAGTGATAACATATTCTTTAGAACTTGAAGATCTGGTGTATCAGGTTCTGATTTTGTCAAAGTTGGCAGGACTTAATTTTTTTTAGGCAGTGGCAGTGGAGCACCCAATTTTTATGCTTAAACATTTTTCAACAATCGATTCCTCTACGTATGTTCTTTTCTCATCCAGTGAGGTTTTTCCTTAAACCAATAGCGATCATTTTATCGATTAGCGATGAGTGATGTGCAAATGTGCACTTATCCTAAAATAAAAGATGTTCTAATTGGATCACATTATGATCCAATCAACCCGAACAATTTAAAAAAAAGATTTTTCTGGACTAGAAGAATGTGAATTTTTCTCAAACTTAAGAAAGATATTCACTACTTTTATTGTTCAATTATTAAAATCGTAATAGTTAATAAAGATACTATGGCATACTATCAATTTACAAAGGCATTCTAAACTAAGTAAAAAAACACTTAGGAGTTATTTTTAATTTCAGAATTTGAGGCTACTCGATTGCTATAGTAATTGCGTCATCATAATTACATTTTTATAAAATCGTGTATTTCCTATAACACCACCATCCAAAGTTCTACCGCTAGATCAATATTTACCAGTACGGATTGTTATTTACAATACTTGACATAATCAGGAAATAAGAAGATAATTATACTAAAAAACAAGGGCTTTGAAATCGGAGACAGAATAGAGATAATAAAGACAATTAAAAAGTGCTTTAAAGACGCTATCTAAAGAACTTCTCAAAGAAGAAAAAAGAAAAATTAAGGAATATTTAAAGAACTCATTCCACAAATGCCTAAGATTTAATGAGTAAGATACCTGGATTGGATGGAAGAACGCTAACAGAATACTGATAGTAAAGGTGACCCAGCGAATCTAGATAGTTATAGACCTCTATCCCTTCCATCCCAATCATACAAAACCTTTATGAAAATCATAACTAATTGATTAATGAAGCCTAGAACGATAGGCTGTCAAAAAAGCTCTGGTAGCAGAATAGACTCGAACTACAAAATATCTGCTGCAGAATGTATATTTAGATGCAACCATGACAGTACAACTTAATGACGAGCTAAAAACCAATCACATACCAATCAAAAAAGAAGCAAGAGAGGTAGCTACAATTTCTCCCAAGTTATTTACGATGGCTTATAAGTTCAAGTCACTTAGTTAGGAAAATAAAAGGATAAAAATTAATGGTAGATTCCTGAATCATCTAAGATATGCAGATGATGTACTCTTGATTGTACCCAACTGGGATGAGCTACAGTTAATGAAATTGTACCAAACAGGATTAAAAATGAATATCAAAAAACATGAACAATACATAATAATAATAATAATAAATCGAAATAGATGAAATAAATGAATATATAAACTTAGGCCAGGCCATACAGGCAAGTAATGGTAGTCAGGTAGCCAAAATAGCACAAAGAACGATTCGATTAGGATAGATAGCTATACAAAACGAATCGACCGATTTAAAAAAATCAAACGTCACAATAAAAGACTACGAAAGACCTTTTAAACAAGCTATTACTCGATACCCCTTGCCATTTAAAATTTTTAAGGGGATGACCCTGGGGGGCAGGGGGTGAAAGGGGGTGAAGTAATTATAGGTTAGAATGTTGTCCCGCTTGACAAACCTTTTTACGTATATCAGCGTTTTTTTTAAGCAGTGGTTTTCCATAAATCCGTTGTGGGAAGTTTTCAAATGAACATCCTGTATAAAAAACGTAATGAGTGGGTAAAAAAGAAAACCAATGCAGTTGACGCTAAAGAAACAGCAGTATTACTAAAATGGACATGGGTAGGCCATAACAAAAAAAAACATAATCAGACATGCCAGCCTGATGTATCAAAAAACAGCACAAAATAGAGAGGAAAGCAATTTTATTAGTCAAGACATATATCCAGTTTTTTAAGCATTGAGATTAGGCCTAAAGAAAAGAAAGAACAAAACTGTAACATAAATTTATTCCATGTTATAATACACATTAGACGATAAAATTACAATTCATTTCTTAAATTGATGTAAGAATGTTGCTCTCGATTCAACCATGCACTGCACTGACAGATAAATTAAGGACATGTACTTATCACCCTTTTTTAAGAATCCACAAATTATATAACGTACAAAGTGTTGTCTTTAAAATAAGAAAGTTTCTATTAGCTTTTGTTAGAAGACATGTATCAGAAAATATATTGAAGAAAATTTTCTGGGTGGAAACATTAATACGAATAAGATATGAGTCTATAATATGAATAAGATAAGACAAAAAAGTGATTTGCGTAATAACATCATCGCAATTAAACTGCTTCAGGTATTGATAAAATATATCTCTTCAATGACTAAAAGGTTTTGATGGTAAAGTTAGTTTACAAAAATTTTTCAAATTAACTTTAAAAGAGATTAAACTATATGATCCTCATAGTTTTTTTTGTGTCGAAATAAAAATCTAATGTCACGCCACTATTTTCACTTTATCCTTTTGAAATCCGCATTTTGGTTTCTGCAAGCAGCTTTGTGCCTTCAGGTTTTCCGGTAAAAACCAGCGAGATCGCTCCAAAATAGCTCAAAGATAAACGGGGACGGTTTTAACAGGCGAAGTTTAGTCGGCAAATAAATACAAGAGCAAACGTTAAGACTCTATGCATACGTAATTTTACCCCCTTTTGCCCTTACCTTGACTGGCTTGTGTGGAATATTATATTGAATAGGGCAAGTGATTTCATGCTAGATAAGGCAGAGCGAAAGCTAACACCATTAAAAAGCGAACAGGAAAATTAAAGTATAGAAAATTAAAGTTTTAAAAACTCAGTCAAAACAACTTCAACAAAAATTAAATTTTTTACTTTAGGGCATTTTATTTTAAGGCATATTTATGGGTATGCAAAATGAGAAAAATAAACTGGAGAAAAACGCAAATTTACTCAATAAAAAGAAACAGTATCGCTTTATGTAAATTTAGCGGCACGTAAAATAAAAGAACTGTATTTTACCGTAATCATACTTGTATATGTATATATATATTTTTTTAAGGTAAATTAAAAACATACATACGACTATGAAGTTTAAATTAAAAATATCTTATTAAGTTATGTTTCCTTATCATTAACTATACAATTAGGCTATAACAACTATAAAATTAGGTGCACATAATATAAGATTCAAAAAATTATAGTTCTGTTAGGTTTTGAATAATAGTATTTCATATATGTATAAAATATTGTTTTAATATTGGTTATACAGCTTTTCCATATTAAAGTTTATAAGAATATTTTTAATATAAGATTCTTACCATCTAATTATCTCAATTAGCTTTATTATTTAGCAGTTGGATTTCACTTCTTTATGATAATATGTTTTCTAAATGAATTTTGAAAAAAAAAATTAGGATAGTGTTTATGATAGTTTTTATCAATAAAGACCATTTGCCAAAATATTTATAACATTAGTGAGACAGCAAACTCAATTATGCATGGTAGTTCTGATAGTTAACTCATTTTAGCTTAATAAACAACTTTGATGTTTCTTAGAGAAGACAGCTAGCCTGACATAAGGTCAAAATAAATATTTTTTCATAATTTTGTGAATGATAGGCAATAATATAGTATCATTTATGCCCTTTCTTTCGTAAAATTGTAATCAGAAGTCTAGCTATATTAAATAGTCTCCGAAACCATGTAAAATATCACCTAATGATCAAATGTCACTTATGATTGAATTGAATTAATGGTCTAATGAATTATTAATTCCAAACAAGAACATTACGAATTAAAAAAACATTTACAAAAATGCTACTAAGAAATGCTTTTTCTTATACAACAAGGATCTTAACTAGATTTTTTTTGACATGTAACGAAAGCCATACAGCCGGTTGTAATTTTTTTTATAGACATAATTTTTTTTTTATTATCTAGCCATATTGATTTTATATTTTTAAATATTTTTCTACATTTAAAATAATAACACGACTTAAGATTTACAATGATGATTTTTTTATATATTTATATTTTTTTGCTTCGTAAGTTCTATTTAGTTTAGCAAGACAATTAAAGCCGTATATACTTTAATATTTTCAAGCGCTAGAATAGTGCATAACATTAAAGGGACATACAACTTTACGTTCTGTTTTATAAGTAATGCTTAAATTTCTTAAATATATTTTTTACATTCTAGAAATATATGATTTAAGTCACCTGTAGTGTTACAGACGATACATTTATCAGATGGTAAAACTTAAGTTTCATTGAGATGGGCTGGGAATCTAGCATGTCCAAATTTTAGTTCGATAATTGTTCTTACAAAACCCCCGGACTAATTAATATTTTCAAGCCAATATTTGGAAGGTCCCTTTGTAATTAACTTACAGTAATTTGTTTATGATTTATTATAAAGATTTTCTTATGATTTGTTCCATTTAATAGCTATAGCGTTTTTTTAATATTATAGCAATATCACTAGCAAAAGGAGAGTCTGATAGGGGTTCTCCTTAACCTACTTCATTTAGTATCAATAGTGTATCTACTATTTCGTTACCCCTATAACACTATAGGTGCCTTAATTCATATAAATGTTAAATTTTTATTCAGATAAATTATATGTCTAATCAATTTCTTAATTTCATGCATTATAGGATTTTCTTTATTTTACCATGAGTCTGATAAAACGACAAAATTAGTGGCTTTGTTTTATAAACAAAAATGAGGTGCTTCCCTAATAGCAATATTAGAAATTGTTATCTTATATCTAAGGGAAGAATATAAATTACTGCTTCATTACCTTCAGCATTTTTTAAAGCATTTGTATACTATCAACGCTTACTAATTCTGATTCAAGCAGGTTCTCATTAATTATCTGATCAGTCAGTAAATAAACGGTATTTAACTATTGTGCTTTGTAAGGAGCTTAAATATTCAAATTCTAAAAAATCAAAAGGGGTACTTAACTCAAACATAGGGTAAACATCTTGATAGGCTTTATAAAAAGGTGGAGATTGTTTAAGACGCCAATATTTATTGATTAAGTCATAAGTGCTTAATTTAAAAATGTTGCACAAAAGTTATGAATTTACATATTTTTGTTTTATAAGAAATTTGGAGTAGCAAGCTACGTCTTAATTCCAAGGAAGATCCTGATGCTTCAACCCATTGCTTTAGTAGGAATAGAGCGCATAGCACCAATGCTAATACGGAATGTTTTATATTGAATTCTATCTACCTTTAGTAGTAAGCTACTAGAGACAGATCCATTGAACTAAAGTCTTACATAATCAATTATAAATCTTATGTAGGACTTATAAATAATTAAAGAAATCATTACCTCACATCCCCATCAAGTTTTTGTACGTATCTTAGAAAGTCCTTTTTCACATTTAGAAGAAATGCTGTTTCGAAGTAAGTTTTTGTCTAAAATTACACCCAAATTCTTTTTTTACTATTGTTTAGTTATTACTGAACAATCTAGTGAAATATTTTACAACATCATTACTTAAGTTAAAATTTGAGAGCAATCATAGTTTTAATTATAAATATTAAGGAAAATCAATGCAACAAAAGTAAAGAACCAAATTGTATTTAACAATTTCTTATTTTAGATATGTAAAAGTATTATCTTATTACTCAATAGAATATCCATTATTATCTATTATTTGCTGGCAACGTCGCGAAATTAGGGCAATCAAATTTCAAATAATGTTATTCAAGATTTGATTAAACTTGACTAATGTTATCTATTAATGATTGTTTATACGAAAACATTTGTATTTGAATACAATGTTCTATTTTTTCTCATAAGTTTTCAATTGAATTGTGCCGGGTACTCTAAAACTTAAGCATTGTTTTTTCGTAAAATTCGCGAAAAGTGTTTTGGATAGTTATCCTGCTGGAATATAAAACATAGTGGCATACCCCATTCTGCAAAAGAAAGCATAACATTTTCCATTATGCCCCAATAAATAAATCGATCCATAGTTTCAGTAATAAAGCGTATAGGGCCCACCATTTTTTTAAGAGAACCCATTGCCTTAAAAAACACTCCTTTTATTATTTTTAACTGTAGCTGTAAAGTATTTAGGATAAAAAAATTAAAACCTGCTATTTAGTATTTTTTCGCAAGACTAGTGACTTTTTAGTCTACTAAACAACTTCCAATCACGCTTCTGTGAATAGTCCATGGACCAACGATAACTCCTAAAACTTCAGCAAAAACTGTAGATACGGCCTTCCAAGGATTACTTTAAGAAACACTTTTAATGCATCTGTCGATTCATGTTGTTATTTTTCTTGGTTTCTTGGTCTTTCCAATTTTGATGGATTCTCTAAATGTCTCCTTTCATTAGAAGATGAAATTGTTTTAGATACACATTTTAACCTAAAATGTCATGTTATGACTTGATTATGGAATGTGCCGTTATTGCAGATGATAGCAGCCTACTTTGATGCTTGTAAATACAATGTATTTAAAAGCGATTTCTTACATTTAGTATTATATAATCGTGATTTGAATATTTTATTAAAGTGTTTCCTTCTTTTGTCCGATAATGTATGTCTACGGATTTTAAACAGCACAGCAAAGCTATTTATAATTAATGTTACATTGTCAATAGCATTTTCAATATTGTATATGAATCAATGCTTGACAAAGCCTTATTAAAAGTCTGTTAACTCAATTCTCAAAGTCGGAAATTTTATTCTTTTAATTAATTATGCGTCATTAAGTGTTCGGCATCCTGACTTTGCCGTTTAATAAAATGCCTGATCTAAAAAAATCGTCTAGAGTTTAAAACTCGATAAAAATAAATTGTATCTCAAATGATCTTAAGTATTTTTAAATAGCTAGCAATCTCGATCATTAAACCCAAATCCATAAAATTACCAAGATGTCCTTAGACTTGCTTGGGCGTCAGCTTCAGCTTTCTAAAGCCTACTCTAATTATGGCTTAGGTCAGCAAATAAAAATCCATTATTTAAAAAAAAATTGCTTTAGAATTCTATCTACTTCTTTTACCAGTAATTATCTTGGAACAAGTTTAAGTAGAGCTATAAGACAAATATCTGCTATTTAAAAGCAATTATTTATAACACCTAATATTTCTTTGTTAAATTCGCAAACCGCCAATTGGTTGGGGTATTTTTGATGGAATCTCTTATTCAATTAATTATTCAGAAATGAGGACTTTCTTAGCTGACATTCTATATGATGATAAACTAGTTGTATACTATTTTTTTTATATTGAACGTCTCTAAAGGAGCATTCTGAATTAGAATTTAATGTATGCATTTATATCTAAGTTAGAGTAACAGAATTTGTTGAGGTTGTTTTAATCAAAATAAAAATCTATAAAAAGTAGATAAAGACTGCCTCTAACTATCTATAGGCTTCTATAAAAATAAATTTTTATTTACCATTAAGCTCGAAAACAATTTTGCTTTAGCATCTACAGCATCCTAAGTAATTGCACAAAGTTTTACTATTTAACTGTTTAGGAAATTAAAATTAAAATTCTACGAAAGTGATTCCTATCCACTTCAAGCCATTAACACTTAAACAGTCATAAAACCGGCAAGGTATCTATAAAAATGTGCCATTTCAGGGTTTTCCAGTCATTCGGGCATACCAATGTAAAGTTCGCTTTCGAAGCTCTAAAGTGATCACCCTGAAATTGCCTTAATAAAAGCCGTAGTTACCCCAATTCCGTAATCGAACAGGAGGAAGACGCGAAATTGCCTAAACGGGGCGTAGACGATTTGTTTTCTGAATTTACATAGCTATTTGTTGGTTGCAAAAGCTGATTTTCTCACAGAATAAGAATCGAACTTTATTTGCTTATTGGCTTCGTGAAAAAAGTTTATGTTAATACAACCTTAAAGTAGGTAGCCGAATGTATTATATTGCAAAAAGTCTTGTTTTATCGTAAATCGGTAGTAAGTTACAAAATGATGTTTAAATAGTTAACACTACATATAATAAGTCAAGATAGCTGGGAGTAACACTATATTATAGGATAAATTCTTTATAGATTTGCATAGCTACTATATAATGAGATTTTTAGTTTTTTGAAAATATTTTGACCTCCATCATCGAATTTATTTTTATTTTTTTTCGGTACATTGGCATCTGTTTAATGGCTTATTAGCTACTCCAAATACTTTTTTTATAAGTATTTTAAATACTTCTATACTCCTAGGTATAGATTTCTACACTTCTATGTTTTTCAGGACCTATATTAATATTTTTTAATGCTGATTTTATTTTTAGAAAATAAATTATTTCAGTGTATGTTCAGGGTGTCCCAAATTCGAAAATGACCATTGGAATCTTGGAAACCGTAAAAGTTACAAGGTCGGTTAAAGAGAGGCAAAAGTTGCGCAATTTGAAGCTTAATAAAATGACGTTTAAAAAATTGTAAAATTCCAGAGATATCCAAAAAAAAAACAAAATTTGTCAAAATCGTTTTTACCTTCTACCGACTTTATTTAAAGAGATATTGGAAAATCATGTATTGCAACATGATGCAAAAAAAATATTAATCCGACGTTTCGTTTTTTTTCCGATCATCATCGACTTAATTTTTTCTTATGAGCGCCATATTAAATTTTCTCGTTTTTAAAAAGTATTTTTAATTGCCTTTAAAATGAAGTATGTTTAATGTTTTTTTTTCTAAACTAATTCAATGAAAATGTATCTTTTCCTAACCTTATATTTTGATTTTTTTTTTAAATTTATATAGAAGGCCATGACATTAGCTGGTTAAACTTAATGAAATGAAAGAATACATTTTTATTGAAATGGTTTAAAAAAGCTATATCAAATACAGAATATTTTATAGCTTCAGTTTATATAAAATCAATTTATTTGGAAATCCTATTGATATATCTTTCTCTCTTGCACTCATGGAATTCTTATGGGAAGTACTAGAAGGAGTAATCGGATATGCAAGTGCGATACCTCATTTTAAAGGCAATTAAAAATACTTTTTAAAAATGTAAAAATCCAATATAGTGTCCTTAAAAAAAAATAAAGTTGATCAAAAAAAAAACGAGACGTCGGTTTAATTTTTTTTTTGCGTCATGTTGTAATACATAAAAAGTGGCAACGAAAAACTGTTTTCAGTTTTCCGATATCTCTTTAAATAAAGTCGGTAGAAGGTAAAAACGATTTTGGCAAATTTCGTTTTTTTTTTTATATTTCCAGAAGTATCCGGAATTCTAAAATTTTTGAAACGTCATTTTATTAAGCTCCAAATTGCGCAACTTTGCCTCCTGACCCTGTAACTCTTACGTCTTCCGAGATTCCAATGGTCACCCTCGAATTTGGGACACCCTGTACATCACATCATTTATCTAGGAAAAATTGAACTAACCTCCGTACAATCCTGATCTGGCACCCAGTGATTATAATTTTTTCCTTTGCATCTGAAGGCGCATATGACTAGGCATCACCATACCCATGACAACGAAGTCAAGAAGATGATGCTGCCGTAGTTATTTAATCAAGCGGCAATATTCTTTAGGAGGACGAAATACGAAAACCGATTCCTCGATACGCAAATGCTTTATTTAAGCTAAAATAGGGTTGAAAAATAGAGTTGGACTTTCATATAAATATATTTTTTTTAAATGTCTACTTGTTTTGTTTTTATTTAAAAAGGGTAAGCCGATATCCGATTCTCTAAGCCGATAACCTGACACACGTATCGTGGTATCATGAATTCATCTCGCTGATGCTTCACCATTTTTCCCAGCCTTTCGTCCATCTTGCACATTCTGATAGTAGAACGCCAATTTTTGTGACAATATGGTTAGTGTATCTTGTGGAAGATCCGTCTCGGCCTCTTTTACCTTTGATGCCTCCCTGTATCGCAAGCTTCTTAAGACCGTTTCATGAAAAGACATGTCCAAGATTTACCTTATGCCTAATATTTACTTTACTGTTACCTGCGATCTCAGTATTTTTTTAATATTCAACTTTCCTAATATTAACACATTTGTTCTGCAGCTCGCAGAATTGTCCAAGGAATTCTGAGCATACGTCTCCAGCAAAACAAGTCGAATGCATCTATGTTTTTTTTGTTAGTTTCAGTGTCGCTATGGTGATTTTGTGATTTTTTCAGATTTTAGTCAGTTTAGCCACTGCACTTTTTGCAATAGCTGATCTACGTTTAATTTCCTCAGTGCATCTGGCAGTATTGGTTATTGCAAATGTTAGGTACACAAGCTTATCCCACTTAAAACGGCGATATTATTTATTTCCGTTAATTGGTTTCAGTTGTTGGCTGTATCTATTACCATGATTCTTATCTTTATTCTGTTTATTTTGAGACCTGCCTCTATGCTCATGTTTTTTATTTTCTCTAATAGCTGATATAATTGATCTGCAAACTTAGTGAAAATGGTTGTATCATCTGCATATCTTTGATTGAAAATTTTCCTTCGGTCAATAGTGACAGTGCCTTTTCACACATCAGTGCCCTTTCGCATAAACCATTCGACGTATATATTAAAGAGGATTGGAATCAGTATTAGCCTTGCCTCACTTCCTTATACAAATTTATGATAAGTAGAATGGCACTTCTATTTCGGAGAGAACTTTTCACACCTTCCTCCAATTCACCAGATTAAAGGCTTTGCTATAATCGATATGTATGTCGTGATATTACATTTCCTGAATTATTCTATTATCTGCCTTATGTTCAGTATTTGCTCTCTGGTGTCCCAAACTATAACAAAACCTGCCTGTTCTTCTGGAATTTTAGGTAGTAGAAATGGTTTTATCTTTGCTAGTATTATTTGTAATATGATTTTATTGCAATATGTAATCAGCACTATTGTGCGGTAGTTGCTGCATAAGCGCCTTGCTACTTCTTTAATGAACTGAAATATATATCGATAAAACTGTCCTGACTTTAAAAACACGTATCGCATTTATTTTACTTAATTTTTTCAAAACAAGACCCCATACATCAAGTATTAAATGAATGAGATTTTAATATTAATTTTAACTATGACCTGCTAGAGTTAAAAATAAAAGATGAAATTAGGTTTAGAAATGCTAAATCTTAGTAAGTTAACATTAAGCCATTGTTGCCTGATACAAACTTCTACCTCATGATTTCCACTTAAACAAACTATCAAGAAAATTACATTTGTCTGCAGAAAAAACTATCATAATATCGTCTACGTGTAAAATCCTCGTACTGCTATTTGGAATAATTCTTATAACGTTGATTTAAATTAAGGAGAAAAATCGGATTTCAGAAAAATATGGAGGAAGCTGTACTTATAGGAAGCTAGTCTTATTTATTTATTTACGGGCCTTGCTCATTTGGAGTACAAACATTTTTAAAATCAAATTAAGCATCCATCTCAAAAATCTAAAATAAATGAGAAAAAAAAATTAAGCATAAGAAAAAAAATACATGTAAATAAATGATAATTGAATAATTTAGGTTAATTTAAACGGAAACAGGTATAAGTAAACACAAGAAAATAAAAATGACCAAACGTCAAAATCATATCACATTTCTTTTCAACAGTTTCACGAATTAATTAATTAAAAAAGTGAAGACTTTTGTCATAGAAATTTGTCATTCGTGAAATCCTTAGAATAAATGAATTGAACACAATATTGGCCCTTTTTGAGAGTTGAAGAAACATACTTACAGACCTTATATTTCTTGTGGTAGCTGGAAGCCGTATCGATGAATTAATGTAGGAGAGTCAACCATATAGTTAATTAGTTTGTGAATCCTTTTAAGATCCGCTTAATCTACTGACTTTTAATACTCTAAGAAATCTCCAGTCTGTAAATATGAGAAGCATAGACAAGCATGAATATTATTCAAGCAATGTCTTACTAAAGTCCGGTATAGTAATCTAGTAGCAGACATATTCGTAAAATCAGACGTACATTCGTAAAATCAGACGTAGACGTTTATGTTTGTTTTTCGCTAATATCTCAAAATCCAAAGCTTTCCATAAATAGGGTAAACAAGCGCAAAAAAATCCTATTTTAAAATACTATTAGGCTATGTGTATTATTAGTAATTATTTACTCCACTAAATATAAAAATATTTAAAAAAAAACAAATTAACAAGTAATATTTCTGAAATTGAATTAAATAAGAATTTATATAAATCACCCAATTAACACGCTTTTATTAGCTCGGGTTGTATCTATGTATGTATGTAACGGAATTTTTGAGCTTAATTTTCACTGGTTTCTAAAAGTCTGATCAACTTGAAACTTTGCACACGTATTAAGGACCGATCACAATGCAATAATTTGATAACAGTTTCCCATTATCCTTATTAGGACTACCAGGATTAATAAATTCTTTTTCATTTACCCTGACCCATAAATTTGGTTAACATTCAAAAACGATATGTGATCAACAACATTTAAATGGGTCTGTCTAAAGTTGCACATACGGCCAGCAGAATTTCGCCTAATTATACGTTAAATTCATTGTATTTAAAAAAAATTATATATTAAATATGACAATTATTCTAGTGGTAACTATCTATGAGAGAAAAATTATAAAAATAGAGTAAAATGCGCCCACGCTTTGAATTTTTACTTTTAATTAAATTATTCTGCAAATAATGAATATTTTATTATGACTTTAATTTAAGGTAATTAATTATGATTGATTGTTCAAACTTCTTTTACTATAATAAACACTCTTTTTAATTAAAAATTATTTTCTCCTTTTTAGTTCGATTAGCAATAAAAGCGTGTTCTTTTAGTTTTTTTTTAAACTATTATTTATTTTTATTTTTAACATTAAACATTATTTTAAGTCCTGGTATATCCTATGTAAGATAAACAAATTATTTGAAAAAATTTTAAAAAATACAAGATCACGTTGTAACAAGTAAATTTGCTTTTTTTGTTGTAAACAGACACGTAGTATTTTTGTAAAGTAAAATTACTTATGTTAATATATGATAAAGTTCCCAAGCACTTACGTAGACATTTTTTGACAGCCCTGCTGATATTTTTTGTGACTTATTTAAGATTTCGATTGCATTAAATCCAGAAAGAAATATAGGTTAATAAAAAGCAATATAAACAAATAGAGCCGCACCAGTTTAAAACTAATTGCAAATCAAACTAAAATAATTAAGAATAGGAACATGCATTACACATCCTATAACCTTTACTAATTTTTAATGCCTACTTAGAAAAAAAAAGATTACAGATGTAGTCACATTTAGCTTTAAGTCAAACCTCTACAAAATAATTTACGATCATGTGCATATTAACTTATTAATCAAAAGCAGTAGCAATACTTTTAAGAGCCTTAAGAAAATCCAAAACTATATATGCGAAAGTTTTTTCTTTACCGAAAGCTTTGAGTACACACAACAATAATATAATGTAGCTACGCTAATCTTTTTTTTAAAAGTCTAGCCCTCTAAAAGATTTTCCTTTCAAGAAATTGTAATTTAACTATTTATTTTTTTTAGTGATGCCTCGGAGTTATCTGACCACTGTTTTTAAAAAATCTTGTATAAAATTTAAATAAAGATAGCGTGCCAAACGATGTAAAAAAAAGCTAGACGGGAAAATATGGAAACTCTAGCTAACAAATATTTTATGCAAAAAATACAAGTACCTTTGAGCGCCAGGCACCTGTACACAAATGCCTCTCATGTGTTTCATAATATAATAGGTTGAACCGGATTACTTTATGTGCTATACCAGATGCGGAGTTATTTTGTTATTGCGAGTATGATTTAAGTATTACTGAAATAGCAAGAGCCATTAATTACTCAATGGCACGGATTTATAATATCTTCATTTATGTAAATTTGATGTAAATGAACTTTAATAAAGCTCTAGACAAGCGTCATACTCATGGTCTGATTTTTGACTAATTAATTTGCATTAACCGGAAAACAAATGCGAATTGGCCGACCGACATCTGGTTTGCGCGAACTTTTTTCGCACATGTCACCCGTCCATTTGATTATGAATAATTTTTAAAAGTCAAATCGTTTGACATTGAAAATTTGCATTTTTATTGTTAGTAATTGATTTTTTGAGTTATAATCATCATAAAGATTATTCGGGTTATTTATTTGTTAGCAGTTAAATAACAAACCTGATTCATTAGCACTTTATTACTATATGTGTATATGTCACAAATTTATGAGAGTAAATTGGGTCAAATCTATTTTTTATGCTTAAAGTAAATATTTTATTTACGAATATTTGTAGAAAAATATAAAAAGCTTTAAATATTGGTATAATTTCTCTTATCATCCTCTTATCTTATTTTATTTCATATTTTAAGCCTCTTCTTGCTTTTCGATCCGTTTTATTTTAATCCCTCAACAGAATTTAGAAAACTTGTGTTTTAAAGATATACCTGAAAATCTACATAATAATCCTTGTAATATTAGTGAAAAAAAGAGTTAATTCTGAATTTTTTTTCAGAAGTCAAATTTAGTATAGTATTATTCTCCACAATATACATAATTTAAAAACTACTTTTAAAAAAATAATTAGTTGAAAATAGGTATTGGATTAATACAAAATTCCCATGTGCTCGACCTTTTTCACGTCAAAAGTTAGTAATATAGGAAAAAAAAGGGTGCAAGCTATAGCAAACCAAAAGAAAAAACTTTTAATTTATTTTGGTTTTATAGGTGTGACCGGATCTAATCGAAAAACTCGGAACAAATTGGAATGGCGCAAGGCCATTAGTTTTAAAGCAGCGCTTTTCCCTTTGATTCCATTAGACATTGAGATTACTGGAACCTGGTTGCTCATTTATTACTAATGATTGGAAAATACTTTTTAGAAAATTATTTTTTTAATTCTTTTCATGCCATAATAGATTTTTCTCTTTTTAAATTACTGAATTTCTGCCAACGACGTTTTGGTAAGGATTAAAAAGTGATTTTTTCAAGTAAAATCGCTTAATTTAATTAGCACTTTTAATTTTCTAAAATATATACTTAGCAGACATAAGGTAATAATTTCAGCAATTAGTATCCAAAATATTATCTAGGCAATTTATGCCCGAAAGCCTTCTGTTATTCAAAATATTATCATGGTGAAGATAAACATGACCTATGTTTAACAAACGCTGCAATGCTACTATAGTATACATTTAGTGTTTATACGTTAAGGGTTGGCCATAGCATCATATAGATATATTGGACGGTTATTTTTTGAATATGAATGGAATTATTTACTCCAAAAAATATGAGTAATTTACCGTTATAGCATAATTAGATTTTTTTTAGTATTCATTATATATTAGTTGATATTTTGGTTTCGATTGGGTTACATAAAACCAATAGTAACCTAAAAACTGAACTATATTCAATATTTTTCCAGATATTTATCTTATGGATGGTTCCTACTGAAACTGCTATAAGAACTACCTTCTGCTTTTATAATAATTAATTTACGCGGAGATCAATATGCATATAGAACATTCTTCATTTCATCGATTACATTTTGAATGATTTTGTTCTGCAGGTTTACCAGTGACTGAAGCAAGTTGCTTTTAATACACTTGAGCTAAATCTCACATTAGAATTACTTCCACACATTGATATTTAAAGTTAATTTGATATTTAAATTAAATTTAAATTTACATTGATATATAAGTTAAACGCGAAAATCTGCTACTACATGGAGAAGTGACACGACTACATTTGAATTTAATTAGATTAGTATAATGTTTGTATTAGTTGTTTCGGTAAAAAAGCTGCTTTAATAGGTTTCTCTGAAGTGAACTCTTTTTTTCTCTTTTTTTTTATTTACTTGTAAAATTAATAGCTAGGCTTGAGAATTAAGAAAACTTGCTTGCGATAAATCAGGTAAATTAAAGCCAACATAATAAGATAGATATTGTTAAGATAAAATATAATTAATCGTTAAAAAATTAGTTATTAGTTATTATTATCAGTTAACAAATATTAGAGGCATCAGGGCTCAAAAACTGAAAAAAATAACTGATGATTTATGATGATGCAAAGGTAAATAATGATTATTGAGAGTTAAAAGCATCAAATATGTGCTTTATAAAAGAAATAATTAAACAAATTATTTACTAAAAGTAAGAAAATGTGTGAGTACTAAGATGATAAAACGATTAAATAAAGTTTTAATAATACATTATATTTATAATTGATACACAAAATAATTTAAATATGTTTAAAAAATGAAGATAAATAATTTGCAACATGTGCAAAATATAATTTGCTAAATAGGATAGTTATTCTTCTTTACTAAGTTTGGGTCAAACTATGCTTGTTTTACTTTAAAAAAAATAGTTATACATAGTAGTATTCTAAAATTAGTTATATTTGTGGTTGTTTAAAAAAAATCTATAAATCAGTTTTTTTTGAAAAGATTTAAATGAAGTTTTATTCCTCATATTCATTTTTTTAATAGATTTAAGATTTAAGATTTTTTAACAGTCAATAAAAATACATTAAAAGAAGAATTTATTATTTTTTTCTTTTCATAATATATTTAAGCATTTTTTCTTGCTTCAAAGCCTTTTGATAAACTTCTATGCAACGTGAGTCTCAAGATAATAAACCTCAACTTTATAAAAAATTCCACACCATGAAAATGTTTTACCTATTCTGGAAAATTCATTTTTGTATTTATAGGAAAATTGCATTCAGCTGCAAATAGGGTCGCTTTTTGCAAGTTACGTTCAACTAGAAACAAAACGCACAGGTTTATCACTTCAGTTTCTATTTGATCGGTGGTTCGTATACGTTATTTATCAGTGAAATATAGATAACTCGACATCCATGTGCTGTCAACATAGATATAGTAAAGATTTTTTTAGGTAATTACGTATATAAAGTTTCTCTGCCTAGTAAGCTATACTCAATAAATAAATATTAAAATATGATCCAAAGGCAATTTTTTTGTCAAAATAAAATTTTAATCCTCCGCAATTATCAAGACTTCACCTTAAACTCAAGATATCTAACCTCACTTACTTCCATTTAAAATTCCATCCATTAGAACTTATGTGAAAAAGTAATTAATGTATCCATCCGAAACATACATTTAGCTGCAAACAGAGCCGTCCATTAAAAATTGCTTTTAATTAGGATCCAAACGCGCTAGTTATGCACTTCGTTTTCTAGTTGCAAATTAGTCCAAGTGAATTATTTTACATTGAAAAATTGAATAATTGGACATGGGTGTTTTCTTTTCAAACAATTCTCAATAAAAAAGTCTATTTGCATGGTAAGCTTATCATAATAAGTTGCTTTTATTAACTAACAAAGCTCAGAATATAAGGTAAAATTAACAAGCAAGTAAATGTAAAAGTTATAAGGACTACTTTTCTTGTACATTTAGGACGACAAAGCTGCCTGATGTCATCAAGATTCATTTTTCCGAGACCCACCTTTCACTCTTTCCTTGTTATAATTTCCACTTAATAAATTTCTTTATAAATAGGATAGCTGAATTAAAAAATTTTCTAAAAATGTTTTTTTAGTTCAGCACTAGTTTCAGATTATTCTCAATGCTTTTTTATTAGTAATGGAGAATTTTCGACCCAAATTCTGACCTTTTGGGTTACCTTAAATGAGTGCAAATAACAAGTAACAACCTAGTGAAGGAACCGAACGTATGGTAAAGTAAGGAAAATTACTAAACAGCTATAATTCTTATCACCAGCCAAATAGGATCCAGAAGGCAGGTCACGTAGTCAAAGTGAAGAATATAAATATTGAGACCGTTTATAATAGAGATCAGGTTTATAGGCAGATCAAAAGCAAGAAGACCGCCAGGACAACCTAGACAAAGGTAGAAGGATAATGTAGATCGAAATACAAAATTGGGAAGAAGTAGCAAGATATACGACATACGACTAGGTGGGGGACGGTAGTCGAGGAGGCTAAAACGCGTATAAGTGTTATTTGGCCAAGTTATGTAAGTAAGTAAAGTAAGTAAAGTGAGTGCTGAACAGTAGATATATTCTAAATATGATTAAAATTCGATTTTAATAATTAAAAGTAATAATAAAACATTAATTCACATGTCATATTATTTCTGTTTGGAAAAAATCAATTAAACATATTTGTATATTATTTAAGCCCAATTATAATTGCACGTCAGCAGTTATTCAAAACTAACAATTTTTTTTGACGCGGATAAACGGTAATTATAGCTGTGTTTGCAATAAAAGGTTTTGGTAATTGATATCAGATTTTAAAAAAACAGGGTTAAAACTTCAACGAAATGGTTTACTAAATAAACGGCATGTGTTTTAGTAATAATTTTAGCATCTTCGCTCAAATGACATGGATTAATTAATATCACTATTTGGCATTAATGAAAAACTTGGGTTATGTTTGCAAAATTTACAATCTTTTTCAACAGTTTTAGGCATTTAAGTAAGAAAGCGTTAGTGTTAAAAAACAAAGAGATGGCTCCTATAGTTGTTTTCACTGAAACCAATGTCTATTACTAGCTAAAGAAGAATTTTGCTTATAACAGCTTATAACTTATTTTTTCTAAATTAATTAATAGTTTAACTTTAATAGAATTTATTTGCCTTAAACCAAACACTTATGCTTCTTTAGATGCCATTCTTAGATTATATCATGATTTTTTATTTTTAAACGCAATAGTTTATATGGTTTTATAATGGTTATGTCCTCTTGCTTACCTATTATGTATTTAACATGTGTTTGCGATTAAAAATATTTAACTTATAACAATTTTCGTTTTTAATAATGTTAAAGCTATTTTATTCTTATATATTTTCGATGTTTCTATAATCCAATTTTTATGTAATATACGTTTCAATGTCTTATCAAATTTTGCACCCTTCTTTTGCATTTTAGCTTGAGAACACCTAAAAATTCGAAGTATGTAGTGTCGAAATCGGTCAAAAGTCAAAAGGCCCTTTTATGCATTTCTATAGGGGTATCTTATAAGGGTATCTAGAAAAATATAGATATTTTTTAATAAAAAAGATAAATAAGCACCATCTAATCCAATTATTAGATTGTTATAACAAAGGTATCATAGGATCAAACGCAGATACATCAAAAGGTAATATTATATTTTTAATAGAATTAAATATATTTTCTGTTAGGATAAATCACTCGTAGCTTTGTTCTTGCTAAAACTATTTTTCTTTTGAAAAATAAATAAATCTTTGTTTAGTAAGTTTTTTTTTCATTTTTGGATTATAAGACAGTAAGGAAAAATAACCAATATCGGACTTAGAATCACTTTTACTTAACTTTGATTTAAAATTTAGTCCTCCACCTAACCATTTCATTAAAGCCAAAATAGCTAATTCCAATTAACTACTACCTCAATAACATTAGATCTCCAACTATACAATTAACCTAGCACTAGCAACAATGCCATTGCTTTAAGCCTAGTTGGGTTTATTTCAGTGATTAGCTTTTAGCAAAACCTTGTCCCGGTAACCCTCTAGTTACTGAAAAAAAAGCCTGAATCAGAGTGGATAAACGTGTTAAGCCATTTAGGTAGGTATCAGTCGTGAATCAGAAATTTCCATAGTCGGCAAAACTGAATGCGTGATCAACCAGCTTTTCGCTTCATTCGTTTTCGAAATATGTCAACGTTAATTAAATCTGCCTAATTAGTGAAAGAGGGGGTTTTCCAAATAATCCCTATGCTTTTTTGATGAAGGCATTTAGGTCTTTGTTTGTTAAGTCCTGAAATGTTATGAGCGGATAAATGAATTCTCTGTTTAGAATACGACTTCATAGAGCTATTTTAGGGCTTCTAAATAGCTAGTAAGCGGTTATTACCTAATATCAATACGCTAACAGTTACAAGCATTACATAACATGGCAAAAGTTTGTATTATTTGTAATTAGAATATTATTGCATATCAGGAAAATACAAATTTAAAGGTTATTTTATACTATTTATGTTTCTATTCAATTCAGTCTCTAAATACATAAAATTTCTTGCTAAAAATAGAGGTGTCTATTAGCTTTGGAATTATTGTAGGAAACATTTCGAAGAAATCCTACAAAAATATAAAAAAATGTTGCAATAAAGAAATAATATTCTAGAGAAAATAATAACAAAACTTAAGCATTATCATTTTTCGACTGAGTATGAGAGGAAAAAAGACGTAACTTAGATACTGCAAAATCTTGATGATCTTTGAAATGAAATACCAAAGTTACCATAAAAGAACTTTGCAATAAAAAAACCAGGATATTGAGGGGAATCAGTTCTAAACGATGGTCTAATAAAGTTGGAAAGGTAATATTAAAGATATTATGACTTAACCATATTTTAACGATAATGTAATATATACATTATATTCTTGAATTCAAGTAATTATTTTATGAAGAAACACATTTAAAGTAAATAAATATTAATGTTATATCAGACTCTTGAGGCATTTTGTAAAATCAAAATCCTACGTAATACTTATTACTTTTCTAAATTTCTAAGAAAACTATTTTCTTGTGTTTTAACTGTTCCAATATTTTGTATGTTTTTTTGCGATTAGATAGCAAATAATTGAATTATATCAAATAATTTTCGGATTTTTTTTTATTCCAATCCGCCAATAGAATATATGTATGCTGTATCTGAGGACAATCATATATTTACAGGGCGAGGGCTATAAACATGCTACTAGACTTTAAGACTTCCCTACAGCTTTTTCTATACGCCATTTTAACTTTTTGAAAAACCGCCTTTTTCTTCAACAATGTCTCACACAAGCAGCACAAATGTGCTTGAAATTATCATATAGAACGCTATATAACATTATAAAAAAACTTTATTGTCGGCAAACTTGCTCTTATACGCATTTATAAATCGTGCATAAAGTCAAAAATGGCCCACGCTAGTAAAATATTTTTATTTCGTTAATTTCGTTTAATAGTTTTATATAAGATTATAAAATCGATTCCAGTCCATAATAAAGCATTTACAAAATTAGTTTAATAATGTTTTATTACTTACAAAACTATATAAGTACAATTATAAAGTATAAATATTTCAATCAACACAATTTGTATTCGGCTGAGATTATTTTGTCACATAAAGATTAATAAAATTAACAAAGTTTATAAGCTATATTATAAGCTATACCTTTTGCAAAAAGAAAAAGAAAATGGCGAATTTAAAAAAAATTAATTGCAATTCAAGTATTCCGTTTTCAAAATTACATATAACGCATTTTATTTAATTCGTAAATGCCAACATGGCGGAAATAAATCTACATAAATCTGTAAAAAATAGCGTCATAAGATAAATCTATTTAATTTTATAAGAAACATTTATATAATATAATTATTTTATATTTATTTATGTCTGAATTTGAGGATGATTTTGTTATTCTAAAAGATCTGAAGAAAATATACAGTGTGACCCATTTGTTTTCGGGTCACCCTGATAAAAAGTTTATTTTTGGTGCGATTTTGCTCGGGTTTTTTTTTAATGTTAGGTCCGGAAAAACTGCATCATTATAACAAAAAAAAATTCTGCCATGCAAATTCCAAGGCCTACTAATGTCACTTTTTAAGGGGCAAAAATTTTTAGCGAAAAATTGTGTACACCACTGGATTCGGCATCCCCCAAAACGGCCTTATACCAAATTTCACCAAAAGATAAAAAGGGAAATTATGCATTTATTTACATTTAAAAATGTGTAGATAGCCATGAAAAAACCAATTGAACAAAGATAATACAAGCAAATAACAATTCCAAACTAAATACAAATAAAAACAAACAATAAACTAACAAAAATAAATACAAATAAAATAAAAACAACAAACAAAAAAATTAAAAATTAACCGCTACTATATTTTGGAAATTTCTACTAATCCACCATTGTTTTCTATGCATTTTACATTCCTTTTGCCTACATTTAAAATAACTTTACGGACTTGCTCTGGAGTAATTTCTGAACAAACCTGGATTATTCTGACTTGTAGATCTTCTAAATTTTGAGGTCTTGATTTGTACACTTTTTCTTTAAATAAGCCCCAGAGAAAAAAATCGAGTGGCGTTAAGTCAGGGAACTCGGTGGCCACTCAACGAAAGGACTGTTTCGTCCTATCCAACAGTTTTCAAAATGTTGATTTAACCAGTCTCTTACTAAACGAGCATTATGGAGAGGACAACCATCTAATGGAAACTTCAAATTAAGGTGATATCTTAAGGGTAAATATTCTAGTGCGTTCGAAAATTCATTCTCAAGAAAATTCAAAAAATCAATTGTATTCAAATTACCATTAAAGAAAAAAGGGCCAATAATTTTGTCGCTTAGTATTCCACATCAAACGTTAATTTTTTGCGAATACTGTCTCCTTGCATTTATTATATATTCTGGATTCTGCACGGACCAGTGGCGACAATTTTGACTGGAGACTACGCCATTTTTGGTAAAAGTGGCTTCATCGCTAAAAAGGATTTTATCTAGAAAGTTCTTATACTTTTCTTATACATCTTCTTATACTTTCTCTGAGGATGTTAAGGACCAAACTAGGCGTTCTGACACTACTTCGAGGATTGCCGTTAAAATATTCCAAAATGTAATTTTCATTTCTTCTGAGCCCACGCTGTCCATTATGTCTATTTTTAAGTAGATTTTTCGAAACAGATTCTGTTTCACTGAAAATTTTATTAACACGTTGCACAGTACCTAGACTTACTGGTCTATCAGGATGCCTAATATTAAATTCTCTGGCAGCTTCTCTCGTCGAACGCGTGTTACCACCAACAAGACGAACAATTTCAATTTCTCTTAAATTTAAATTTTCCATGATTACTAATACTATCTAAACACGTTTTATTACCACTTTTGACAGTTAGATGTCAAATGTGACAATTCAATATTTCAATAATTTTTAGAGACAATTTAGAAGTAAAGCGCATTTCTTCTTTTTTATTATAAAATTGTTATTATTTAATATTTTTTGGTGAAATTTGGTATAAGGCCGTTTTGGGGGATGCCGAATCCAGTGGTGTGCACAATTTTTTGCTAAAAAATGCCTAGCATGGTTTCTTAAAATTTGGCTCTTAAAAACTGACATTAGTAGGCCTTGGAATTTTCATGGCAGAATTTTTTTTTTATAATGATGCAGTTTTTCCGGACCTAACATTAAAAAAAAACCCGAGCAAAATCGCACCAAAAATAAACTTTTTATCAAGGTGACCCAAAACAAATGGGTCACACTGTATGTAAAATTCTTTTATTAAAAATCTTAGCTTATATTATAGTTTATTGCCCTCAACCTTAGCTTACTACTGATCTAGTACTATTTATAGCTTCAAAGTACTGGCAAGAAAAAACAAAACAGATTTTATTTTAGCAGATATCATAACTTAGTTTAAAGCGTAGTCTTAAAGCGTCGTCAAAAAGTTATATAATCTTCTTAAACAACAAATTTGTGGACAAAAACACATATTTATTTTATAAATACTATATAAATAACATTTTAGAAAATGTAATAAAATATTTTTATAAATATAAAAAATAATTATTTTTTTATATTAAAATAATTTTGTATATTTTTTATTTTAAAATAATATATATTAAATAATAATTCTTATAACTATAAAGTCATTGAAAGTAATTTGTTTTATAAATGCTTTATACCAAATTACCTATTGTATTATAAAAATATTTTATTAAACTGTCACATACTTATCACATATTTTATTGTCCAACACGATCCATTCTAAATATAGCTAATATAAAATTATTTTATTTCGTATTAGACTTTGGGTGCTGCTTGGGTAGTCAAAAGACCAATATTTAAAAAGAGCTCGGTGTAGATTTTTCGTGACTATTTGATTGAGGTATACTAAGTTAGAGTAAAAGTTTGTCATAATTAAAAATAGTTACCGGGAAACCGTTAAATGCTGATAGTACGATGCATTTTCCATGCCTGCAAGTATAATGTTAAAGATCTTATAATGATACGAGAAAAACTAAGTGATATAATAAAGCTCTGCTTGATAACTCCATATATATATTACTGCCTATAAACGAGTTACGAATAAAACTTACTATGACGATTCACTCTATACTATCCAATATTTATTAAATCATGTAGAAACTAATTAAAAGTCAGCAACTTAGCAACTTAGTAAGATTTTTGGCAATTGTAGTCAATTCTAAAAATCTTAGTTCTTGAAATCTGTGAAAGCTCCAACAATCATCGGTGCTGGTGTTCGGTGATTACAACCTACCTAAGGCGGTTTTGTCAAATGATGTTGATGGGGTTTGTGTAGATTGCAATGAACACTATCCAGCCGTATTAGCTGAAATGTTTTCTTATCATAATATGTTTCAATACAATAACGTACCAAATAACGGAAACACATTTTTAGATTTAGTATTTTCTGATTTGCATGTTAATATTTCAGCTGCTGTTGACTGCATTTTTAGTAATAGTTTGCACCACGTTTCTTATCATATTAATATTCAAACTGACTCATCTTCATTAATGCTTGATGAATTTTATTTCGATTTTCGGAATGCCGACTTTGGGGCTATTAACTTTCATTTGGGGGTTATTGATTGGAGTATGAATTTTGATGGGTTGAATGTTGATGGTACTACGGGTAAGTTAAATGATGTTTTACAGGATTGCCTTGATTTGTATGTTCCGAAAAAGAGACTAAGGTCTTCATCTTTTCCTAAATGGTTTAGTCCTTTACTTAAAGACTTAATTTGTAACAAGAAGGCTGCACACAGAAAATATACGTCTACTTCCTCACCTGACTCTTATGCTCGTTTTTCGACCCTTAGATCTTAATGTGAAGTAGAATACGATCGTTGTTTTAGTGAATATATTGGTAAAGTGGAGAGGTCAGTGGTGGATGATTAGTCAGTCGTTACTTTTGGAGGTTTGTGAATGACAAAAGAAAGAGCAATGCATTTCCAAATTCGATGTTTTTGGACCGGGAAATGGCCCAAAAACATCGAATTTGGGGGGAGTCTAGGGAAGCAATTACTGATTTGTTTGCAAAGTTTTTTGCTACAGTTAACGACAACTCTACTTATCCCATTCTTGATTCTCTTGAATTTGGTTCCCAGAATATTATTGTTGGACGCTTCACTCTCTCGGAGGTATTTTCTAAGATCCAGAAATTACCTAACAAGTTTATCTGTGGGCCAGGTAATATACCTAATGTCTTTTTAAAAAACTGTATTTATACAATTAGTAGGCCTCTCCAGATGATCTTTAATATGTCTTTACAGGACTCTACCTTCCCAGAAGCTTGGAAGCACAGTTTCATCATGCCGATATTTAAGGCTGGCAATAGGGAGGATATTGCCAATTATCGTGGAGTATGTATTCAAAACTCATTGACCAAATTGTTTGATAGTTTGGTTTGCGGTCAGCTAACATGGCAATGCAAAGGAATCATTAGTGAAAAACAGTCAGGATTCTCTTCTGGGAAATCCACAACCAGTAGTTTGGTTCAATACGAGTGTGATCTGTTGGGAGCTTTGGAGGAGGGGATTCAGGCTGATGCGGTCTATACCGACTTCTCCAAGGTCTTCGACAGGGTGAACTTTGGTCTCTTGCTGGCCAAGTTGGAAAGTGCTGGTTTTCATGACTCCTTCTTAAAATGGCTAAAGAGTTTTCTGATAGGAAGAACTTACAGTGTGAAGGTGCATGGCTGTACTTCTGCACCTACTAATGTAGTCTCTGGGGTTCCTCAGGGATCTCACTATGCCCCTCTGCTCTTCAATCTATTTGTGAATGATATTATTAATATGATCAATCATAGTTCTGTAAGTATGTTTGCTGATGACCTGAAGCTCTACATGCAGATTAAGCAGATGAATGATATAGCCAAACTTCAGGAAGACCTTGATGCTTTGTGTGAGTGGTCACTGATGAACGGATTGAGGCTCAATATTTCCAAGTGTTGCTACATATCATTTCATAGAGGTTTGAAGAGATTTAATTCTACATATAGTATCCTTGGTAAGACCTTGCAGTATGTAAATGTAGACAAGGATTTGGGCGTGTGGTTCGATGAGCATCTGAGATTTGTTCATCGCATCTCTAAAATAACTTTAAAGGGACTAAGAGTGTTGGGTGCTGTAAACAGGTATAGTTCACATCTCTCTCTGCAAGCCTATAGACTACTTTATGTCTCACTGGTTAGATCTAATCTTGAATTCTCTTCAGTAGTGTGGTCTCCTCTATATCAGAATTTAATAGATATGATTGAGAGAGTACAAGATGGATTTTTACGGTGTGCTGCATTGAGAATGGGCATTAGCTTTGACGAGTACCATCGTGAGGACATGAGAGTAAGACTTAACCTGGATACATTGGCCAAAAGGCGTGTGAACGCTGATCTTTGTTTTGTCTTTAAGCTGGTTAATGGCATGATTAATACTCCTGGCCTTCTTTCTA
The DNA here is from genome assembly GCF_022605725.1 of Anthonomus grandis grandis. Classification (NCBI taxonomy): domain Eukaryota; kingdom Metazoa; phylum Arthropoda; class Insecta; order Coleoptera; family Curculionidae; genus Anthonomus; species Anthonomus grandis. The sequence continues at coordinate 17,527,875 of NC_065548.1, read as the reverse complement.
AAGTGGGTCTCAATGTTCCAAATAGAACTCTACGCAATTTTGACCTTTATCATGTTCCTATGCACAGAACTGAATATGGCCGTCATTCTCCTATCGATAGATCTCTGAGTATCTTAAACGCTCATAACATTGATTTATGTAGTAGTTCACTGTCCGTTTTTAAGAATAGCCTGAGCAGACTATGGCTGTAATGGTGTCAACTCAGTTCTTAGATATATATATATATATATATATATAAATTTATTTACATTGTATCAACTCACTAGGTTAAGTTATCTATTATGTAATAATCTATTTTGTACATTTATTTTGTAAAATGGGGATTCCCGTAAATTTAATAAAATAAAATAAAAATAAAATTCTTTATTTGTAGTCAATTCCTAGTGGTACGGTATTTTATTTAATTCAAAGGGGTTAAATCTACAGTTTTAAAATAAAATTGGGGTTTAGTTTATTGCATTTTCCATTTTAAATTTAGATGCTGAAATCCTAATTTACAAGTTACGTCCTTGTATGAAAGAAATTACATAATTAATTAATGAGAAAGTCTATTTTACACAACACCACTACAAGTTCTCTATTTCCTAATAAGTTTTCCTTAAGCGAATATGTGGTTTTAAACCCTACGATAACAAACGAATTGAAAAACTTTGCTTCGTTGTTGAGAAATGCCATTAAATAAAAAATTTGTATAGACTTGAAAATGGCAAATTGTAAAAAAGTTAGTGTTTTATTCTAATTATAACAAGGTTTTTTGGAATCATAAATGACTTCTTCCATGTTCAACTTAAAAACATGTTATCTTCAATACAATGCTTAATATTCAGAAATATTTCTTTTCTGGAACTCATGTTCCTAATTGTCTCTACTTATTTCTAGTTAATGTATTACTGCCTATAAAAGAGTTAGAAAACTGACTATGACGTAGTAAGTATTTTGGCAATTGTAGTCAATTCTTACTGGCACGGTTTACTGAAACAGTTATTTCATTACAAATAGCTTTAAAAAATATATCATTTAAAGGTGAAGGAAACTAAAGGGCAGGTAAACTGAACGTAATACTTCAAAAATCGAAAAACTAATAATAAGTTCTAATATGACAATTTATTAAGATATTGCATATATTCATAATAATTTCGAAGACCAAAATAGACAACTACGTTTAAGTTTACTTAAGATCAAATACAAACCCTACAAAATATTGATATTTACCTAAACCCAAACTAAAACAAGACTGTACAACGTCGATCCTAGATAGAGGTAGTAAGTATGCACAAGTGCTTTGCGAAAGACAGTGAAATTCAGCATCTCTCTCTTCGTGCCAAACTTAATCATCTTAAACAAATATATTTCGGAGTATAATCGGCTTAGAATAACCCGATATGCCATTTATATCCGAATTTATAGATTCGAGCCCTGGAGGGAAGCCAAACGCAAATTGGAGGAAGTTTAATGCCAAGTAGCGTAATAATAGCATAAGATATCTTGTTACTTGGTTTGATGATGGTCTCAGATGCATTTTATATTATTATTATTATTAGGAGTTTAAGTTTTTTAAATATTTTATGTAATAGACAATGTTTTTATTATGTAAAAATATTTTTATCTTTATGATATAATTTCCTAAAAACCTTAACGAAGTATTTAATATTCTTTATATTTATAACATTTGACAGTGATTTATCTTAGGTAATCCTGTGTACATATGTTTGATATACTAGGTGAATGGTTAAAAATGAGTTGCCTTCTGTTTAAGGGTTTACCCTACCCATAAATTACAATAATACCTAAACAGTAGTTTTTCAGATGTTGCATAAAATGAATGAGAATACTTGCATACAACGACATTTTATTAATTAAACTTCTGTTAAATCATCTGATTTTAAATTTAGTTTTTAGTATTTAAAATGAATAGCAAAAATTATTTTATCATTTGAAAAACTTACTTGAAGTCCTGTTAATTGATAATAATAATTTAAGTCTAAATCATATTAGTCTTTCCTCACCGTAAAGGGTAGTTAAATTTGAAATTATTTGTTCTAGTTGGATAGCTGAAACTACGGTACTATGTAAGGTATTGAGTTTAGCAAACATTATCGCATCTTCTATCTAGAAAGTTAATTATCTAGAAAGGTAATAAAACTCTGGCAATTTATAATTAATTGACTTATAGTATTTTGAAGTTTTAAATATATAGAAAAATCATTATTTCATTTGCTTTTTGAAAAGGTCAACATGATTTTTTAAAGAGTTTTGATTTTTACTTAGTGTATATTTAGTGTTATCGTAACTATTAATTAGATCTTTCGTTATTGATATTTGCATATTTATTTCCTTTTTATATGTATTTTGACTATACCGTAATTCTTCAATTGCTTTGTCATATCTTTCTCCATCATCGGAGTCTAATGGATCAAAAAGCCATTTTGACGTTTTACCTAATATATTTACTAAGCCTCGTTTTTCACGGCTATGTGGTTTAATCCTAACGTCTAATAAATATATCAGTGGAAAAATTAATTAGTTAAAACTTAATTGCCCATAGGTTATCTGTTATTTGTTCTGCTTTTACTATATAATATTTCCTCACTTTCGACGTATATTATTTGAGTTTCTTTATCATATTTTTTTTCTAAATTGTTTTTATTTATTAGTCGTAACCCATGTTAATATGAAAATTTCGTTCTAGAATTGACCAAAGATTCAATGGTTGAAGATAGTCTACATACTTTATTAACATCCTATATATAAAAGCCATTTTCACCGGATAGGGTCGTGCAACTTCTTTAACTTCCAATAATATGACACTAAAATGTGTTAAATTTACTATTTTTAGTTACTTTTGTTACAACTTTAATCATACCTTACACTAGGATAGTAACTCACATAAAAATAACATAGACCAAAAGGTAGTAACTTAATGTCTCATAATAAATACGTGTATACTGAAGCAGGCTAGTACTCATGCTCTTATTTTAATTTGTAGACACCAAAAGAAAAATTAGGACTCGTAGATTATGATGGGTATCAAAAACTGACTTGATCTCTTTAACATCAGTATTCTTAAATTTCTTGACAAGGCTAAGATATTTTTTTACACTAGTCCTACATAAACAGCCAGATAATTAGCATATTGTAGATGATATACACCAGATTTAAATTAAAATTGTAATCTTTACTAGTGACGTCATCAAAAAATATTTAAATGATAAATATTTATTATTATTAGATTATGCTTTAAATTATAAACAACTAATATTGGTTTTAATTAATAAACATTAATAAGTTTAATTATAATATGGTCTCGTTGTAAATCTAGAGACATATTTTAGTAAGTAAGCGTTCAGTTGCATCACGATATCTTAAGCGTTATGTCATCATATGGTTGCGCTCGAATGACGTCATATCTAACAGCTATCAAAGTTTAAATAATAGCTATATCTTTCATCGGTATTGAATTCGTTTTGAACCTAAACCATGAAAACACCCATTTGTCTAAGTTTTCAAAACGTTTTGAGTCTAAATCCGATCTCATTTTTATGATCAGATCAAAATGCAAATAAATTTCGCCCCGTTTATAAAGGGCAGACATTTGCCCAAGAGGAAATACAATAAACAAAAAAGTTACTGGCGTAAACATAAACTCACTCATATTTTTTTCCAAAGAAATAAACACAAACTAATCAAAAATCAATTTAAAAAAATATCCGTGCAACCTCACCTTTACATTCTTCACCGTATTTTTTATAAATCTATTCGCTCTTTTGATAATTTATTCCTTTCTGCATTTTTATTTGGTTTGGATGTCTTAACTGTCTCATATACATTAATATTGATTAAATTGAAACTAATCCTACGAAATATATTACTTCTCAACTCTAAAATATATCAAAAAATTGATCAACATTTATTGTTTATTATTGTTTATATAGCTTCCCTTTGACTTTGAAATATCGAGTTTATTAGCGGTCTCGGGAGAAACCGCTTACAGCGCCTTATATGGTGACGTCATGACTTGATCGCTCGAATGACATGTCTTAAAGACACTTATAGGCGCTTACTCGCTAAAATATGGCTATGCATATTTTCAGCTTAAAAACACCTTTCTTTCAATAAAATGCCCATTATTCTAAAGCATTCTTTCTCTGTCATGATTTTTTTTGTTGATTTTTGCTGATTTATTTTACTTATTTAAGCATTTTTACACCCTTACTTCTTATTTATTCTTCTTTTCTAGTTGTATGCCTCTTCCGAAGACCAAATTGGTTAAGTTGCGTTACAAAATTCATTTTGTATTGTATTTATTAAAATGAAGATCAGTTTTTCGGTTGTATCTTTAAACTTAGCTGCTATAAGAGCAATATCACCTAATATTTACAGATTGTTCGCTCTTTTTTCATTGGTGTTATTCCCTATGTTTTCCTAGTATAGTATTTGTTAAATGTTAAATGTTTTCTTTCAATAAAAATGTATTGCTGTTCCTATGGAAACTTTCGTTGACTTTCTGTAGATATTAGACCTATACACCAATAATCAATACTATACTGACTTAGAGCTGCAAGTATTGCTCCTATATCGGTCGTGTCGAATGCTTTTTGAAAATCAGCACCAGGGTTTGGTAAATTAAATTGTTTTTTTCTATTACTATTTTCAAGATACGCACCCGATAATTATTGGTTCGATAGCCTAACTTAAACTTTGCTTGCTCTTTGAATCGATGAAACCAATGAAAGTCTACATTTGTTTAACAACTGTTTACTTTTTAGTATATATTTCGTATATTTCTGTAGAACGATGAACGTCATTTCAATACTTGGCAATTCAGACAAAGCAGCCAACATTTGATTTTTAAACAACAGATGTACTAAATAGACATTTAACTGCAATAGGATTGTCATTTGTGAAAAATATAGTAAAGTAATCTTAAAGAATTTTCTTGATGAAAATCAAATAAAGAAGTAAAACAATTAGATCAGAAGCCCTGAAGTGAAACATTTATTGATTTAATTTCTGTGTAATGTTCCCAATTAGCAAATTCCTAAGAAGCCGCACTTTATTAAGTAAAAAAAAATGTTTACCATATATAAAAAAATTCCTTAGCAATATTTTTAGAAATGCGAAAGCGTTTAATAGTGTTTTACATCATGTTTCACTTTGCACGTCGCCTTCATCTGAAATATAATTTTCTTATGGTTACGACCTAATTTTCATTAAAATATGCAATCATAAAATACGCAAGCCTATGAGGCTTCTTGCCTCATAGGCTTGCGTATCTTCTAGTTCCTCCTCAAAATCAATGTTTTTAATATATCCGGGTTTAACAATTAGCATGGCTTTATATGAGCTTTTTTCATTCGTAATAAGCTGTTTAAGAGGTGAATTGAAAAAATGGCGTGAAACTTCTAACCATTTATTTGAATTAATATCTTGCATCTACACAGTTAAAATATGCTATATGTATTTTTGGTTCTTTTTACTGAGCCTTGGATTTGCATTTGTCGATTAAAAACTCTACTGAACTCTCTTTTATTATCCGAATTTGTTATGGTGGGAGCACCAAATATTGAAATAACAATAAGAAAATAATATGATACTTCTTTGGCTTTTTTAATTTTTCAGTGGTCGTAAATGGACAAACTATGTTAAATGATCTTGGTATACCTTCATAGATCTGTAATCGCTGTGTAATAGTAATTTTTATAAGTCGACTTGGCATCTAGAGTTCAATTCGGAATGGTTTATTTGTTTTAAAACACTAAAACACATTTAAATAGATAATTACAACTTAATACGTAATATTTTTATTTAACTTGAAATTCAGCATTTATGTTCTTCTTATGTTAGGCTAGACGCACATATTGGTTGTATTGAAAAATTATTATAATTTTTTAAGTTAAGAAATATGCTAAAATTAAGGGATCTTATTACCATAATATTTGTATATATATTCTGTTATTCTAAGGTGTAGAACAATCATACATAGTAAGACTATATTTATTTTTCTGTAATATATTTAATATTTGAATTGGTCTGCAATTTGTAATATATTGCTTCAGTGTATTCTCTAGTAGTATGTATAAGATTACAGATATAATGAGACAATTATGTTCTTATATCTCTAATATTGTATTATAATAACTCAAATGTAAGAATAGACAATATTACTGACTAAAATTATTCTGATCTGACCCTGATAAGTAATGACCTTCCTTGCCTATAAGGTAATAACAGTTATACAAGTGGTTGTCTAGGTAAAGTAAAAGGGCATTCATTTTAATGAGGTGACAGAATAATTTAAAAAAATAACTTTTTTAAGAAAAGTCTACTTTTAACTAACTAACCTAGACTTTCTTTGAAAAAATTATTAATGAAGGAGAAGGTGTCAGAATTTATATGCAAACCTGATTTTCTTTCTTAACATGTTTTAAGCAATGTTAAAAATTCGTAGAATGGATTCTAGGGCTAAATACCTGCTTTTCTACATTATACGTTATTACAATTTCAAAGAGATTGTTCATTATTTGAATAGAACTTTATTTTTAATATCTTCTAAACTTATTGTTATGTAGTTTTTGTGTTAAGATTTTACATTTTTATTTTTTAAATCAATTTTAAAGGGCAAAAATTGAACAATTTTTCGCTTCTTAGGTTTCATCAGTTGCTCATTACATACCTCATATAGGTGCTGAGCCCGTTCGCAAAATGAACCAATAACCGGAGGCTTTCGCCGGCTAAACGAATGACCGAGCAAAGTGGGTTTACAACAGGTAAATGCATATTCCCATCTAGCCGGAAATGCCATAATTACTATCCAGACCCGGCCCGCATGATAAACCTTACACTTTATTACCGCCAGATGAAATTTTAACCTAATCATTCCGCCAACTATCGATCCAGAAAGTCCGACGTAATTCCGTTACGTTGGATTTAGCAGGGGTAAAATTTATTGGACTACCTCGGCAAGACGATTCTGAAGTTGAATAATTTATTTAAATCACATCTAAAATATGTTGAACCATTGTAACTTGAATTTAAGTTATACGAGAGGTAGTTAGTTAGTTGTTCATAATGCTGCACCATTAGGATATGAAGCATTTGAGCATTTATATCATTTTATTTTCATTTTATTTGAGAAAAAAATTTATGCAAATAACATATACAAGGCATTTTGACGCTTCAAAAATTATAAAATTAATGAATTGTAAACATTTTAAAATTACTAATTTACAAATTCAACAAGCGGTAATTTGTCAAAAGTACCAAAAATCATCTATAAAAAAGCATTACAGAGATTTTGTATTATCGCTGAATAGACTTATTAGTACGAAATGTTTAAAAATAATCACGCAATGATTACTATCTTAGAACATTGAAAGGCTAGATTTAGCATTGCCATGGAACTATGGGCAGTTTGTTTGCTTGCAACATCTCTGATGCAATAATGCCAAATGCTTATCTAGAAATGGCATATAAAAACCACGCCTTATAATACCATAAAAATTTGTCACTTATTTTGACAGGCGCAAAATAATACTATTCCTCTTTAATAGAATATGAAGCTTTTTTTCATAAAATGTAATAAGATGCTCTATAAAAAAGTCAACATTCAAAGTTAAATGATTGCATTGTTGATTTTACCGACACCAGTAATCTTTACCAGTAACGTCGTTAAAAAATATTTACATAAGGAATATTTATTATTAACAGATTATGCTTAAGAATAACGTTATCCACATCATATCCATGGATAACAGCGTTGTATACAGTGCATTTTTTTATCTCGGGTCATAGGGTTTTACGTGTAATATTTTCAACCCCATGTCAGAACCTGTTCTATTTAATGGATAGGATTGAAACTTGGAACAAGTGAAGTTTAAGTTACAAACTTTAAAAAATCCCATTATTTTGCAAAAAAATTTGCGAGAAACCTATTTAAAATACGTTTTTCTATTGAAAAAGTTTGCTTTTTTGCACCTCGTAATCTTCATTACCTCTACACTTCAAAGCAGGTAGACAAATATCTGACAATGACACCAAATAATTTCCTCAAAAAATAGGTTTCTCGCAAATTTTTTTGCAAAATAATGGAATTTTTTAAAGTCTGTTAACTTAAACTTCACTTGTCCAAATTTCAATCCTATCGATTAAATAGAACAGGTTCTAACATGGGGTTGAAAATATTACACGTAAAACCCTATGACCCGAGATAAAAAAAATGCACTGTATAATGACAGATAAGGTTAATCGGGATACTCCGTGACGCAAAGCAGAACAAGTAAAGATGGTACCTGCCGACACGTGTTTCCGCTTTTTGGCTTCTTCAGGAAAAAACAACTAGAAAACCAAAGAAAAAAGTAAAAAAATATAAGGGAGCACGAACAGAAGCAAACAATCAATTTGTGTAATCAGCTCTATTAACTACGGTTTGAAGAAAAAATATAAGATCCACACTAAGGAACCATAAGCCATCTGTGTGATACAACTTTAACCTGAGCCGATATAATTCCAAATCAAGTTTATCCCTCATGTTTCTTTTTACTTTTTCCTTTAGTTTTCTGGTTATTCTGCCCTAAAGAAGCCAAAGAGCAGAAGCATGTGTCGCAGGTACCAGCTTTACTTGTTCTGCTTCGCGTTACGAAGTATCTCGATTAACCCATTCTTTTGTCATATTACTGTTCGTGCTAGCTTTCATTCTTTGAAGTTATACATAAATTCCATAATTAATTTTTAATCCTCAAAGGTCCTGGATTGTTCATCGCTAAGATATAGTACCTTACCATCCTTAAGGCAAGCTTTCGCAATTTTTAAATTTACTTTACCAAAAAGTAATCATGTGCTTAAATATTTTCACCGTATACTTGTGTATTATTTGCTCTATTTATTCAGAGGGAGTATAAATATGTCGAATAAGTACATTTTCTTGAATTTGATGTAAGTTGATATACATTTCTTAAGCTGATATAAAAAAAGTAAAAATGAGATTTTACTTTTAATCAAGGGGTCTGACAATTTTGCAAAATATTAGTAAGGTATAGCTACTCAACTAAACAGCAATTAATTAAAAGAATTTAATAGGTAAAGTCAGGCGATATATAAGGTTGTATTAGTAAACGCAAAAATAAAAAATAAACATAATTTTAATATTTCATATTTAAAATTTTAGTTTAATTATTTCTTTTATCTATTTTTTATATCTAACATCTAAATTTGGTGGTTTAGCTTAAATAATGTTTTAGTTTTTTAAGAAACGGTGAAAATATTGTTTGGAAAAAAAACATCACAATTTTCTTGTTTCTTCAAGTTTTTGTCTACTGTTCATTACATTTTTAATAAAAATTGTCATCGCAGGACTTAATTTAAGTAAAGCATGCTTTAGGAGATTTATCCCTTACAACCCTTGTTCGGCTAGTATATAATTTATATTACGAGAAACAACTTATTTAACCTTATCTAATTTAGAAACACTAAATTTAATAAAATGTTTTATTGTTGCCATCAACGATAACCTAGTTTTTATGATCTGAAGCCGCAATAATGAGAAATAATCCAAATGCACATTATCTTTTAATGTAATATATTATGATAATATAAATGTCATTTTTGACAAAAATGTTCTATTTTCTTTAAGAGATTATAAAACTTCTGGGAAACTAAATTTTTAATAAATATGTTATATTCAACAAGCATAAATCAAGAAATAGGCTTCGGACTAAATAATAAGCAAATCGTGACAATTCAAACAGCTTTATTAGTCACAAAACAAAATTTATCTTCCATCTCTTTTTAGCGGACTTATAAGTAATAATTATATAGTAATAAAGAAGCCCGAAACCGAAATAAGCACGCATAAAATCAAGCGATACTCAAGATTTTAAATGCGGTCCTATATAGCTAAACTCCTGCATATTACCACTTTAATTATGTGTGTTTTTATTATATTTATTGAATTGTTATAAATAGTTCCATTTTTTAAAGAAAAGGTTCATAAAAAAGTAGGTATTTCGAAATATTGGTTTATGTTAAATATACGGCAGACAATTTCCGAATTCCAATACATCCGGACTACGGCTCTCAGGTGAAAGAAAATATTATTGACGTTAACTACATTCATAAGTGCTACAATAAACTGCAAATTTTTACTGCTCCCATAGGCGATTTTAGTCAAAACACCTAATATGCATTCCCTTACTTTCCGAACAATATAAAACCTTACAAACACGAACAAAAAATTCAAAAAAGAACCACACATGATGTACCTGATTGATAACTCCCGGCTCTTGTCTGCTAGTTTATTTTATACTAAAACCGGGAAGAATCGCCAGATTAAGGGAATATTTTGTATTGCCGACAGTACGTTTCTCCTATTTGTCAGCTCGGCAGGGTACGTGACTATATTTCAAATATCCGAAAGGATGGTCTTTGTGGCTTTTGTTTCCTGTTAATATATTTGGCATGCGAGACGTGCGAAAATTTTATAAAGAAAAAAATTGAACGTGTGCGCTTTGACGTTGTCTGGAAATTTTCCATTCGGAATTGTTTGATGTTGATTTTTCTGATTAGAGTTGATTAACAGTCGGGGTAAATAAATTATTGATAAAAGTCACCTATGTTTAGTAAACATATCACTTTTATTATTCCAATTTTATTATTGATATATTACATATATATATCAATAAAGATAAAGTGTATAAGATTTACGTTGAAGTGTCAAACATTTTTTCTACCAAACAAAATTTACCTATGAAAAAGTTATTAAAAAGCTTGTTAATAATTATTAAGCTATTAAGTATTAAACAATTACAGAAAACTAAATTACTATGATAAAGATAAAAAAGATTAATCTAAATAAAAGAACTGTAGAAGGATTAGTTGTTTACAAAAATAATTAAAAATAAGAGTAATACTCTATAACATCATAATATAATACAAACTTTAAACAAACAAAAAAATTAAAGAAGTTTTCATCATTTCAGCTACTATCTTAGTTTTCACTACTCCTAACCACAATTAGTACTTTTAAAACACACATCGTTACACATATAATACTAATATTTTGGACGCTTCTGAGAAAATAAAAAATTAAGCATGGAAAAATTATAAAAAAATAAAATGATCATATTAAAAGTCAAAAAAGTAAATCTATGTCTACCTGAACAAAATGTCTGAAAAAAGGAGTAAGAACATAGAGAAGAGTTATTTTTTAAAATTTAATAATTAAGTAACCATAGTCATGAGATAACAAAATAATAGGATAAAAAGAATAATTGAGTTTAGTTTTAAAAATTGCAGACATACGACAGTCTGAATATAAAATTATAAGCCGTTAATAAAAATATAGACAAAATTCTAAAAAACACAGATCATTTATGTACCCAAAGTCATAGTAGTATCATTCCATCTTATTGAGAGAGTAAAAGACAAACTTCTCAATTGTCCAAATGGTTCAAGATCGTTCTGATCTGTAGCAAAAGCAGTTGGTTAGGGTTTCTGTAGGTCAAAAATTCCACCATAGATGAAAAAGTTGTTTTCATTGTAATGAGTACAATAAAAAAGGAATACTTACGAAGTCAGTTGTTCGCATCGTGCTCTGCCGTAGACCCAAAACGCAAAACACCACCGACTTTGCCAAGAAACGCTTCATTCATGCCAGAAATCTTAAAAAAGTTCTTAAAGGCTTGAACACTAGCATGGCCTTCTTCTTGTGGCACTAATTTTATCCAGGGTTTGCTTCTCGGCTCTTGCCAGTCTTCTCAACTGTGATTTTTCCTGTAATTTAGGCGCCTACCTTTTTTAATTCGGTCGCATCGGAGTGCTGCAAAGTTGTTTTGTAAGGGTAGGCCCCGCTTCCTCAGCTCGATATTTATTAGACATCAAAAATAGTCAGACGGAGGAGTGTCAAACATTTTCACAACTTTTTGTGGTTGGTTTTGAACCTTTTAAGTAATTTTTTTGCTGATGTTCAAAAACTATTTAAAATTTATATAGGTTTATGATAAATAGGTAATACAATAAATTAAATAAGTAAAAACGACAAGGGCAACAAAGACCTTTAGTTGCTAGGGCCTAAAAGATCCCCTTTCATGGTTTGTTTTGCGCCATTTTAATAGGAATTTGTGAATTTCTGCATAATCTAATACCCTAATTTGTTCTTTGAATCTTGTATGTTTCCCGGCCATAAACTCCTCGATCTTCTCCATCTTACAGTCAATATTTTTGTTTGCAGTTGCGGATGTCAATATTTCGCATGTATCATGGTGTATTGGTGGTCATTCTTAGTGTTTTATTTTAATATTTCCATGATACTTAGAGTGGTTTTAATTATTTTTGATAAAACACAAGAGCCATAAAACGGTTTGGTTTATTGCCGAGAGACATTTTGCTCTTGTGGTTCAGAAAGGCGTATAGGCTCTGAACAAGTCCGTTACATTGATTAATTTGCCTTTGTATATGACAGTTGAATGAGTTCAAAAGGTGAGTGGTTCTAGTGTCAAAATAAACCCCAAGGTACTGTACTGCGGTCTTCCAGAGAATCTCCGTGCCAAGTACCACCAAGTTTGGAATATCCTGGTTTTTTAGTTATTAAAATAGTCTCGTGTTTTTTCATTAATTATTATTTTCCATTGGGTGGCCCACACACAAAGGGGCTTTATATATTATCTAAGGGGCTTTGTATGTAGGCTGATATTTAACGCAGGTATTGTTACTAGCGGTATAGGTGTAATCAGCGAATAAGGTCAAGTTGAAATAATGTTCGTTTTTGGCTATATCTGCTTGGTAAATGTTGAGGAGTATTGGAGAGAGTGGGGAGACTAATAGGACCTCTGCTCTCATTGTTTTATAGGGAAGGATTTTGTTATTTATTATAACTATATAACTATAATGGTGACTTTTCCAATTTTTGAGATTTTTGAGAGAACTTTGTATAAGATTTATTAAACCGAATCCATTTCATTTTGTAAATCAGACCGCTATGCCATACTTTACCAAAAGATACCGAGCGTGATCATGGCAATTAAAAATTTAGCATTGAAGAGGTCTACAGGGCTCTGCTGTATCCTCGTCGTTAATCTCTACCATTCGGGTTTTTATGAACCCACACTATTCTGCCGCGAAAATATTTAAAGTTTTTAGCTCCTCTTTAACAACAAGGCTACTGGATGACCCTGTTATTATGGCCCTGATGGAACATTGCCAATAGTCTGTTATTAGTATAAATAATAGTATACAGTATCTGTTAGCCTATGTCATATATACTTGGACTGAGGCTATTGAAAATCCTGTGCAATAGCATTCGATAGGGTGTGACATAACAACCTCTTAAATACACTGTATTCTTATGGTCCTATGGTTGGAACCTTTGGTGTGACACTAGAAGCAGCTTTTTTAGCAGTAATCTTCTCCCGAGGATGCTAACATTGTTATCCAGGTAGCAAAATGACGTCTTGAAGACGTTGTTTTTCGTACATTTTGATCTATATGACGAGTCATGTTGACGTTCTTATGACCTTAAAGTGACGTAAAAATGTCATATCCAAAATGACGTCTGAAAAGACCTTACTAAGACGTCCTAAATAGGACTAAAAAACGATTTAAAAACGAAATTCTTCATATATTTCGGGCAGACATTACCTCCTGAGTAGTAAATATCACATCTTCTAAACTTTCAAAAACCTAATCAAATTAAATCAAATAACAAAGCGTATAAAGGATGATTCCCTTTAACAAATGGAGACTGCTGCTGCAAAAAGCCATAAAAAGTAAATTAGTATTATTGCACAATATGGCCGCACACCATGTCCCTGAACAGATGGCAGAAGCAAGTAAAGCAGCTATTAAAAAAAAAAATTCCTGTCGATATTTAAACCATTAAAATATAGAATAATGTATCCGATTTGATCCAATTTCGCCATTTGCTAAGATGGTAAGCATGTTCACGCAAAACGTGAAACAAACACCGAACACAAAAGGAAATAGAACACTAAACAATTTTTAAGAAACCGGATTGCCGGTAATGCCGGTCATCGGTCGGTAGCGATGATGGGGCCAGCGCCAGAGCCACCTGTACTACCAATTGCATATCTTATTTTAGTCACGTGATCGATTACTGAAAGTTAATTTTCTTTGGGTATTAATAAATAACCAAGCCGTCTTAGTGTGTGTTTGTTGTAGAGCGATTGTGGTGCAGGTGATCCCAGGTTCAATTCTCGGTATTGTCTCTTTTTCCTCATTTTTTGGGTTAATGAATTATGTATAATAAAAAAACTTAATATTTACCTAAGGTAAATATTAAGTTTTTTTTTAAGGTAATAGAAAGTAATTGTAAACACCACAAAATAGACGTCATTGTGTATGAAGGATATGAACGATTAACCTAAAATGCCCAATCAGGACGATATAAAGGCGTCTTTTACTGACCTCAAAGTGACGTTAATGATAGTACCTTCGCTGACAGTACCTAGGTGTTTTCCTTGTAAGTAATACTCTCACATATGGAGCTCTGCAGCCAAACACACTTTGAAGCTGCTTGATTAAACTTGAAACTAAATAATAATAATACCGTAGGTATAATATTTGGGAGTAAAGCGAATAAAAAAAAATTGAAACCGAATATAGTGACCATTAATAATAACCGTGTTGAATTTAAACGGTTAACCTCGAGACGTCAAGATTTAAAATTCGGTTTACATATTAGTAAGTGTCTACAAAAGGGATTTTATTAACTTAAAAGAGAGATTTTTTGAAATAGATCTTTTTTGCCTAAGCAATTAAAAGTTACCTTATGTGATCCACTTGAGCTCTCACAATTTACTCTATGTGATACCATATATGGAACATGCATTTTGGCAGCACACGCATACAGAATATGCAGAACTCTTGCCTTTGGCTTGTCTACGGAATACGAAGATTTAAATCAATAACTCATAAAATAACTGAGACAAAATTGATAAATTTGAGAGGATAATATGTCGTAGTTTCACTGTATCATATTGTTCGATAAAATAATACAACTAAAGTCTCTACCTTATTGGCACAACAGAATAATTTTAGGACGAATATCCACAATATTAATATGAGGCACAAAAATAATATTTCCATTTCTCGCCACCGCTTTGTTCGAAAAATCTTTTTCGTACCACATCGCCTTAACTAATTAACAAAGCGTTGATTGCGGTTTAAACAAAATAATTTAAGGAACACATTGTTTCTCTTAATAGTGGAGTGCAATAAACTTAAAACGATTTAAACAAACGGATCGGGAAAAACCCGAAGGCTTACAACTGTATAGACCTTAACTAGGTAAATATATAATTCATAGTGAACTTTAAAATATGAATATTCAAAGAATGATCATTGAAACGAGAGACGATAAAATATACTAAATAATAATAAATTTATTATTTACATATTCAAACTAAAAGTTGTGTGTAACACAACGCACTTTTTCTAATATTGTACCAAGACGGATATTTATCAAAAAGAAAAAATGCTGGCTGAACAGAGTGCAGTTGCTTATGCAAAATACAGCCTAGCTCATGTCATTAATTTTCGCTTCTTTCTAGCATTACTAAATTTTGGTAAGTTAGAATTGGATGGAAGAATATCTTGTAAAAAATTAAAAGTAGTATGAATTTAAACCTGTTCTTTTTTTGTTAATTGCTTTGCATGATTATATTAAAGTGATTTATGTCACATTAATAAAATTAATTAAAGTAAATTCAAAAAAATCTTATCTGAAGATTAAAAGTAAGGTTCTTTGAAATTACAGTTTGAATATTTAGCCTATATACATATAATTATTACAGGAAAATGATATACTAAATGTCAAATTCGTGGAAACTGATTAATGTCCGCATCATAATTTAGAGCTTCCCAATTAATGTACTGCACGCCCATAACATGCATCCTTTGAGAAATTTCGGTCTCGGTTCACATGCATTTGCAGATTGGCGTATTCAGAACGACATTAAGAGGATTTGCTATAGTGCTAATGTATTCATTATATGATTTGTTCATTTAGCTATATGATGCGTAGCTTATTTACTGCATATTTAATAATTGTAGAACATATTAGGTATAAGCATCGATTTGATAATACAATATAATTAAAATCGTATATCGGTTAACAAGACTTCATAAACGACTAATTCTATAGGCATCTCCATAATATACGACGGGACTGATATAACTAAATATACCACGATCAAAACTATAATTGGATAAGTTCGCATTAGTTAGGCAGTTAAGCTAAATTGAACCGTACAAGCGAATATGGAGCTGTTCAGGCCAAACATGTAGAAATTAATTCATGTCTAGGCTTTTATGGGAATAATGATATTATTTGGCTCTTTAATTGCTTATGTATAGCAAAATGTAAAATTATTGTAAAATAGTAATATTTATGGGACTTTTTTATTATTTTGATAGAACAGGTGTATGTTCAAAACTTCGCAGAAAGAAAAAAAGTATATTAGATATGATCATTTCAAATTTTAAACTTCGTTGCAGTTTTATTTTTATTTAAAACTTTGCCAGATAAAGATTACACCAAATTATTTGGAATATTATAAAAAAAATCTGCGTCTAAGAAACTATGGTTTCCACTATAGACATAAAGCAAGAACAAACATTTAAACCAGAGCATATCGAGTCTACATTATTATTTTGATAAATTAGGTTATTACAATAATATTTTTCATCCATAAAAAGGTAATCTTCACCAGACAATTTATTATTCCTAAGGTAGAACAAAATTAGTTGCAAAAACATATTGCCCTTATAAAGGCAAAAATTAGTAATAATAATAATATAAAGTAATATAAGTAACTTATAAATATAATAAATATAAATAAAATTATAAATATAAAAACAAAACAACTTATCAAAAAGAAATACAAATCATCAATGATTTGTTATCACTTCAATCATTTAGAGATTGTTGAATTTTTATTTTATATAATTGATTTTATACATTCTTCTAGTCTACAGTAAATAGATATGAAGCAGACTTAGTGTTATATGTAAGTCAAGATGTCTTTAGAGGGAAAAAAACGTTAATGAAATAGAGCTATTTATACATATATGAAGCAATTGTGGTATAACACTGATTTAAAGAATTGCCTTTAACGTTAATAACAAAACAAAACACTCTACTGTCGTAGAAATAAATAGATAGTATAGTGTATGTGTATTATGCCTGTATATGTATATTTTAGACACTAATTATTGGACATGTATTTGGTAGTTTTAAGCCTTATGATTTTTAAATTATGTTATATTTTTGTTTTATATATTTGGAGCATTTTAAGGGTGTTGGTAATAAAAAAAACTTAGAACATTGAATGCCTAGAATAAGCCTAGCTGCAAACCATGGGCGAGGTTGTTTGAGTTCATCATCTCTTAGACAATGATGTCAAATCAACTTTCCAATTTTTCATACAATATATATTTCTTAAACCACTAAATATTTTTTTATTGTGTTAATAATAATACTAATAATATATACTTTGAGAGAAATCAACAAATTTTTCATAATAAAAAAAGATTCCGAACAAAAAAGTTTCTGAAAAAAAAGCTTGGCAACGTAGAATACCTTTATGTTTACAATGCAAGTATCCGATGCAACCAAAAATCTAGAACGTGGCATATGTCGTCTGCCAAGAACTATTTATAGTTCGCACCCGCTGTTATTTAATCGATATAATGCCCGTATCTCCTGAAATTCCCAAGGAATTTTAATAATTTTTTGTCTAGAATCATTCACAATCAATAACTTAATCGATTTATAGTATTTATAAAGCTTGACAAACATTATAACTACTATAAAACGATGTATAATCGATGTATAATCGACTTTGTGAAAATTACTTAAAAAGTCGAATGTTAATGAAATAAAAATGATTAAAACTCCTTTGGAATTCCAGGAGATACAAACATTATAATATTAAATAACAGTGGACGCGGACTATAAATATGTTGCTGGCAAACGCCATATGCTGCGCTCTCCGATTATTGCTGGATGTCGACCAGACACTTCATTTTTGCATACATTATTTTGCGGCATTTTGAGTTCGAATAAACAATAAATTTGCTAGATTATAATAATATAATTAATTACACATTTCTATTAATATTTTCCTAAAAGAAATGAAGGAAAAAAGCTTAATTTTGACATCCAATACTCAATAGACTCAATACTCAATAGGAGTTTTTAGTTTTAATATTAATAAAAAAATGCACTGAAACCACTCAAAAATTCCTTTTAATACTAATACTGTACGAAAGGTGCACCATCCAAAAGTAAACGACGAGCGCAGTTGCCAAATACCTTTATGGAGAGAATATTTCTGCGCGAAATCTACAGCGTTGCCGCTGTGTGTGGAAATTTGGTGATTTAAACAATCCAAATTAAAAATAATAATTATTATTAGTGTTTAGGGTAAATATAGTACAAAATGGTTTTGGTTATTAACCGAAATTCACTCTTTTTTTTTGCTTTATAATAAAGAATGCGATTCAGTTTCTGTTAATTATAATAATTTATTAAGGCACTGTCTTTTCTTCTATTAAAATTGAGTAATCACTGGCAACATGGAATACTAAGCATGTTTATCAACAAAATTTCTCCTTCGTCCTCTGTGTAGATATTGCCCTTAATCCAAAGCAGCCAATGTTTATTCTAGTGTATTCAATATTCTAAGAAAAAAAATAAAGGACCTTATTTCATACTAGCCTAATAAAATTAAGTAAAATATTACAGAATGGAAGAAAAAGTATAAATAGATCACATGTGAAAATTATAGACAACTTATATTAAGAAAGCAATACAGCTAAATCTATCTAAATAAATAATAATTTTAGCAGTATCTCAAACAAGTAGGCAAAATTTACTATTTTGACTAAATACACAAATAACGACATATTAAAATTCACTTCAGAACGTGCGCTTGCACTTGTATGCGGTGACACATGGTATATAGACACAAGTGATATTGGGCGTAAGTCTGAATACAATTTCAATGTAAATGGTTACACCATTACCCTTATGCCCAATGAAATTTGTCAGTTTGAATTCCAAATAGAAATGAATGTAAATAGCTTTGAAAATATGAGAAACCTTTCTTTCTTTCTACATTAATAATTACTAGTTGTCATAAGTTAGAATGTTATATAGAGCTATTTTTAACTTAAAATATTTTAATGTCAAAGTATGAAATGTTTAGCGATAAAAGTATAGATCTCTATAACACTCTATAACAATGGTAGCCAAGGATGTTAAACTTTAATAATTGACAAAATTTTTGAAAAATAATTAAAATCCTGGACCATTTGAACACAACTATTGAAGTAAAGAGTATTTTATTGAAAAAGAGTCCTTGCTATTATATAATTGGAAGCTATCGATACTTAGTACCTATGGAAAAATAAAATGTATATACGTAGCTAGGATAATCAGTTATAATCCCTTAAGTGTAGATATTTGCAGGTCAATTAAAGTAATAGCCTTCTTACTAGGTTTTGTATGCGAGCTATCAATGTGCAACACGTGCATTCATGAAACATATATATTGTAATTTTAATAAAGCAATGTTATATAAACGTATATTTTGTCATGTGATTCGGAGAACTAGAGGCAAAGGTACACTACCTAAAGAATACAGTACTAGAGGTTTTTTCGATACCTATTAGTATCGACCTTTTGCATAAAAGGTATTAAATGCTCAGACTTGATTTAAATGTATGTGGAGAAGGCTTAGCTTGATTTCCATTACAGCAGTTAGTGTGCTTTTAATTGCTTTAATAAATCAACAATAGAAGCATCCTACCAGTGTACTATGAGCGATGAAAGTCTCTACTGATCGATGTATTTAAGTAGACTTCTTCCTATTCTTTTGCCATGAATGGAACTTAAGAATTAATAATGTAATTAATACAGCTTGGATGTAAATGCCTGCTAAGTTTAATTCATCTCTACTAAGTAACTTCTTCTTTGACTTCCCTTTAAGAACAATTCCTTACTATAGACAGCTCCATCGAATATCTGATATTTGTATACACGTGTAACAACTTTCTTTTCTGGATGCGTTTTTACCAAAGTATATACTATGTATATATTTCAATGAAAGTTGGACTTTGTTAGTACCATGTAACAGCAATTCATAAGCAATGCGTTAAGTTAAAGAAGCAATCGGATTTTTCGACTCTAGCGCTTACGGATGACAAGAGTAGTGCAATACACCGCACCTTTTAGTAATTTCTAAATTCAATTTGATTCGTAGTTAGTAGAAAGAAAATAGGAAAAAGGAAAAAATAGTTCTCTTTATAATTTGTGACTTATTATAAGTAGTTACATAACGCACCCAAGACCTTTATAGGTCCGGTATGTATAGTTGGTATAGTAAGTAAACTAAATCAATCTTTCTCAAAGCTTTAATTATTATTTATATAATTCAATTCAGATTTTATAGATTCAATTTCAGGTATTTGAAATTTGTTTGAAAATTACTCAAAATTGACAAAACTTACACCAAGTATCTGGTTTTTAACGTAGCAACTAGAGTAATAAATAAAAGAATAGTAATTGAAGTAAGCGTGCTTATACACAGTAAAATCTAAGGTACTTTACCAGTCTAAACTCCCCTTAAAAGGAGCAACCTGCAATGGAAATTTGCAATTTATATCACCTATATCATACGAAATTTATTATTTTTAGGTACTTATATAGACAGAAGTTTGATTAGCCATAAAATTTGAGACCTAAAATTTTAAAAGCTGCAATAAGTGGCAATAAACCATATTTTTAGATATAATCCATTTTAATTGCAGATAAATTTTATTGGAACTATAAACTAGCCCACTTCCTTTATGTATTTCTTAATGTCTTAATTATTACGTGATGGAAATAGTTAATACATAAAGGTAAAATTCTAAGTATAATCTGTAATTCATTTAAAAGTTTTTTGTACAGACTACGATGTGGGGATATTTTTATAATAGGTATGTATCATCTATCCTAACATTTAAGCTAGTTAAGTAAGTTATTTAAGCTGTACCATATATGTATATTGTACTACGCTTTAAACGTATTTTCATTCCTGTCACTTGCTAAAGTCATAAAACTTAATAGCTTGATAAGTTAATGATAAAACTATATTTATGGACTTAAAACTTTTAAGTTAGTTAGTAAAAGTTTATTCTGCCTTTATATGTAAGTAAAGTACAAATTATAATCCTGAAATTATTAAAAGCAAGACGATAATAGTTTACATTTAATAACTTTATATTCTGCATATTCTTAATAGCATAATTTATGTACTGACGTTCAAAAATTAAATAAAAAAACATAATTAAATATCATAATGAATTTCACTTGAATATAATATTTACTTACATATAATCAAACTTTAAGACTTTTACTCTTAAAAAAGTATAACGCTTAAATGTGGGTCAAAATATTTCCATCGACACAAGTCCTTAAATAGAGTCATATTTTAAAAAGCCTCTGACCCAATATTTTATTCAAAAAATTTAGGTTATAACTAACTCTATTATATTTTGTAAATTATGGAAGTTATTTGCATATAAGAGCCTAAATTACTCACAAAAATATTTAAGATCATTAATAAAATAAGTAGGGAATAATAGAAGGAGGTCAAACATCAGATGTCACATCCATATTTAATAGTCAAAGTTGACTTGACAGACTGACAATGAGGTTTATATCAATAATTCACCATTCAATACAACCTTGGTTATTTTAAAAATTAAGACTTGATGATGATGACTTTATGAAATGCTTTAAAGAAATCACTATAGATTCAATGAATTTGAGAATATCTCTCTTAATCAATTCAATAAATTCATGTTGTTCTGTTTATAGAAGAGAATTTAAAAAAGGATCTATCTTGGATGCTACAAAAAGACTTTTGAGAATTTAGATATTTTTTAGAATGTTTTTCACTTTATTGTTACTCCTTTAAAAAAGAAGTAGTATAGATTTAGAAAATCTGTTTACTTATTATGTTATAACTTAAGAAATACGGAATGAAATAGCACGAAATTTGGCATACTAACTTCTTTTATTCCCGGGAAATATATATTGCTTATTATGCAATAACAAACTTGATTGGAGGAAGGTGATTTAAAAAAGCCGCGGGTTAAGGCTAGCTAATGATATATTAAGAATCTTATACAAAATACTAATTAGTTATAAACAAAAATAACAGGAATATTATATGCTAACTACTGCCTAAATACTGCCTTTATATACTTTTTTCTTCTCATGCTTTAGTAGAAGTTATGGTACTTCATGATTTTAAGCAGACCACTACATCTGCATATAGGAATAAATATGTATACTTATATTTACAACAATAAAGCATCTGATAGAATTTCACAACAAAATGGATTACGATTGACCATAAAAATATTTTTTTTATTTACTTATATAATATATTATTTATATATTTATTTATTGGCAGGAATCCAGAAATGCATTTTATTAGAAATGTAATAGAAATGTAATAGATGTTAGTTCTCATATTTTAGTAAGGGATGCTCAGCTATTTTAATTATTATAACAAAATGTATAATCTAAAAATAATTTTTGCTTTAAAGACATTGTGCAAAACAAAATTATCAGCAAATCACTTTATCATATAATTACCTATTACTAATAAAAAATTCATTTTACATTAAATTACATTATTTTAAAGTTCGTTATTCACTACTAATACTATAAACTATTATTTGTAATAAATTAAATTGTTCTGATTAATGTGTAATGTAAAATAAATTGTATAAAAGGCATTATTAAGCTATAAAGGTTAAAATAACAACTATATAATAGATATAGAGGTAAAATATAACCATTTTCAACTAACTGGTATTTTAAATTGTTGGTAATACATGCAATACATAAATTATAACCAATTTGTAGTACATTTCCCCTTTATTTTTAATTTACAGGGAATGATGGTAATTTAATTAGGAGCCGGTCAGCTAATAAATGAGCATTTAAAGAGGAACGAGTTTAGCTAGTATTTTAAATATTTTAAAATGTTCAAATACTAATAAAATAGTTTTAAAAGCATTGTCTAAGCTCAAAAGATAGTTAAACTGCAGTGAAGAGAGTGTATTGTCAAACTTATAAAACATGCATTGTTTTAATCACGTCGTCGTTTTGAAATATTATAACACTTTGGAAAGATCGTAAAGTTTAAACTTGTTTTAGGTTATAACCGAACTAGAAATTACTTTACTTCAATCAGGTGTCGAAGGTAAATTAAATTATATGCATATATGCTTACGTAGAATAACATAAATATAGCATATGTGTCAATAATCACGAAGTAAATATATCTAATTCTTCCTTTATTTTAAAATCATTTATGTCGGTAAGAAGCTTCGTTGTTTTATTTTTTTTTGTTAGTATAAAGTAAATTTGACACATTTTTTAAACTTCTAATAATTTTTTTTTAAATCGAGTAAGTAATACAAAATACTTACATAATTTTTATTATAAAAGTATAGTACCAGGATATAGTAATGTACATTAAAGTGCATCAAATCACGGCAACGTGAAAAGTAAATATTGAAATTTAAGAAACAGGCATAGGTATGCCAATGAATATATAAAATGTTTCTGTAATAAGTTGACATATGTTGGAGAATAATTTAATAACAAAATGAAAATGGTTTATATGTGGAGTCTATCTTCAAAATTATAGGTCAATTTTTTTGCTATCGAATTTAAGCAAGTCTCTGAAAAGAATTTGCAGTAGACTTGAAAACGTCTTAGAAAAACAGAAAATATTCTCCAAGAAATAAGTCTTCGGAAAAAGCAAATACACTAAGAACGTCTCAACATGATCACTTGATATGACTGATTCTAACATTTTCAATTATGAGTATGGGGGATTGCTTAGTTCTTGGTGATTTGTAAACGACAGGGTTGGGTATATCGTTCATATTTAATACGCGGATAATATTTCAGCATCCTTATTTAAACATATTT
This sequence comes from Anthonomus grandis grandis, assembly GCF_022605725.1. NCBI lineage: Eukaryota > Metazoa > Arthropoda > Insecta > Coleoptera > Curculionidae > Anthonomus > Anthonomus grandis. The sequence continues at coordinate 17,503,862 of NC_065548.1, read as the reverse complement.
TACTGTTTCTAAAAACCAAATTATTGTGAATTGTCTGTCTGTGTTGTTTATCATAAAATAATGAATAATATATATAATTGTTTATTTTTACTATATAAACCCTTGCTAATTACAAACTCTCATAAACTCATCTATAATTTGATATTTATTAGATGGTTGTATCTATTAATGGGAAAACACTGTACATAAAAGGAAACTAAAGTAAAAATTAAAAAAAAAGTGTTTTTAACTAAATATGTTAAGTAAACACAAGCAAAAATTTAACTAAAGATCATCATGTTCATGATATTAGGATTTATAAGATGTGCATAAAGTGCATGCATCTATCACAAAAACTTTGTCTCATTTTAGGCGAGGATTACTTTCTTTTATACACGAAATTCGTAAAGAAATACATTAAAAATCTAAGATCTCACGCAACTATTTTAAATTCTTAACTAAATGTAACGTTCTATTTTGTTTTTGTAAACAAAAAGAGCGACTAACATCGAAGGGACACAATCACGCAAAATGGCGGCCACCTCGTAGTAGTCACTTCCTTTTCATTGAATGGGCAGTCCAGGTATTTATTAAGTTCGTGCTAAGAACTGTATATCAGTTAGAGCAAAAAATATAAGAATATCTTAACAAACATAAAGTCGGCCAGCACATTTAAACTTATCAAAGATTCTATATGCACAAAATTGAAGCCTTATGAAATAAGGGTAAATAAACAAAAAACCTTTAAATAATGGAATATCTGGTAGAACATAATTTAAGTTAGACTTTAATTACATCAGAAAAAGAAAACTCTAAGTCTTTTTAGTAGTTCCCTTACTTTTTAATATTTACACAAACAATATAACTTACTAAAAAAACTTAATTTAAGAAGAATTTTTAAAAATATACGTTTACTTACAAATGACAATAATACATTGTATAACACAGTCTTGCTGAGGGTAAAAGTCAGGTTATCTGTATAGTATATATGGTTATAGTATGTGTGAGAATCTGAGAGTGTGATTCCAAGAAAACAACATAATTTTTAATGTAGCATGATTTAAGAACCCTGTACAAAGCTAATTTAAGAGGTCAATATAATTATAAAATTATAATTAAACACAATTTTAGATTAAGAATAGAAAGGGTCAATTCTACCTTCATCAAGAAGAATGATTCAGCATTTCCGATAAAAACTCTTGAATAAAAAAAAATCTAAGCTAAAGGTCATGATGGGCAAGATAAGATAAAATAATATATAGCAGATTATTAATTCAGTTTATTAACATTCAAGCGATTGCATGATTTGTAATCCAGTACCAATATAGTATATTCAGAAAACTTCCTTAATCTGGATTTCATAAATGATTGCATAATAAAATATTAATAGGAAAATTATACATAATTGAACTAATTTAAAAAAAATTTCCTGAAACATTATATATTTATCTACATTGAAGCACATCATAAGACTGTTAGAATTAAGATTGCGATAATAATTTGAATCAAACCCTATTTTTATATTTACCACTGACCACTAAAAAGGTAGATATTAAAGTCAAATTTACCTATGATAAAGATTATTTTCGTATCTAAAGATGGTATTGCTGGTATTGCTAGATTTTACTAAAGCTTTCGATTTTTCAAATCACCAAACATTGTTAGCCTTACTGCACTACATAGGATTCTCAAATCATGCTATAGCTTTAATAAAGTCATTTCTAAGTAATAGGTCTTAAATGGTAAAAATTGATGCGACCTTTTCAAGTCGTATTTCAGTTCTTAATAGGGTGCCCCAAGGTAGTATATTGGAGCCACTACTATTAAGTATTTATACAACATGCTTTTCTCAATATCTTAAATACTGTATCTGATACGCAGTTGTATCACACCTTTGCACCTTCTGATTATTTAACTGCTTTGAACTATATAAATGCTGATCTTGATGCACTTGTTAAAGTCTCTAGTAAACATATGTTAAAAAACCCTAAAAAATGTGTAGTTATTCTCTTTGGAAGTTAAGTTCAAATAAGGACTATTTATGAAGAATTTTCTTTGTTTGTTGGACATCAAAAACTTTAGGTAGTTGAGAGCCCCAAGAGCTTGGGTTTAACACTCGATTCACAGCAAAAGTTTAGTGGATACATATCAAATACTCTAAAAAAGTCGTATTGTGCTCTAAAAACCATGTACCCTCATCGACATTACTTAGATCTAAATATTAAACATCTTTAGCATCCTAAGTTGCTTAACATGTTTAATAGACATAAGCTTCATTCCAGTGGCTATTTTATAAAATTATTAAATACCTCAGTCCTCCCTACCTATACATCTATACAACAAAATTACATTTCGGACAGAGATTCACCACTTAAATTTAAGAAGTAAATCTTTAACTATTACTAAACACAAAAATCAATTTTTCAAAAAATCATTCTCTTATAATATTTCTCATATCATTCATTAATGCGCTATCACCCAATATAACTGATATTTCGAATTCCATTTATAGATTCAAAACAAAAGTAAGGCAAATCTTATTAGATAATCAGTAACATGCATATTAGAGCTAGAAGATTTATTTTTAATTTTTCTTGTTTATAAATTGTAACTGAATGACTAGTATTAGATATATTCTTCCGTATTTAATTGTTGTATTGTTGTAATCTCTACCATATTATCAACTACCTAGATGTAATGTATGTACATTATATCTAGTAGTTAGTTTAGTTTAATTTATTAGTTGTCAGTTTAATTCGTTAGTTTTATTTAAAAAGTAGTTTAGTTTAAAAAGTTTGTTATGTTGTAGCTATGTAGGTAGAACAGAACCTGCATTTTCCACGCAGGAGTGTGATACATTAGCTTTCATTTACCTCAATTATTAAATACACCTGTAAATTTATATTTTATGTAATTTCCATGGTAAATAATAAACGTTTTTATAATTATTATTATTATCATTATTATTATAATATAATAAAATCTTTAGAATTAATCTAAGATAAGATAATGATATACGCCAGTAGCTAAACCGCTAATTAAGAAAAAGAAATAGTAATGTAAATAACAAAATTATTCAAGAATCGTTTTAATAAAATATGACGGATTTATAGGACTCTAATTTTGCTTAATTTTTGAATTAAAAACAATTTTCGAACAAAAATTATATAAAACCAGATATTGCATATAACTTAATCTCTTTGCATGTTATAAATGCAAACTGTTATTGCTGTTTTTTTATACAGCAAATAACTGGAGAGTATACATATCTTAATTAGGAGATTTCTGAATCCTTTGTGAATAATAATAACAAAATCCAATCGTGTAGAATTAGATAAAGCAGGCGACGAGACGCCACGGGGACGATGTTGTAGCGAGTGTCGGAGCAGACGTTAATCAATTTCCGCAGGTCGAGCCTCATCTCCGCTTCCAGAGCAATTATCCATAACGATGTTACTAATACTAATTTAAATTTATCCATCAGATTTCACTCTTGGATGCGTACAGATTAAGTGACTGCTTTGGGGTGATACGGTTATTCCAATATCCTTTCTGTCGGATTGAGCTCGGATCTAAATCATGTCTATGCCTTTAAGTTGGTCAAAGTCAAAATTAAAGCATGTGAATCTACAATACTCATATTTTATATTGTATATATTACTAATATAAAAGTTATAAATATTTAATGTTTATTGGTCTACGGAAACCAATTTTATTAACGTGATTTTAGTGAATAATTCAAAGAACTACAATTTTAAACAGTAATTTATTAAACTAGAAATTTTAACAAGATACATAACTAATTACTAAAAATTCTTATGATTATTGATTGATGATGGTGGCATTTATTTGGCGTGCTAGTTCATGATTTTCTAAAATGTTTTGAAAGGAATACTAAAAATTGTATTCCACTTCCATTTTATACTTTAATAATTAGTGTAGTTATAATAAGCTTTACCACAGTTTGTAAGACCTCCAAATGATCAAAACTGTAAGACCTCATGTTTTACTTAAGAGACGCCGGCAGGCTGATAGTGCGGTCGTTTTTTCGATCGATAGTTCTGGGTTCTAAATGTCACTTTTAAATTAGTTACTGATCAAGATTGATACTAGGGTACTTGCCTTCTTCTTCCATCTTTTTCCCTTTTTATACTGCTGCTCTTATTTATTGCGCTTATGTTCAGCTTGTTTCTTTTTGTAATTCGGACAATTAGAGTTTTGCTTAGGTTGATATATAGTTCTTTCTGTAATAACTTTTGCTTAAAACTCACTTTCCTGCGGAAGAAAATGTTGTTCCTTATGGCGAGGAGTCAGAGCACAGATTTAACTAGCTACGCTCGTAGCTCGTAGCGAGCATAGCTAGTTAAATCTGTGATCAGAGTCAGCGCTGGATTAGAACCTCACCAAAAAATAGTAACAAACGAAGCTATAGCTTGGACAGTGGGTAGGTTCAGTCCATATGAGGCTGCCGGGCCTAATGGAATCATACTTATGATGTAATAGGTAAGCCTCGAAACTACACTTCCTTACTTAAAGAGGTTCCTGAGCCAAGCCTTGCAATGGAGTATGTTCTATTAGCATGGAGAGCGGCAGATGTGATCTTTATTCGAAAACCCGGATAAGGTGAACTTCCGCCTAGGGGAATAAGCCTGACTTTATTTCTAATAGACTACAGAAAGGCTAACTGACAAGTATAAGACAGACGAGATTCTAACAAAATCGCCATTACTTAGAAATCAGCATGCCTCCAGAAAAGAGAAGTCTACGGAAACGATACTTCACTATGTAGTGAGCAAGGCTAAAAAATCTACAGAGGCTATAGAGCTATAGAAATGATACTTGCTCTTTTCTTGGAAGGAGCATCTGATAAAGAGAAAACAGATACAATCTGCCACGTCATTCTGACTAGGGGCACTCCGAGTCATCTAGTCAGCTAGATCAAAACCGCGAGGAAGAGCAGAAGATCAGTTGTACTAGGAGATTGTCGTGTCGAGACCAGAACGAAGGGTGGCTTTTTACAAAGCAGTTGCCTTTCACCACACCTCTGGTGTCCGGTGATAGACAGTCTTCTTAAGAAGCTAGAACTTGAAGGAATCTATACATAAGCATACACGAACGATGGAATAGTGCTGTCGGACGATAGACCTGTCGGTCAACCCAGAGAATAACGAGCTTATTCTCTTTACTAAGAGGCGGAATTTGACAAGCTTTAAACTTCCTACTATGAATCAAAGTGGCATTAACATTGGAAGGGGAGTATAATATAGGGTATAAAACCTCATGTTCTTCAGTGGCTTTATACTGCAGTCATACGACCGAGGATCTCATATGGATCCAGGTATGATGGCCAGCGTAATTAAAGGTTATCAGTGCCCCAAGGATGGCTAGACTGCAAAGACTGGTCTGTTAGGGAATTACTTGAGCCATGATAACAACGTCTATTACCGGAACTCCCAGTCAGATATACTACAGCAAGGATAAAACTAAGTTTAAAGAAATAAGGCTTTCGGGTGGAAATCCAGACAAGAAGAATGATCAACGAATTAAATCAAGGAGTTGGACGCTTTCCAGGCCTAGTACACAGATAAGTTATAGAATGGAAAGCACCAAGTCAGCTGAAGCTGGGTTTACAAGATAAAAACGAACGCAGGGGAAGCCTTTCCGTTAGAGAAACACACCACAGTTTTCCAGCCGTAGGTGTTTGCTATACTTGAAGTAGCAAACAAGCGGCAAACATTGGAAGGTAACAAAGAAATTTGTATCTTCTCTGATAATCAGCAAACCAGGGTGTCGAGGCTCATGAATATGCTGACGAATTAGCAAGACAAGGTTCCATTAGCTTTTTCGTAGGTCGAGCAGCGTTTCGATCTGAGTAAAAAAAGATTTCCCAGTTTTATAATTGGTCCTGGGAAAAAAAACGAAGAATTAGAGAAGGACAGAAGGATGTAGGCCTAAGAGATGATACCAGATCACAACAGCTCTACAGTAAAGCGACTGCTATGAAAGAGCTGACAGGGGATCAAAAGGTGGGAATCTTAACTGGACTATAACAGTCTAAACACGCAAGAAGAATATTCCTTTGATGGGGTTGGTTTGTTAAAGAAGCCGATACTGTATATACACTGTTTTTAAGTCATATTTGTAAATTTAATTTCTGGTAATGCCAATGTTTTGGCTTGTATTAGGTTTTCTTCAGGGAGTTAATTTATTTATTTTTTTGTTGTAAAGATGATGAGAAAATTAGGGTATTAATACTTTCTGGAAGCGGTACATCCTTATCCAATTATAGCTCTTTCAGTAGTACTGAAATTTAAAAAAACAGCTCCTCACATACTAGTCATCGTGTAGTTCCATTTCTTCCACACCCAGGATCAGAGAGTAGAAAAGTTAAATGTTATAGATTTATTGAAATTCGACGGCAGGAAAGAAGGGGGTTAAAGTTGAAGAAGAGAATAAGGAAGAAGTGCAAGGAAAACAATGAAAAATACAATTTTAATTTATTTGTTTCCATAATAATGTTATTACGACTAAAAAAAAAAAAGATATAGAAACTTATATATATTGTATTAGGGGTTCAATTTCCAATACGTTAACCACCTTTTATCAGCTATGACAAGTGAGTAAGTTGGGAGGGTTTTTTTTTTCTGTTTAATTTTAGGGTCCTTTTTTCTATAAAATAACAGATATAACTCACTTTTAGTTAGCACTCTATTAAGCTAATAAAAAATATTTTGCTCTACAAACATCTGCTTTCATATTTTCGTCTTAGTATTTCAACTATTTCAACTGCGTCGTCTTAAACCTTAAAGTCTTCTTCAGTCAATCTCATCAATCTTACAAATTATAGACAACTAGGTACTAGAGCAGGGGTGATAGAACTTCATCAGAACATCTTTTTACAACTCTGACTGAGGCGGTTACCTCAGCAATCGCCGCGTTGACTTTGCCACTGGTTAGTTTTTGGAGCACAGTTACCTTACTACAACCAGAAATACAATGTGTTTAAAACATGATGATACACCAACGCATTATATAATTGCCCAATAGTTTTTCATAGTAATAAATGAGTTCTCTATAATTGGTAAATTTAAATCTATTTAAAATATTTCATTTAGTGGCTATTTCTATTACACATGTATTGGTATTAAAAATACCTACGAGACCAAATTTCTTGGCACCATTATTTCTAGTGGTCCCGAGTTTATTCCTCTGTCTAGCATCTGAAGTTTATTGCATGCAATGCGTTTAGGGTGTTTAAGGGACAAAAAGCAGACTTGGCGGCTTATAGTTTGCTATTTTAGGCGTGATCAATATAAAAAGCAGCTACCTAATCAAAATGCTAGTAGGTATTTAACTAAAAATTATTTAATATATTTCTATAGCCAAGCCTATTAAGACTGGTTAACTTCTATTCCGCCTTAAAGAAAATATTAACACTGCTTTGCCTGCATGTACATGAGAGTGTGTTCATCATTATAAAAAATAATAGATTAAATAGTTTTCAGTTTTTTTATTAAAAAGCCAAAGTAACTTTTGGTATTGTTAAGAGAGGATGTTTAAAGTTAAAAATGTTAGCAGACTAAGGTCTAGATATATATAGCTATAATAAAAAACACATATTTTATTTCTTGTAAATATAAATATCTACATCTTTCAGACCTACAGTTTATTAGCAACTATATTAATTAAACAATAACACAATATTCGACTTTGACTTTTAAATTTAGAAACATCGTCTTAAACGCTATCACTAAAAACGCACATCCGTTTATTTTCAAAAAAAATTCTCGCATAAGGTACTGAAATATGTATGTAAGCAATGAAACATAGCTAAAAGTCTTAACTAGTAACTATCTAAAATCTTTCTTCAGATTCATAAAGATTGTGTGCTGTATACGGATACATGATCTATCTATTTAATTTAATAAGTTGAAGTATGAGAGGTGGTGATACAAAATATTAATGCCTTACCGGAAATTCTCATTCAGATTTGACTTATAAATTACTAAACAAGGGTCTATTCGATAAGATTTTTGAAAGAAATTCCTTGTTTTTCCATCCAAAGTTAAAAAAAAATATTTTTTTAATTTCTTATTAAAAAGTATTTTTCCTCAAGTTGACTTATTAAATGTATTTCTGCTTAATACGCTTCTTTTCTTCTGTAAAGTATTCCTGGTAGGAACTAAATCAAGTCTTCTTCAACTTTTAATTAATTTAATGAAATCACAATTATTGTTTCCTGCCGTTACGAAATGAAAGACCCGGCAATTGCTGGCATGGCTGTTCATTAAAACTGGAATAATTGACATCGGAGCTTCATTAGTTTAGTTGCTCCAGTCTACATTTTTAATTTATATTTTTATGTTTATTAAAATAAATTGTGCCTTTATTTTTAGCTCCTTTTTTATCAACATTTTATGCTCTTTTATTACAAATATCATTTGGCCTATTACTTGAATATTTTTTAAGAATATTAATTCTGAAAAGGTAATTAAATTCTTTTAGACATAAATCAAATAATTTATATTTTTCCAACAGCAAAAAGCTTATTACGAATTTATCAAGACGTTTTTTTTTATATTTTTATATAAATGATATTTTAGTTTTGCTATTGTCATAACGAAAATATCACATTACCTCCAAAGGAAAAAATCTGGGTTAAAAATTACCCTTTTCACACAAACCGGAGTAAACTTTGTCCCTTTGTCCCTTTTGTCATTTAATATTTATCACCCAATTTCGTTTCACAAGGCACTGGGGACAATATCAACCGCCGTAAGTTGTTCTCGGGATGAAAAAGCACTTACAAACCATGTGAACTTGCGTTTTGCCTTACGCCTTTTAAATGTCGCTTTTTTTCTGCCTCCATTAAAGTCATTTATTGTGTTGCTCTATTAATAAAGTTTTTTGTTTAGGACATTTCTGTTTTTTATTATGGAATAAACTATTTACTGTCAGATGTTTAAAATACTATTTATCAGAATTATATAAAACAGATATTCCAAACTATTTATGCTACTAATATTTAATATATGGATATTTCCATACAGGACGAAATAAAATATTTAATTAATTTGATAACTATCTAACTATTTTATAACTATGCGCGATATAAAATGCATCTATGTATGTTACATAGATGCATTTTATGTACTTTTAGGATATTAGAGACTAAACAAAACATATGAAGTATTTATTTAAATTAAAGCATAAATAATAAAGGAATAGTTAGATCATTGATTATAGATCATTTTATTTTGTTTTAGTTTCATTCACGTGTTTTTTACTTTCAAGTAATATAATTGATAAGTACTTCATTACATGAATTAACTTAATAGTGATTATTAATTTGTTCAGGATACGCAGCATAGCATATACTTAAAATACAGTGTATTCAACATATTTATACCAATGCTTAGTACTGACTTATTTTCTGTCTCGTTGAAAAAAAAAATTGATTTCAGCTTAATCGAGATTATTATCATAAACTCGCTATTCACCGTTTTCGGATAAATTATGTACTGCCAATCATTACTTTTTTTCTAGATAGAATTTAAAAAATTCCTAATAAGAGACAACAGCTTGGTATCATATATATTGTAGCAAAGCTTTTCACCACATTGATCACTATACCGAATGTCTTAGGAAAGTGGTTTGCCCCTATAACTTTTTTAAATTCTAAGTTAAAAAAATGAAATTTGGTACGTGGGTGTCGCACCCAAATTGGGATTGGCTGACGTATTTAGTTGTTATCTGCCACTTCCGGTTTAACAGAAAATGACCCTAACTTTTTTATTTTAAAAAGAATCCCCCATTTTTTTTGACATATTTTGGTAAAAAATGACATTCTAAGAAAAATGATCCATATGTCAACTTTTGACATCTAACTTTTAAATTATTTTATTTTTTATATTTTAATCTACAGTACCATGAATGATTTAAAATTGTTAATTTTACATCAAGTAATCCTAGTAAAATATAATTAACTGTCTTTTGTTTTTCACAGCTTTGGTAGATGCGTCTAAAGTTTGCAAAATCGTATTTTTATCTATAACTAATTTTTTTCAAATGAAACCAAGGTGGCTTATTACCATAGGGTAATTCGAGGATAGATGGCGCAATGGTTTTACAGCGCCGCCGCTAACGTTAAAGGGGAGCGGCTGTGGTCTGAGGTACTGTTCATATCAGGCATGCCACCGTTTGTGTTCATCAGTTAAATGTCTACTTAAATATCAATTTATACGTGATCCGTATAGCGCAAAAATATTTGTCGGAATTCCTTCTTTGTGCTAGTGAGCTTTAAATTTAACAATAATTTGATTCACAATATCGTGTCAGGTAAGTAAAAACATTTAAGTTTTGTTATATAACCTCAAAATAACGCATATTTCAAAACGTGTTTAGTTTTTGATGTGCGCCATCTCTCCTCTTACAACGAGGATAGATGGTTTTTGAGGTGAGATGGCTCATTAATATTTATTTTTCTTTTCAGTATGCCCACCAAATACAAGCATACTGGAAGTTGTTCCAGGGCTAGTTGGACCGAACAACAGTTAGCAGAAGCCATTTAAGCCGTTAATGAAAATAGATTAACTCCCAAATGAGGCTGCTCGTAATTTTGGGGTACCGGCAACCACTCTACGAAGAAGAAAATTGGCAGACAATATAAAGAAAGGCTCTTGGACCCTCCTCCACGTTAGGCGAAGCTGCTGCAAAAAAGTTGGCCACAAATATACTAAAACTTCAAAAAAATGGATTTTCTCCTACTCGAACTGATGTGCGAAGTATGGCTTTTAGATTGGCCGAACAGCTGGGTATTAAACATAATTTTAATAAGGAATTGAGATTAGCTGGTTATCCGTGGCTGCAGTTATTTCTGCAGAGAAACCCAAGACTGTCAGTGAGAAAAGCAGAAGGGGTCTCCATTAATCGATCCTTGGGTATGAACAAAAAAGATGTTGAGACTTACTTTCAGCTGCTAGAAAATACTATGACCGAGAATGATCTTATGAATAAACCTGGACAATATGGATGAGACGGGTTTACAACTTAATAATAGGCCCGGGCATGTTATTGTTAAGAAAGGATCTAAAAACATCGCAGGTATCAGCTCCGGTGAAAAGGGAAAAACCATAACGGTTATAGCCTGTTGTAATGCGGAAGGCGTTTTTCTTCCCCCAACCTGCGTCATGAAAGGAAAAAACAAAAAGCAAGAGTTTGAGGATGGGATGCCTCCTGGATCCTTGGTTTATATGTCAGAAAGATCGGCTTATGTCAACAGTGACATATTTTTTCAGTGGTTCAAAGATCAGTTCGCTCCGAGAAAGCCGACAGGGACAGTTTTGTTACTGTTTGATGGTCATGCTTCACACTGCAATAACGTTGAGATACTAAAATACTGTATTGAACACAAAATCACACTGCTTTGCTTGCCAAATCATATGACGCAATTTTTACAACCACTAGATAGATGTTTTTTTAGATCGTTATAATTAAACCATTACTCAGCCTGCGGTTTATATATTAAAAATAATCCAGGACGAAAGCTCAAGCATTCAAGGCTATGGGAATTATGCCATTTAATCCTTCTGCTATCCCAGATGATGCCTATTTGACTGAAAATAGTATCGTACTTAAGGGCTCCCGATGCAGGTGAAAATAAAATTCCAGATGGTAGTTCTCAAAGTTTTACCAAAGCTTTATCTGATGATAATCAACAACGTTGCTGCAGTTAGCAGACTGAAAATGATTCTGTACCAGAAAAACAAAATGAATCGGTTACAGAAACTAATGCAAATACTCCCGTTAAAAGTACACCTGAAAAAATGCTAGATATAATCTCATCCGTTCCAGTTGTTTCCACTAACATTAATTCGGTTCGCAAAAGGAGCAAGCAGCTGGCGGAAATTTTAACTACAGAGACAAGAATTGGCGAAAAAAAGAACAAAGCGTCTAAAAAAACACAGAAAGAAATAAAGACCAGTAAATTAAAACCAGTTTTAAAGAAGCCAAAAGTGACCAAAAAGAAAATTGAGAAAGCTGCCAAAAGCGACTTATTCTCAGACCAAGATCTAGAGCCACCGACATTGGATGACTCTTCAGATGATATGGACGATGATTACTAAGCTTGCACCGGTTGTGGCGAAATATATTCCCAAACCACAAAATCTGACGACTGGGTTAATTGCTTGCGTTGCTCCAAATCGTTTCACGATTCCTGCTCCAAGTTTGTGAACTTTTGCCACGACTGTGGTGTGGTTGTATGCAAAATAAAGTGATATTTTGGCCAAAACACTTTTTTTTTTTCGTTGCGCCATCTCACCCCAGTACCGTGGGGGAGATGATTTTTGTAAACTATTTTTATTTTTTTTGTGAATTATAACTTTTATTTTTTAATGCATTTAATTGCTTAATACATGTTTCTAAACTCAATAAAGAGTCGTTCTAATTCAACATATAGAAATGTTACCATGTCATTTTAAAACCTGGGCCATCTATCCTCGAATTACCCTAATTTTACAGTGTAATTTTTTACAAATAATTTGATACCAGAGATTTGGAAATTCTAATAAGTCTGAATTTTCAAAAAAAACAGTTTAGCGCCGCATACCTACCTGGTTTTTCCCAATTAAAAAACCCAAAGATTGCTGTGAATTAATAAAACATTCCCGTTTAAGTTTTAAGTAGATTTTGTAGCGACTTTTTAGCATTTAGTTGGCCTTGGATTTGACATATCATTGTTACGAATTCCCACGGCAACCTGTCAGTTTCTGATATAATTCGAGTTATTCAGACATTTTTTATTAATAATAGATTTGATTCAGTCAATTTTGCCAGCAATAAATGGGTGGGCATTTTGAGCATGTTGTGCCTTAATAAAGTATTTGACAGTTACCATGTCAGGAGTTTTTTCATTGGGTAAGTCACGTATAACTACAGTCGATTATACAGTGACGCGACGGCGGCGCTGCGATCAATCCAATATCAAGAAAAATAATAAAATTTCAATAATGCGAGTTTTTTGAAAGTACCCACTATCTGTCTTATATTGTCTTATAACAAATTATTTGTAAAAAAATACACTTTTTTAACTATGGTAATGAGCCACCCTAGTTCTATTTGAAAACATTAAGTTAGAGCCGAAAATACGATTTTGCAAACCTTAGACGCGTCTAGGAAAGCTCTAAAAAACTAAAGAGAATCAATTATATTTTTCTAGGACTACTTGATGTAAAATGAACGATTTTAAATTATTCATGGCACTAGATTAAAATTTAAAAAATTAAATAATTTAAAGGTTAGATGTCAAAAGTTGACATATGGGGTGTAATTTTTTTTAGATTGTAATTTCCTATCAAAATATGTTAAAAAAGTTAAGGAGTCTCATTTAAAATAAGAAAGTTAGCATCATTTGCGGTTAAACCGGAAGTGACAGAAAACAACTGAATTTGTTAGTCAATCCCAATTTGGATGCTACAACCACTTACAAAATTTCATTTTTTTAACTTAAAAATTAAAAAAGATATAGAGGCGAACCACTTTTCGCGACTTCTATATTTTTCACTATTTAATAAAATATCTCTTTAGTTTTCAGTTTGATCATCTTTACGCTATTTTCCATTCGCCTTTCACTCCTATAAATAGTTGGTATGGACTTTTGGACACCTCACTTGAAAAAAAAATGTATGGCATAGAGTTTGAAAAAAGTTAAAATTTGCGTACATTAAAATTTTTATTGTTAGCTTTTTAAGACTGCAAGGAAGTTCTGCTCAATTTACTCATAATTCAGTAAAATTCGATTAAATAAATATAGGTTTCAGATCTTTTACATGTTATATTATGGAAGGTAGTGAAAAACTATCAAATAGTCATTAAAAAGAAGTCAATTTAAAATTATTAGTCAGATTCAACTCCATCATGCTTAGTGAATGGGACCATCACACCATAAAAACATATTAATTTTTTTATAATTTCATAGCAAATGTTTTCTTACTGACTTAAAAATATTTTTTACACGATTTATTTTCTCAAAGGTAAAATAAAAAAAGGAAAAAACAAAAAGTCTTTGTCTTCTCATAAATACTAAAATACAAAAAAAATCACTTTAAATTCATGCCGATTTTTACGTTTCTTCCACTCAAAAAATAATCATATAACAAAATCCTTGCAGAAACAATATATTTGAATTTTAAATCAAAAGCAGGACCAAGACAAGATGAAAATTCTTTACAATTTCTACGCCATTGTTATTTGATAAAAGCACAATTCCCTCAGACTGATGAGAGTTTGTCTGCAAATTATCTTATGCAAATATAAGCAAAACAATTTTCATTTTGTTTAGAATAAATTACCCCCTTGTTCCGGCATGGTTTCGTTTCTTTGTAGCATTTTTAACGACATTACCAACGCTTTAATAAAATTTTATAACATTTTTCAACTAAGAGGGATTTTCATTTATTTGCATTTTTTAAGTTTTAATTTTTTAAATTACTAGCTTATGCTTGGGTTAAATTTTATATAATTAAAAAAAAATTAAGTGTAAATGGAAATATTATAATTATTACATGAAGAGGTTCTACAAATACGGAATATGGATGTTATATAACAGGTAGGTTTTTTAAATTATTATCGCCAGGGGAGTAATATATATGGCTATATTTTTGGCCGCTTTTTTATATGACCATGCCCTAGTATAAAAATATAGCTTTAAAACCTTAAATAATTATTTGGGCTCAAATATTTTATACCAATAAAAATTCTTGAATCGTATTGGCAGCTCTATCTGTTTTTAAGAATTGATTCATGAGTGATTGAATGTAAAGATCTTTTATATGGTTCTGGAAAGGTTTTTGATAATGTAATACGTGCCACCAAGTAACGAAAAAAAAGGCAGTTCATATTTATTTACGATTTTTAAATGTTTAGAGCGGTCTCATCTATTTCAAAGTATTGCGGGCTTCAAAAAAGAACCAATTTTACAATAAAGTCAAAGTAATAAATCTAATGGTCTAAATTTGGTAGTTAGTAAAACTTTTTTTGACTTAGTTAAGGATCAGAGAGATAAACAAAAAATTATAGTGTGCGTAATGCTTAAAATGTTTAATATGTTAAATTCAGGACGGAAAGTAAAAAATAGGGTACAAAAACACTTAAATCTTTATAACCAATACTCTACAGAAATGAAGTCGATTTTTACAAGCCACCTATTGTCCGCAGGCCACACTACTAAATTTCCTGATAACACTAAATAAATACATGAATCTTTCAAGGACTCGACAATACTTAAGCCAAAAAGAGTCCAATAATAAGTACGTGTTAATGTGTTTGATATTTTCAATTATAGATAATATTTAATAATTTGGATCCCTCAAATAAATCACTTTACCTCGTTGACCAGTAGTGAGATCTTGTATCTTACAAATTGCCAAATCTATTTCACATATCCTTTGAGCATGCATAGAATATAAAGAGTGCTAGGGCTTATTCCCTAGGAAGTCAAGTCAAACTGTAATGTTTCTAAATAATATTATTATTATAGGATAGTATTTTTTTTATAATTAACATAACATAATCAGTTAGTGTAAGCTTTTCTTTATCTTTATATTCTAAAAGTATTTTTTCTTTCAAAATGATGATGTGATATATAATTTGCGCTCGTTAAAACAATATTTAAGGTTCTCAGAAAATTGATACTGCCGAACCGAATCTGTGGAAACTGCTGACTCAAAAACCCGTTTGATTTCTGTTAACGGTACGACGGCGATTAAAGGGGAATGATAAAAAAAGCTGACTCAGTACTTAATACGTATTAAAAAATGAGGACACGAAAAACAGGCAGTCAGTCGAAGTCTTTGAAGAGTAAAAGTCGATCTAATCTGCCGGTTTAAGACGTAAAGTCGCGGGATCACCAAAAAAGACGGTTTTGGTGCCGTGCAAGAGCTTTATAATTATAACGGGAGAAGACGACTCCCGGTTTTATAATTTTGAGTATTTTAAAGACGAATTAAGACGTAACTAAGACGGATTTTTAAAATAAATCGAAGACCTAAATGTAATAAGATGCTGTCGTGTAGTGTGAAGTTAATTAAGCGGGTTTTATGTAAAACAAGTTTTATCATCACACTTTATTATTCATGTTATTAACTCTACTTAATTCACTTATTTATTAAACTCTTTCTTTTGTTGTTCTGCCATCCAGACTTTTATTTCCTAAAAGAACCCAATAATATCTCTAGCGATAAAGAAAAAACCTACATTATTAATTTAATGTCCTATACTGCTAGAACACTAAATATCGAAAAAGCTGCTCCAAGATAAGGCTCTTTATTGCTTGGAAGCAGCTTAGTCATTAAGAATTCCTAAATATTTTTGTAGAATGGGGAACTTTCAATAGGAATATCAAAAATATAGGAGGATTATAGCTATAGCTACTATATTATAAATCCAGAAAGATGTTCTGCATAAAATAGAAGCAAATCCAAACATTATAAGAAGAAAAATATTCCTGTGTCACTTTTTGCTATTTTATTAATAAATTTAAAAGATGGAGGTATCCTTGCCTTAAGATTTTTGGTTAAGAATTACTAAATGTTACCTTATTAGATAAAGAGTGAACTACACATTTAAATTACACATTTAATTTGTCAAGGGTAAATTCATCGATGGGAGAAATTTCGTTTCCCCAACGAATTATAAATAAAATTCTTAAAAGCGCAGACACCAACAAAGCTTCTGGACCCGATGGAATTCCAGCCCTAATACTAAAACGTTGTGCAGATGAATTAACTCCTCCCTTATGTAGACTGTTCACGGCATCGTATAAGCAGGGCCAATTTCCAACAAGCTGGAAAACTGCCCGAGTGCAAGCTGTACCCAAAAAGGGTAAGAAGACGATGCTCTCCAATTACCGCCTGATTGCACTAGTTCCAGTTATATCGAAGATTATGGAGAAAGCAGTCAACCAACAACTGTTAAGATATCTGGAATCATCTGGACTAATCAGCGATCATCAAAACGGCTTCCGAAAGCTTAGATCCACCGGCGATCTTCTGGCCTACGTCACACACTTGTGGACGGAGGCCATGGAGAAGCACGGCGAGTTCCGCTCAGTCGCTCTTAACATTTCCAAGGCATTTGACAGAGTGTGGCATGAGGGACTACTAACCAAGCTCTCCTCAATCGGCATACAAAACTCATTATTGAATTGGATCAAAAGTTTTCTTGAACAACGAACAATCCAAGTAGCCGTCGATGGATACCTCTCCGACAAATTTAACAATAACGCTGGAGTCCCTCAAGGATGCATTCTATCCCCCACCCTTTTCTTGGTATATATCAACGATTTGCTAGGAACCACTGTCAATCTAATCTACAGCTTTACGGACGATAGCACACTTATTTCCACATTTAAGTCCGCCAAACCAACGACAGCCGCAAGTTCTCAGAATCTTAGGCAGCAATAAGTAGCTTCAACCAACAACGATATTAGAGCAATCTTGGAGTGGGGCGATAACAATTTGGTCAATTTTAACGCTAAAAAAACGCAGGCTGCAGTATTTACGATGAAGACTAACCTTGGTGGCCCGGAGCTGGTTATGGCAGGGAAAACATTGCCAATGAAATCATCTTTACATCTTCTAGGAGTCGAGGTCACCAACAGTATGTCCTGGCATGACCACGTTGCCGAGGTCGCCAGGGCGGCTTCCAAAAAACTCGGAGTGCTTTTCAAAACGAAAAAACTATATACACCAGAACAGCTGCTGACTCTTTATAAGGCTCAAATACGCCCTTCCCTCGAGTATTGCTCGCATGTCTGGAGCTCTGCACCCAAGCATAGTTTAAACCTGCTGGATTTTATACAGAAGAGAGCTATTCGTCTTATCGACAAACCAGAACTGACAAAGAGTCTGGATAGTCTGAAGCACAGGAGAAAGGTGGCTGACCTTTGTTTATTCTACCGATATTATCACGGTAAGTGCTCCTCTGAGCTGGCAGGCCTGATTCCACCCAGGGCTGTTCCGGCAAGAAGGACGCGTCTAGCAGTTGCGGCTCATCAACATCGAGTCCACCTGCCTACCCCAAGGACGTCGCTGTATCGGGACTCATTCATCTGGAGAACATCTTCTTTGTGGAACGTGCTTCCACCTCACATATTTCCCGACGCATACAACCTACAGCGATTCAAGATAAACGCCCACAAATATCTTCGCGCAAGCACCACTCCAAGAGTGACAAAGGACTTTCCTCTTGTGCTTGTGTTTACCATAAAAAAAAAAAAAAAAAAAAAAAAAAAAAATATTAAATATCGTTACAAATTCTATCAATTTTTAAAAAAACTCAAATGATTTTTTTTTCTGTAAATATGTTCTTCCTTTTCAATTAGCTTAACTTAACCAAAATGTTAAAGCATCTCATTTAATAATTATTTATATATTAAATCGTTTTAGTTCACATTTAATTTTGTCTGCGTTGTGTTCGATTTTCCTCTTCTAAGACGCCATTTTTTTCTTTCTAATAATAATTTGTTTATTCAGAGCTGAGATTAATAATTTACAAATTACGATAATTTCTCACCCAGTTTCAACTTAAACTTTTTAATTTAATGATTTTCTGGTTAATTTTTTCTGCTTTGGTAGGAATACTTCACTTTTTTGAATTTCCTAAGTTAGACTCTGACAAAACCTAGTCTGTTATATTTTATAGCGAAATGCAAACAGTAGAGATCTTGCTCCTTATTTTTGATATTTTGATTATAACATCGTAAATATTGCTTTTAAAATGTTAATATTAGCCAGCAAACTTGACTGTATAGCTGCTAAATGTATTTACTAACAATTTTCTAAAAAAAAATTTCCTAACAAAAAAACGAAGTTAGCAAATTATAGAATATTCTTTCAGAACGCCCTTTCTTTAGTAAATTTGTGCAAGTCAAAAAAGTTAAGGTATAAAAATAAGGCTAAACAAATATTTTTTGGTATAATTTTACATCCAATTTGTATACCAAAAATTTAGTAAATCAGATATGCTAAAACATGCACATGCTGTAAAAAAATTACTAAAACATACAGCTCAATTTTAAATTAATATTTATGTCCCATAAATCACCATCAAAAACAAAATAAAAGTTGATGCGTTTAAATCCCTAATTAATAACATGACATATATTTTCTGAATAAACAGGTTCATGAATAATTTTCGAATAAATAACAAAAGCCATACCTATTTAATATTCGCTAGAAAGCAATAAAATGAGTTAATAAAATCGGTTCAAAATGTGACCAGCCAAACATTAAAAAGTTTTTAAAATAAACAATTATTGCTTTCAAACATTTTTTTTTATAATATTTTATCTGTATAATAGAAACTATGCCAGGGTTTATAATAAAAATATATATCCGCTAAACGTATGTATTTTTTATTGTTTGTATTCAACGAGTATCTTGTTCGGTATTTATTGTTATTATGCATGAAAATAATAAAAAATTTCAACGTTTTAACATCAAAACTATGAACAGATGAAAAATTAAAATATAGGATGAATTTTTAATATTACATGTTTGAGTTTAATAAAAAAAACGACGAATTTAGGTAGCTACTCAAAAGTTATTATAATAATAAATTAACAATAACTAATTTGATTTAAAAATTTTTATAAAAGACTATAGACATGAATAATATTTTCTAATTCATGTCCCATATTTTATAATTAAATCCTTAAACAATATTAATTAGTTAATTACGTCCATATAAAAAACTTTTAAATGGACGTAAATTAATTATTGATTGTGATTGAAAAACTGTACATTTCTGATAACTTAAGACTCTAAAAACAAATTGCAGTATATCCGGTAAATTTAAATTAAATTATTATAAAATCTTATCGGCAATTTTTAAATTAAAGCTATGAACTTTCAGAAATCAAAAATAGTAAAATATGCATAAATTAAAGCCAATGTTATGAGTAACGAGCGACACGCGAAGGCGTCGCAGGTGCCGAAGCTACACTCGTGTTAAAAGCTGTCAACAACATTAATAGAGCAAAAAACACTCTTCCCGTATCACGAATAATATTTTTATTTTTCAATTTATAAAGTATAGTGCTTTTTGATATTATCTAGCTTTAGAGATAACTAATGACTTAAAGTTTGTTGGTGGGAGTCAAAAAACTATTGTTTAGCTAAAAATTTCTATAGAAAGATTGATTTTAATGATTAACTTTAACCAACAATCAATTATTTATATGCATTAGATATAGAGAAGGTCGTTCATAAAACCTAAAATAGGAAAATAGATCACGTAATATTAAATGTCTTAAAAGGCATTACATGATCCATTATTCAGAAAAAAAAGTATTGACGGTTGTTATTTAATTAATTGTAAGAAGTAACTGTAATTAAGATAACTATCAGTAAACAGTATTGTTAATTACGATTAGTAAAAAAGTTCTGCTGACACTAGTACCACGATAATTTTTCTACTTCCCACACTTTCTTAAAAAATGTCCTTAACGAAAACAAAAATTTAAAACAAACTCATGAATAAAAATAATAATTTTTAAACGTGGTTTGACCCAGCAACACTATAGTATAAGACTAAATAAAAATGAAAAAGCAAATGAAATTTTAATATCTAAGAAATTTGTTTACTTGTTTTTAATACTACTGATATGTTTTATTAAATAAACTTTTATCAAGATGTTTTTTAATATCGAAAATATGTGTTGCTAATATCAAATAATAGAAGAATGCAAGTATTTAATGACATTTATTCAGGCAAGCACGCCAATAGCAATTTTCACTAGATTTTAGAGAATTTGGCAATGTTATAAATATATACATCGAGCTTCAACATGCTCTTGTTACCAGGGAGGCCATGCAAGTAACCCTTTTTAAGTCAACTTGTCGACAATGTCGAACTAGGAATAAATGTGAAAATGGGCGAGTAAAACAGGATGCAAGGATAATAATCACGATTTACAATGTTATAAACTTCAGTTCATACGTTACTTCGTTAAACGAAAACGATTACCACAGACAAATGCAATTTGACGAAATTCAAATCAAAAGTGTAATTTTCCTTTTATGAGATAGTTAAAGCGTTAGCAGATCAGTAAAAAGTCAACAGTTTGTGTCTTGTGAGGAAAATGGTGCCTATCGTATATTTTTGAGTGGTAAAGGCCTGTTCCCTGTATAACTTAAATAAAAGCAAATTTATAGCAAAATTGAGAGTTAATAGTATAAAATCTTTGCAAACTAGCTATTAAATTGCTTATTGGCTTAAAGCAACTTAATTTGTATGTGCTTTGTAAAAATATATATTAAAAATAAACATTCGAGGTACTCGATTGTTTACTGCTCGTTTAGTAAAAAACCAAACAAAATACAGGTAAGAATTAGTAAGATAATTAATGTTGCAAATTTCTCAACAAAATTATCGTATATCAGTCGTTTTATTCTAAACAATACAATGTAAACATTTCAATATCCATTTTTAGGTTAAAGGTTTATAGGCATTCTGTAAATGTTTGTGATTCAAAACACAAAAACATTGTCACGTTATCTGCTAAAAGTCCACAAAAAGTGAACGGTAAGAGTGCGCTCATACTCTTAGATGCTGTTTCCACGTTTTCTTAGATGAAGGTTTAAACTATATATTTAAATATATCTTAAGAGTTTTAGAATGGGACATTACAAGCTAAAAACAGAAAGAAGGTTAATTTTTACCAAGGAAAATTTTAGAGAAGTAAGGAGAATAACTGAAATAGAGAAGGCCAACTTCTGTTAGAAAAATACAAAAAACTCTAAGAAAAAATTAAATTCACAATTAGAATACCACCTATTTCTATTTTTTCAGAAAAGTGTACCTAGCAGTATTGACCCATTTAAGCCAATTTTTATAAAGGAAATGAACATAGAATTGGCTAATAATTGTTGAGACTTGGACGGCAGAGTTTATGGAATAAGACCAAGGATCTTCGAGTGATCACCTTGTCTTAAACCTATAGTGAGGCTGCTATAGGGTAGTAGGGAAAAAAGGTTTAGGGAAAAGCCCTAGATTTTTTCATGGTCTTTTGAGCCGGATTCTGCAGACAGAGGCCAAATAGTGACTGTTGTTTGCTGCATGTTCCCTAGGCTATTTGTTCCATCGACCATTATATTCCCATAAAAACGATGCAAGCTCCAACGTTATCATGGAGCACTAATTGGAACGCTTCCAATGATTTCTGACTTGAGCTACATGAACTCCGATATTTTTGTAAACTGGTTGAGACATTTTTAAGGTTTTATCAAATCTTCTAAGGTGGATCCAGTTTTATTGGTTCTTGACAATCACCTATCGCATCGACCTTTGAAAGCAGTATTGTACTATCGAGAGCACCATATTATTTTACTTTCTTTGGACTTCATAAAAGCCATCGCCCTCAATCAATCGGTCGAACCTTCTTTGATCCGCTAAAAACCGCCTATTCTGCTAAGGCTAACATGTAGATAACCAACAACCCTGGTAAAGTTATAAGCCTTAAACATAAATAAATTCCATCTTTTTGGGGCAGCTTACTCAAGAGAAGCATTAATTTATATAGCTCAAAGCGTATTTAAAACCCCAGCGATTTTTCCATATGCAGATGATATTTTTCTGGTAATTTAAAAAATTTTAGAAATTACAGGCAGGGTTTTTACAAAAAGATAGTTCCAATTCATCAAACGATAGTGATAAAGTTCTACAAGTGGTTTAAGAAAAGTTACTTAAAAAAAATACCGACAAGCAAATTAAAGCAATGCAAATTCCAAACAAAGATAATAAGTTAAATAATTTGGAATCGTGCGAAAGTTACCTAAAGCCCCTTCCTAAACTGAAAAAAGTCCTCCCAGAAATCTGAACTTGACGGACTCTCCGCGCAAAAATTAATTATTAGAAAAATAAAAAAGTTTCAAAATTACACACATAAAAATCTGAAAAACAATATAAACAAAAAGAAAAAGAAAAACAGCAATGAAATTTTAAATCTAGAACAGGGGCCGTATTTTTGAAACCATTCGACGTTGATTCGCATACGAAATTAGAGGATTTCGCACGAAAAATCGATATTCGTATTTTCGACCGCTTCGTATGCGAACTTTTTCGCATGCGGTGTCTCGAATGGGTATATACCATTCGAATTTCAAAGTTCGTGTGCGATTCTGCCACTTGTCTTGTTTTGATTTTAAACTAGCTTTGTTTTTTTTTTAATTTGTGAGTTGGTTAAGTATTTTCGTAGTGTTTTCTTGTTGTTTATTGAAAAAAAAAAAACAATAATCAAATGGCAAGATTAAACATTCTTGTGCAAAGAAACGTCGTCGATGCACTGGAAGAGACTGAAACTCTGTCAGATTGAAGAAATAGGATGTACTCTCCATTTCTTGACCCATTTGAAATGTATTCAGATGCTCAATTTAATAAATTATATAGATTAAGCAAACCTATTACGATAGAATTGATGTGCTCTTTATGTGCTCCAGAGACTGTGTAATCTGTCCGCTACTTTTATCCACAAGGCTTGTGCAGGTTTAGCCGAAAAATTTTGAGTGAATTTGCCCGACTTTAATTCCGGGTGCTCTTCCATAAATAAAATTAGTTCTTTCTTTTGCTCACTCGACACAAAACCCCAATATTTTTTATTATTTGAATTCATTAAAAAAAAAAGTCAATTCGCAAAAACCCAAGAAACGCCATGAAAAAACCTCAAAATTCCCTGATGTTTTTAAACTTAAATTTTAGGTTAGGTTACAAAATCTTTATCGTCTTCATCCCGGTTGACATGGCCTCCAATAGCACTCGACTTTGCTACGTTGCCACTACATTTCATGTTCGCATGCGAATGAAATTTCGAAGGCTGTTCAAAAATGCACTTTTTAATTCGTGTGCGAATTTTGCCGCTCGACTTTGTTCGCATTCGAAGATTCTCGCATGGTTTCAAAAATACGGCCCCTGATGTCAATAGAAGCAGAAGAAAGTACAAAAATTTCAAAAAATCTAGAAAAGCAACAAATAATGAAAGAAAAGAAGGAAGTAGTCAGTTCAGTTAAAGTAGTCTACCCAAGCTGCCACGTGGATAAAAATAGAGATGAGTTTTGTGTTCGGAATGCAACTTTTAATAGCGCTTCCATTGTTCCAGTTATGTGGAGTCGAAGCCTTTTTCGTACGATTTATATGTTTATTAAATAGTACGATGGGCTGCCTAAGAGGGCGCGTTTACATTTTTTATTAATTTGTTTTTTAAAGAAAAGTAGATTTTTCAGTTTTTTTTTCGTGTACAATTGTATATTAAAAATATGAATCTGTTCTTGTGTTTGACCTTACTTTTGTTTTTGTGCTTAAGATAAAGGACTATTAAGTACGCACTCTTATCCAAAATGCTCCA
Organism: Anthonomus grandis grandis; assembly: GCF_022605725.1. Classification (NCBI taxonomy): domain Eukaryota; kingdom Metazoa; phylum Arthropoda; class Insecta; order Coleoptera; family Curculionidae; genus Anthonomus; species Anthonomus grandis. The sequence continues at coordinate 17,479,483 of NC_065548.1, read as the reverse complement.
TAGTTCTGCGGCAGGCTTTTGTGGTATATTCCCAGATAATATTACATAAATATCTGGAAAATACTTACATCCTCTTCTTATACTAGAACGGATTTTGTTGAGACATGACGTGCCCTTGTCAATGCCCCAGTCAATGGCTGCTTACCGTCACCCAAATTAAATTCAAAGATTGGCGAATTTTCAAACAGTAGTTTTATTTCTGTTCCTAATCTGTAAACTAACTAATTGATCCAATATTTTAATTTTAATGTACATTTTTTTAAATAGAATCTGGTTTAATGTCAACCGTAAATATAATATAATATAATAGTATCCTTACTCATTTATTTTTCAGCCCTTTCTGTCATCATCTTAAATGCTTCGATTTAATATTGAGAAACTCGGTCTTTAGAAAACTAATACCGATGACGATCGACGCCTTTTTGATTTCACCATCTTAAAAGAGTTGAAGTTGAAGCCCTTTGAAATTCTTTTATATGTAGGTGTCTACTTTATACTCTGCATTCAAGGGTAAATTAGAGAAACTAAACAAGTTTGTAAACACAAAACATATAAAAGATCAGTAGTACTCAACAGTTATAAATTACAAAAAACATAAATAACACATGTTCCGTTCACTTCCCGAAGCCTAACGTCTCGAACTAACTTTTTACGTCACGCTAATTAAGATGCTTTAAATTATTGATTGTATAACTTAAAAAATGGATGATCAATTTAGTGTATATAATATTTTATTATGTAGATATAACTTAAAGAGCCGACTCATGCAAGAACCGCATTGTTTAATTATGTCAGCAAACAACTATTTTCTTAATATAAATAAGAATTTTGTTGGACCATCGCAATTAAACTGTTAGCCTGGAATAATACCAAGCTCGGTAGGTATTTTCAGTGTTACCTATCAATCGTCATCAGTTGGTTCTTTTTTCACATACTAAATCTCATACGCGCTGGGGGAGCGAAGTTGCTTATGAGTTCACAAAATGTTTTCCTTGTAAAGTAATATATGGTCGGAATGATTAATGTGAAAAAGTTTGGGCGTTTTTTATTTTCATTTTTTTGCTGCATTGCACCATATTTAGGGAAGGTAATTTTGGTTAGAAAATTCTACATATTTATATACTTCTTAAATATGTAAAAATACATGTATAATTTATATTCCTATTTGCCATTTACACTTGCATTAAAAGACGTCAAATATATTTTTATTTATTTTAAAACCAACCCGGCAGAAAACGAAATAAAAACCGCAGTATCCTATTGCACCGACAAAGTATTCGCTAAGAATATTTTCCTGCTTAGAGAGCCCAAGAAATGTTTTGAAATGGTCTTTTCGCTTGAAAATTTCCTCGGACCGAGTTAAAATGCAGACGGCGTATTTTATCGAAACATACTGGGAGCCTTACTGGTTAGATAGTAAATTAGATTTGTCTCGTTTAGCAAAGTATGTACTAAAAACCACAAGGGCTTTTTTTTGGGCCAGATAGTTTGAGTTTATAGATTTTCAGCAACGAGCTTCTGTACCCAGAATTTTTATAGCTAAATGAAATTCGGTTTTTCAAATGCCCATGGGAAAGCATGATATATCGTATTATCATGCATCCACATCGATTTTTCGGTGTCAAAGACCGAGGAAACGACAAAAAACTTGTTTTCGAAAAAGGATTTTTTGCTAACCTTCTCGCCTTATATAAGCTTATAAAATCATGCCCGGAGGCGTGACCCTTTTTTTGCTAACCTAAGAAGGCTTTACTTTTATATTGGCTCCTGATACGGTTTTACTGACGCCTTTGGGAATTCTTAAATGATCTAAAAATGTGCTTGTAGTATATTGTGCTTGAAAATACGAAAAGATAGCAATAATATATAAAAACTAAATATGGGTCAATATGCCTCAAATCCAATTAAGTTATGCTTGATGTAAAAAGTTTTATTTTAGTTTTAATAATGATCAAACTTAATTAACAAATTTTAATTAAAGAAAATTATCAGAGGTATTTTAGACAATTTAATGTAGGTACACATATAATGTTTTTTAAGGAAATAAATTATTGTGATGACTCTTTGTTGCAGATAATTCAATCAGAAAAATCGATTCTGGAAAACAAGATAACTTTGTTCTTTCACAAATAATCTTCTTTTGTTTTTAGTTTCTATATAGATAGACTATAAATACTATTTCTGAACCTTTAATACCGAGCAAACAATTAATTTTAGCAAATAAACGTTTAATTAATTAGGGATAAGGGTATATTTATCCGCCTTGCTATAACTGAAATTCTATTAAAATCTGTTGTTTGTTTAACATAAGCTCATATGAAATTAGAGCTTCTTCAATTAGCTCTCCTAAAGGATACATTACTGTTATATTTTAATTTTGTACCTAAAATATTACCATAAAATTACAAATTTAAGAACCACTCTGCTATCTATTTTTTTTTAATTTAATTAAAATATATGAGACCTAAGATATATTTTATTTATTTTTACTTACCTATTATTTCTAGGATCAAGAAAACGTAAATCTACCACTATTATATCAATTTGCTTACCTGCAAAAGAAAAAATATTTATCATAAATGTTATATAAAAAATAGGGTAAAAAGGCTAATAACAAATAATAGACAATTGAGAGGGGACTTACTAATAAACTATATAATCTAATTAAGCGTCCAAAAATACATCCAAAAATATATTTTTTCTAAATCAAAATTAGTAGTGAGCATTAAAAGTATTTGAACTACTAAAAATACTATAGACTACTCCAGGTTAATAAGCCAAAATAAAAACTAGAAAGGATAAGGATATATAAGAAAATAAAGTACCCACATTACACGTCCTTGGTAAATTATGGACCGGACACATGCTTAAACATGTCTCTCAGACTGAGAAACTTACTGCATTAAAATGCGAGCAAAGCAGTTAAGAATACAGATACCGCAACACAGTTGTATTAATTTTTTCGAACAGCAGAGCTTCTATTAAGGCTATAAAAACTTAAAAAGTGCGCGCCAAGAATGTTCTTAAGTGTATAAAGGCCCTAGAGGAACTGATAAAGAAAGGCTGCAGGATTCAGTTTCTCTGGGTACCTCGTTACTCAGACAATATTGATACAGAGACTGACATAGGATCTGACTCTATAATTGCCATATAGTAGTATGGATATATCTTTAGTCGTCATGCCATCTAGTCGAAGGATGGTCTCTACTCCTAAAAACATATTGTCTTAGTTTCCGTTCTGTTATTTTCCTAGCTTAACGATTATCATTCAGCTTTGCAGCGTATTCAATTCCACTTTAAGGTAATTTATTCCTTCAATGCGTCCGTAACTTTTGTTTTAGCTTACACTATGTCTCTTAGATAGATTCAGACAGATAGAAATAACCTTAACAATAATCATTCCATTGATGTTTACGTAGTTCTCGTCTCCAAACCATGTGACGCTACATCCCATGTCAGATCTCATGAAGATATCAACAAATTTATATATATATGAACAACTTATCGAAAAAAGTTTTCGCCAAGGTGACACACTCTCTTTAAAGTTATATAACAACAGCTCCAGTATATATGCAAAAAAATTAAATTCCGAAAATTTATACGACCTGGGATTTGCCGATAACATTCTCTTGATATCCGACTGCCTAATTAAAGTTCAAGAAATGTTACAGAACTGAACGGTTTCTTCAAATAGAGAGGACTAAAAATTAATATCAAGTAACTAATTATAAATATCTGGATCATGAAATACGTATAGGTTGCGACAACCAAACCTGTGACCAACACCTAAGATCGACTTAGACATATTTTAAAAGTGCACTTTCGATATATTTAAAGAGAAGAAGATTAATTCAATGCATATTGCTTGTTCTAATATGGTGCGGAGATCTTATTAACTTATAACTTAATACTTTAAGTTTGATAATGATGTAAGTTTAAAGCAAATAAAGTACATTACTTTAATCTGTAAACACAACAAGTAAACAGAAATAAAACCAAAATTAAAAATTGTGGCGCAATTTAAAAAAATTATCTATTGACCGCTATTTCAAAACCGCTGTCAACCAACAAATTAACCCTCGAAAGCGTAATTAATTATCGCGAGCCACTCTTGCTAACCTAAACAAATTATTGGTTTTTAATATCAATTATGGAAGCAATTTATATAAAATTCGACAAGGGTTTCGTCAAGTCAAATGGTGCGTGACTAATTTTGATGACGGGGATTCGGCGGATGTGCAAGCAAAGGACCAAAAGGGATCTTTCTTTTCTGCTTTGGATGCGGTTACGATAATATCCCTTGGGAACAGCGGCGTATTTTAGAAAATATGGGCGATTTATTTCTATAAACGTATTATTTGGGCTTTGCTAGATACTGAAGTCAGACAATTTAACACATTTACATATGACATGTTATATGAAAAAATAGTTGGATGTTAGAAAATATTTTCAAAAAATAATAAAAATAACCATTTCAAATTTTAAATGAAATTAAACTTCTAATGCTATGAGCTAGAAGCTAATTGTTTTATGATATTTTAGAAACGAATAACGCAATCTGGTTATTGCTTATCATTATCAGTCAAAAGCTGTAATTTTTGTGAATTGTTTGAAGTATCAATGTGAGACCTGGTTCACTAACATTTTTCTTTTCAATGATACTGATGAACTTAATAACTTTTCAGTTCCTTGGAACGTAAACAAAAATAATTTAACTTTGAAGAATATAGAGGTGTTAATTTTTTTATCGCCTTTAATTTGACGACAAGGATAAAAAAATAGTTACTGGTTCATTCAAGAACTTTCTGATTAATACTCCTAAATGTGGTATTGTAATTCACTGATTTGAACTTTGATACTAAAAAGTCAAGAGAGAAATACAGGTATTATAATAAAGGGGTCAAACAAATATGTATCATTACTTTATATACCAAGCAAGCTGGCCTGGTTACAGTACTATTATGGCGTCAGATGCTATTACAGACTACAGTATATGTAAAGCTGTTCACTTAAAGGGTATTTTTTGGTTTTAAAAAAGCTACGCTCCAAGTAGAACTTATTTAATTTATTTCAATATAAAGCGTACGACCAAGTTTTATATATTAGTTAAGTCGTGCTCTTAAAATTATGTTTTTATAGATTAGTAAAAGAAAATACTATGCCTTACGCCTTTCTGATACACCACTGTTCTGGAAAGTTTCCTTTGTTAACACTGTACTTAACTTGTTATCGGTTATGATAATGTCCTTTAAGCGACATTCGATTTTCCCTAGTGGATCTTAAGGGCTTAAAAATATTGTTGCTACATCTAGGGTTTGTGTTGATGTTTCTAACTGTTAGACACACAATTTATCGCTTACTTTGGCTACAGTTAATGGAAAATGCATTAAGAAAGGTACAATAATTTTTTTTAGTTAATGAAAAATACTGACTAAATAAATTTGACTAAAAAATAAGAATAATAAGATATTATAAATAAGAAATACTATAAATAAGCCATGTCAATTAATAAATCTAGTGCCCTAAAAACCATCTTATAAAGGTCTAAACATCGACACCTACACCTAAATTTTTTTTAAAATTTTGACCCCAATCCAATATAGTTTTTGATTATAAAACAACTTTAGGTCACAAAACTAAATGTATGGAATAAAATTATATTGGTATTAATAAATGTATAAAAATAAATTACATTGCCACAATTGTTGGCCCATAAAAGCAAAAAACTAGCGTCAACATAACGGTAGACCACAACGCGATGGCTTGTATGATTACACACAACTAAACTTATATGGAATCCCCTTAACTTTTATAGTAATTTCAGCTCTTAAAAAATTAATAATAAAAATACTGTTGGTTGTTTATGAACTATGTTATTTATTGACAAAAAAAGTACAAATATGACGTAAAGAAGCAAATTTAATAAACAAATAAAATATATTTCTGGGTTGGACAAAAAGAACAAAATTTCAAAATAATGGAAAAAATCAATAAGAAATAACGGTTATAAATGTTAATAGTCCGAGTTGCCCCCTCTAGCTCTTATGCAGGCTTCAATATGTACTGCTATGCTTTTAATTAAATTATCAACATTCTCGTTGGGTAAATTTGCTCATTCTTCCAATACCTCTTGAATAAGTTGTTGAGTGTTTCCACGATCATTCTGGTGACCTCTTACTCGCATTATCACCTAATTCTATACATTTTCTATAGGATTTAAGTCTGGTGAACACGCAGGCTAATTTAAAATGTTAGTTCGTTAATAGAAAGTGTGACTACTCGTTCCAAAACTAAATCCAGATACCTCTGACCAGTCGACTTGTACTGAAGGGGTGTCATTGTTCTTGTTCCCATCATTATTCCTTCCCCAAAATATTACAGTTCCTCCCTTATATTTTAGAATAAATTTCGCAAACCTGTCTTCCTCGAGCTCTGAGAATTCGAATTCGATGATATCTGACCTAAAGCCAACTCTGGTCTTAGCTGAATAAAGGACATTTTTTCATAAGAACTATTTTGATGTTAAAGACACCATTTTAACCAGTATATTTGTATATAATTATCTTGCCTGGATAGCTCAGGAGCCCGTAATTGCCTTCTGGTATGCAGACCTCGCGCACTAAGTCTTTTTCGTATGGTTTCAATGAAAACATCCACACTGGTAGCTTCCAGAAATTAGCGTTTTAGCTCCGGCTGCGAAATATTAGGATTTCTTTTATTAATTTGGAATATAAAACGATCCTGTTGTTCGGTTGCGACCTTTTGGGACTTTGTCTAGGCCTGTTCTTAAGGGCTCCTAGTTCTAATATCTGTTATAAATGTTGGAAACTGCTCCTTGGATCACACTTATTACTGCTGCTACTTGCCTTTGCGACATGCCTTGTTCAACGGGGGTAATTGATTTCTGAGTATCATTAAGAATAACACTTCCTTAAGTTAAGAATAAGTGCAAATTATTTTTGAATTGACTTAGTTCAACATCACCGGCAGCTTCATTAGAAGATTTGAGAAAAGATTTCATTATTAAAAGTTTAGTTATTTTTTGAATAGGGCTAGAAAATGATAATATAAATGTCTGCATTGTTTATTTTTGAGATCCACAATATAAGCTTATAATTTTTTTTTTATATTTTTCATTATGATTATACATATACAATGTTTGATATAAACCTAATACATATAAGTCATTTTTTTTTAAACATAATTATAACTCTATATTTTTGAGGATCTATTAGATTACGGCGATTTGCTTTGCCGATCACCTGAAACGTATATTACAGTAGTTACCACTCATCGTATCATCTTTGTTTCCTAGGTATTAAAATGTGTACACAAAATATATTTCGGACTAATATCATTAGGCTGAAGACTGAATTTACTGAAAACCTTACTTTCATACATGCAAAAGAGCACTTAACGAACTATATTTGTAAAAGTCTAATAAAATAATTATACCAGATTTTTCAGTTGTCCATATTACTAAATTAAAAAAAATATTCAATATACAATATATAGTTTTAAGCTTATTTATATTAAATCTTACGTTGATTCTTTAAATAAAAGATAAAAATTAGGTAATATCTTAAATAATATTTTCTATATAAACTCTAATACATATTGTGTATCTGTATTATAATTATACAGATCGTGTTTTCGTTCGTTACTTATAGGAAGCCGCATAGAGGCGAAATTTTGCAACATCGCGCGTGTTCGAGTACCTGCGACAGAGCACCGCCCCGGCCGGCCCGAGGACAGGATTAGTAAACATATGACTTTCGTGGGAGTTGCGTCGTTTGGCGACAAAATGTCCCAAAATATTACGCGAAAATCCAGGCATTTTTAAAATATTTATTCTAATGCGAGTTTTACAGACATGACAATTTGTAAAACCCGCATAGAATTGTAATCTTAAAATGTTTAATATGCTGTGTTTTGCATAATGAAAATTAAAGCGTTACTCTAATAAAAAATAAAATATCGACTCTGATAAAAATATAATAAAAAATCAGAAATAAAACTCTAATAAACAAACTTAACAACATATCATTTTTTAAATAAAAGGCTCAAATAAAACGCCTTCTTTCGCTAAACAAAAACTTAACCTATCGTAAAAGCTATTTCGCACCTCCAAAAGAGTTTCAGGTAAAATGGAATTGGCACCTTCGACAATTTTATTTCGCAACTCCTCAAAATTTGTTGGCCTACTAAATTCATGCTTGTAAATGGTCTGCTTAAGGTAACCCCATAGATAAAAGTCATTTGGAGACAAATCTGGAGATCTAGGAGGCATCTCATTTAATATCGCCAGTCCCACTAATAAAGCGCGTTATGAGCAGGACAGCCATCTTGCTAAAAATAAACCGATCCCAGGTCTACATCAGGTAGGATTTGAATGGCAGGAAGAACTTGGTTTTGCAGCAACTCAAGGTACTTTTGGGCGTTTAAAGTGCCATCAATAAAAAATGGCCCTGCAGCATATTCAACAACATCCTACCTTAAGCTAATGCTTGCCACTTCTATAAATTCCTTACATGAATCTCTTTCTTAGTTCCACTCTAAAATTCATATACATTGTTCATATTCGTCCTTCATTGGGTACAAATTTCTATCAGTTTACCAATTCCTATAGATTTCTTTATAAGTTGTATAACGTTTTTCCATTGTTAAAACTAGTAATAATTACGATATTACTGGCAAGCATAACACTTAGTTGGTAGTAGTTTTTAAAAATTTGAGTTTGACTAATATTAATGGATATCTGCAAGAAAATAACCCAGACAGATGTTAGATGCGCTATAAGCGCTTAATTCCCATACTTAAGCCTTAGTTTTTAATAAATAAATTTGAAAAACAGTATATAAATTATATTTACCAAAGTCTTACAAGTCACCTATGTCATAACCTTATTTTAAATTATTGCTTTGTTAACGACACTAATTATTATAGTGTCATACAATAGCAATACATAATACTTTTTCTATAAAGGTAAAATATATACCTAAATGTGTTAGAATTAAAACTTAAAAAGAAAATTATTTATTTTTTAAGTAAAAAAAAGTTTTAATCATCTTTACTATCTTCTTTTTTTTATCTTCTATTTTTCTTTTATATTTCACCTTCCTGTTGTTACTATTTTTATTAAAATTAAAAAACTAAACACTTAACGACAAACAAACTAAAATATATTTAATAATAAAATTAGCATAATTAATCACTAAATGAAAAATTGAGAATCACTTCGTTATCACACTTAATTTAAAAATTATTATTTAACAACATTGGCTCCTAATATCAATCTGCTACTGTATATTTGAGTCCAGTTGTAAGACACAATCTAAATGCAATGCTGATATGTAGCAATTCAATTAATCTAATCAATGGCATTAAATTAATGTTGATCCTAATTAAATCACTTCCTAAATTTGATTTTTGACATGTCAATTTCAAGTCCTTTTGCATTATAATTTGTAGTCGAATCTATTTTCTATATCGAGTTTTACTTCGATTATGAATACCTTTTATCCTTTTGTATATCAATGCGTAATAATGTTATTTCATATCATAACAATCAAAATAGTGAATTTCTTTAATATGTTTCAGTAGATGCATAAACATCGTAACTAAATTGGCAATTTTGCGCTTGAAATAATTAAGTCAAAGGAAAATATAACTTATATTTTGCTTGTTACCTTTCGTGTTTTTATGAGTTTTCCAAGAATTAAATCTCTTATTAAATATTAACAATTAGATACTAGTTAAATTTATTTCTGGACAAAAATCCAAAATATAAAATAATATTGAACTTTTAATGTCTCTTGAATTCTGATTACCTATTACATTAAATATGTCCCTATAATATTTTATTACAAATTATTAATTTATCTACATAATTACGTTCACAAATAATTATTATTAAACAATATGTCTCGTGTTTTTTTTTTCATTTTCTATATTTCATTCCTAAATATAAATATCGACGTTGGTGTTATACCAAACAAACAACATTTTCGCCAATTCGATGAGGCGAGATGTTACATCTAAAAACCTTTTATATTTTTATATTCGAGGAGCTCTGCAGATTTCTAATAAAAATATTTTCGTGCGAAGCAAAACTGTTTTGGACTGAAAGATCCTTCACATATCGATGAGACAAAAGGATAATAAATAAATATTTGAAAACACTTCAGTCTGAATGGAAACCGATATAGAATATTTATGTAAACTACAGCGGACGAGGACAAATATTAAAATAAATATCCCTGAAAATAAATCTCGATAAAGTTCACAGTAGTTATTTCCTAATATTCAAAATATAATCTCAGAACAGTAACTACAATTACAATTCTTTTAAATTTATTTTGATAAATGGAATAAAAAAGTGTATACGTATAGAAAAAAATAAACTCGAACACCCTCCTGGTTTTGAAGTAAATTTGTCTTAGTAAAAACATTTGCGGTGCGCTTCGTTCATAACTCCCCGAAGGATTATTAAGCATTCGAAGAAAACCCGCTTTCGCGCTGCATTTTTGCCTTGAATCAAATGATTCATTACGTCAGGAAACACGAATTCCCTTTTTGCTCAACTCCCAAACAGCCATTTAGATCCGTGAAAAGGGTAACGCACTTCAATTTTAAGCTTCCGATAAGAATACCCTTTATAGCTTTCCCCGTCAGTTATCCTCTAGCTACTAACAATGCTAAACGCCGACTTGAAGTATACTTTTGGACGTCAAAATACAATAAGAAGGTTGTGTTATAAAGGGTTTTAAGAAACTTTTCAGCATTTTACTGTTATTAGGTTTAATTACCTTTTTAAAAAGTTAAAACATATTTTCATACTGATTTTGAATAAAGATATAGTTTTAAGTAAAATTTTACTAAGCTAAAATTTAAATTAAATATAAGTATTTAAATAATAAAGATATTGATTTAAATAAAATAATCTTTTAAAAATAACATCAAAAAAAACTTTATATTAAATAAAGTTTAAATTTAATAAATACTTGCACCTAATGTGCATTTAAGTTATGCCAATACAACTTATAGAAATTGTCTTAAAACCAGTATCATATTTCAACTTCGTTCATAATATATTAATAAAATACTACTTGTTTAGGATTTAAATATACAACGTACCTATGTTAAGCTCAAGAGATATAGGAAAACTGGAAGAATCTTAACTCTGTTAGCTGTTATTCAAAATACCTCTCCAAGCATAGTTTGCAAAAAATATTTTTTAAGATCCTTTTGAACATTAAGAATTAATTAGATAAAAAAGATATATGATTATAATCTCGCGATGTCTTATTACTCTCTTATGAAAACCTACACTTTGCATCAGTTTGTCAGGAAAACAACTGGGAATTTTAGGAAGGGTTGAACTTTATAAATAAGATTTGCATGTGATAAACATATCTTTCCCTTTAACTCACTTTCTTTGATACGAGTGTCGAATTATTTTTTTTAAACTTGAGGATGCCACAATCACAGTCGTATGGGTAATATTGGACAGTCACAGGAGATTCACACGAATTAATCCTAGTTGCAATGTCCAACATATCTTTATGTATATATATGAGATTACGTTCCCCAAAGATCTTCTGTGTCAACGACGAAACATGGAAACATCTATGGTTATTTTCAGTAATTAGACCAGGGTTTTTGCACCCTTGCTAGGGCTGAATAGAGGGTAGGGGCATTTTTCCTAAAGTTTAGAGAAATATATTTTTTTATATATATTCCTTCTTTTTTCGAAATGCTATTAGATGGGCTTATGTTTAGATGAGATTAAGTCCATTCGCCTAAGAAAGAACTGATATTATATCAAAGTCTGAATTAATCTTATGAACATGTTTTAAAATATTTTCTGGAATAAAAGAATAATAAACCTGCATATCAGCTCCATATTTATAACTTGAATTTTGAAATTTATAACTTAACTTGTAAAAAAGTCACTGAAGTAGCATGTACTATCTTAAGCAACTAGTATATTAATAATACCAATAACAATATTTCTACAATACTAAACAATAGAAGGAAATAGGTTTGACATTTCATGACTATGACATATGTACAAACACAAAAAACGGAAAAAAAGTCATAAATACACAAATAAAACTAAACTAAGGTAAAACGAATGATAAAATGTTAAAACAAAATATTTACAAATAAACTTAAAAATAAGTTATTTAATCCGATAATATTTATTTAAAAAAATGAATGAATGAAAATTAAGAATAAAATGTAAAAAATAAAATAAAATATTTACTCACTGATAAATTTTCTCAAGTCTCCTAAACTGTTTTAAATTACCATAGATCTTGATTTCAGCTGACAACTTATTAAATTCAATAATCCCCTTGTAGTTTACAGACTTTATCGTTCGACTACTGTTACATCTATCTAGCATAAAGTTATTATGTATATCAGTTACCATTTGATTAATATCATTTTTACTTATATAAATTATTGAACCTTCTGCTAATAACACAGTTTAACATTCTTTTTAACATGTTGATTAACCGTATCATTTTCATCACATAGTAACATTAATTAAACCCTGAACATTGTTCCCTAGGAAATGCCAAAGGCAGCATTAAGAACTTTAGAGAGACTATCTACATATTTTACATGCTCGCCTTTGTTACACAAATAACATTCAAACTAGTTTAAGAAATCACTTCAAATTTCCATTTTTTTTTAACTTATTCAGTAGAATTTCTCTACCTATAGTTTAAAATGCTTATTTAAAATCTTATTATAAGATTATAATGAGCGTATAATAGCATATAATGATATCTTATTATAAGATTACTGCATATTTATTATTGTCAATGGCTCAGAAAATTATCACAACGACAGCGGACTCATATGAGTGACACTTATGAAAACTCTGATTTTGAATAATTATAAAATTTTCGTTACAGTAATTTAGGAGTTGCTCTTTTACATAAACTTCAAGGAGCTTTTCATAGATAGGTACCATATTAATTGGTCGGCATTCTTTATGGTTCAAAGTATTTGGTACTTTGAAAATAGTAACAATAGAAGACAGTTAGAGAAGTGTTAACAATATCCAAGACACGACCACCGACAGTACAGAAGACTTGCTTAGATTATTTCTTCCACCTGCTATAATATTTTTAAAATTTTTAAGAATTTCTTTAACGTCTTTCAATAATACTTAATCAAACTGGCAAAATAGTTTACTAGGTTTAGGGGACCTGGTATAATTATATATTGGACTTAGTGAGTGTGAAGTGGTGGTAACAATAGTGTGCGTACTAATTTAATTTCCGTTGAAATTGATTTGGTTGGATAAAACAATTATATTTCTTCTACTAAAATTGCTAACTTTATCCAAAACTCCTATAATTATATAAGATTCAATTTGGCATCACCTTGCAATTATCAACGAGTATAAGATAAGCTGACTAATAGCATTTTGAATTTAATTCCATCCTGACCAGTAAGATTACTTTTTAGACAAATAATTAGCTTTTAGAATATTTAACTACACCATTGCAAGTACAAACTTTTTTTTCATCTAAATCATTTACATACTTATAAGTGATAAATTTATTATCCACACCTGAATCTCGAGCATATCTTCAAACATATTTATTGAATTTGTAAAGAAAACCATGAAATCAATACTCTTACTAGAGTTTTCCTAATATAAACAGTCGCTGTGTAATATGATTTTTTATACCTGGAAGGCGCATTATTACATCATAAACTTTAAGTTAGGTGCTATTTAAATGGATCATAAAAATAAGAAAGTACTTGTTATCATATACTTCAAACAAGAGTAATCTATTATCGGAGTTTTTAAGTATGAGAGTGAGATACAATTTAAAAAAAAATCTTCGTCGCAAATGCAGTAAAGAGCAACAAAACAAAAACTGCAACTTCATCAACTAACAACTCAAATCATATGAAGGCAAATCGAGGTTAATAGTCAGATTACTATCCTGTCATTACCCCGAAAGATAGAGTAGCGAGAATAAAGGGCAGAAGCCACGCCGGGTCGAGAGGGTGGAAAGTAACGTTTTTACGCACCATTAGCACCGCGCGAAGCTATTTGAAAGAATTAAAGCCAAATTGCTTAGGGAGGATCCTTTCAGAATACAAACTGCCAATTAAATCCGAAGAATCCGTGTCCGGTTTAGATTTCTTTCTGGGATTTTTGCGGTTCAGAAAATAGAAAAAGTAGGGAGGTCAATCAGAGGAATTATGCGTTAAAATTTAACAAAAGAAGTATTTTTTATACGTAATAAATTTAGGTTATGCTTATTTTAGCACTCATACAACAAATATTTATTTAAATAGTTTATAATTGAATTTACTATTAATATTTACTTTTTGAAATTTATTTTATTAATTAAAAAATACACAATAAACATTCAATATCAAATAAAACGTAGGTACAATTTTACAAAGAATAAACATAAATCAAAGCAACAATACCTATTCAAGTTTTCTTTGACTGATTTGCTTTATATTTATTTATTACCCCTTGTTTTGAACCAACGTACAGTTTTCAGATCAAAGCAAATACGAATATTGCATTAACAAAAGGATTTTTTTTATTATTTTCATCTCGACACAATCGAAGAACTTTTTGATTAAAACATCCTACGTACAGTAATATGATGAATTAATTTAGATAATTTAAATTTTCCAATTTACTTAACAAAATTTTATTGATTTTATCTAACTAAGATGCATGTACTCGGAAAATGCACAAAAATAGGAGAAATTTTTATTTTACTTCTTATTTGGGGATCTGCATATTCCGAAACGTGACTTACAGAAGTTGACACAATTGCCCCGACTTTCTTGATTTTTCTTTAAATTTGAATCTTAGATAAAACTTGTTAAATTAAAATAATATTATAAAATGTATTCAAAAGAATTTAATTTTTTAGAATTATTAATTACTAGAATAAATTTGTCTAAATATTTTCTAATAAAAACTGAGTAATTAAAGTACCTATGGTATCGATGTAATAAATTATATAAGTAATTTTTAGAATAATTAAATATTTATGCAATTCAGCATAAGTTCAATATTTTAAAATTTGTGTGGAACAAGGATTTCTAAGCCTGTTATTTAAAAAACAAATGTACAATGCATTCTCTACATGTATTCTAAGGGACATTTTATTGTAGGCCTATTTCTTTTTTCAAAAGCTATAGGGTGTTTAAAGAATATTAAGTGCAGATCTTTTAAGCTTTCTAGAGTAGTATTTTAATATATTTTGGTATTTGCAGGTTATTTTGTCGCGGATGAATACCAACTTTATGATTTTAAATGGGATTTGGAATTGAGCTTTAAAAGATATAGCTCTGTAATTTTGAATGTCGTTCTTCGGTCCCTCTTTGAGTATCGGGGATATTCTTGCAGTCTTCCATTTATCGGGAAATACTGTTAAAGACAAGATAAGATTAAATATGTGGGCAATAATAGGCCTTGATAAAGTGCGAATACAATCTTTAACGACAAGACTTGGTACTCCATCGGTACCGGAGGTCAACTTACTTTTTAGTTTATTAGAGGCGGTGACAATTTCATCTTCCGAAAAATTATAAGAGCCATTTAGAGAGTTGTTAATAATCTGGCTCGATTGAATACCAACATTAATGCTAGATGGGTCCTACTCAATATATACGCTTTAAAAGAAAGTTCCAAATGCATCAACAATTTTTGCAACAACAACATTTGCTGTGGATCTTTTATTGTACGATCCTGAAACAGTATTACTCCGAGAATACACGAAATTCCTTTCTTGTTCTGCACATAGTTCCAAAAATCGGAGGAGTCTACATTAATTCGATTTTCAGCTGTTCGAGAAAATTCTAAAAAAGCAATCCTAATTTGTTCTTTAATATTGCTTCGAACTATTTTAAACTGACTTTCATGATAATGAGTTCTGTATTTCTTGAGTTTTTTTCGAATTAAATTCTTTAGTTTGATATTTTTTATGATATCAGAATTAAACCAGACTGGAAATTTATATTTTTTAACGATTTTAAACGGAACTGCTCTATGAAATATTTCATTAAGTGTACTGTAAAAGCTGTCGCAAGATACATTAGGATCAAAAGAGGCAAACACCTCCTGCCAGTCAGCAGCTTCAATTAAGCTATATAACATGGGATAATTAGCACGTCTAAAATTGAAACAATTCTGTACCTGTAAATTGTGGGTGAAATTATTAGTCTGCGGTAATTTACCCTTAAAATTCATAATTAATGAGGGTAAATGATTTAATACAAGGTTCAAATCCTAAGGAGGACAATACTGATAAATATCTATTAACAGAGGGATTTGTTAATTTGAAAATATTAAAATTAATGTCTTCTAGAAAAACACTGAAATTATCATTACTGTTATTCATGTTTGATAAATATATATCAACATCAGACAAGAACAAGTCATCATTTGATGCTGCAGACTTATAACATGACATAATCGCAAAATTTACTCTATTTAAAACAAAAGTAGTAGTACTAATGCATACTTTACTAAAGAGTAAAGTAGTATGTAAGACACTGAAATTAATACACCTATTTAAAAAAAAGCAAAACTTCATCATTTTCATTAATTCCACTATTGTTATAAACGGTTTCAAATCCCGAAATTGTAAAATTTTCAATATTTTTGATTTTACGTGTTTCTTCCATAACAATTATATCCAAATTATTAAGATTAAAGCCCTTAGGAAAAAAATTAAAAACTGATCAAAATTTTTTGAACACTGCGGATATTTATATGGACAACCCTAAGTAGATGTTTCTTATGCTTTATGACTTAAAAAATTGTTTCATATTAAAGCGACTATTTATACTGTGATATCCAATTTTATCCCTTTTAAAGTTATTTAAAATACCTAATTCTCAAATATTCATAATAATAGTTTAGTTGTTGTTTACAAACTAAATATACCTACTCGCCTTAATCTATCTTACTCTTTAAAATATTCAATTGATATATATAAGAAGGACACTCAAAGTTACTAGCAGTATGTAAAGTATTATAATTTTTTTAAATATGGTAATTTTGACACTTTTTATATGGGTTTGTACAGTTATTTTGATCCTCATGGCCCTCTAAACAATTGACACAACTGACTTGACTGGTACAAGATGAGCTTCTGTGATAAAAACCTTGGCACATGTAACATCTGCGAACACTTAAATCTTCATAAACCATTAGACTTTGCTAGTCAATAAAAAGTTTAACTTATTAAACAGTCCACCTACACATTCAGGGAATACAATTGTCGTTCCTTTGTTCCTAATTTGTCTTAGAAATGTTACAGAGATTTTGTCTTCCTTCATTATCCAGCTATATTGTTTTCTTAAAGTAGATTCAATATCATTTTTAATTAAACTGCCCTTATATCCAACAATCTTAGTTCTAGGTAGTTGCATTTTAGAAATATCTATAGTGTACTTATTTCCCAATGAATCCTTATCTGCTTCTTTAAGTATTTCAGTTTCTTCTTTAGTTTTTCCTTTTTTAGTTTTTTTAATTTCCTCGCCCAGCAGTTCGTATGTTTTTTATCCTTAATTTTAAGTTATTAGGAATCGATTTTTACAAATTTCGTTTGTACAAGTTAGGAGATACAACGAGAAGTTTTTAAAGAAAATCGATTTCATGAATGTCGTACGGGGGGGGGAGTAGCATTTTTGGGTTCTACACATCGTAGAGCCAGCTCTTTTGCTCGAAAGAGAAAATGTCAACTTCGTCAGAAAATAAAAGAGTAAGATGATGATTTTTGATGAGTCAAGCTTTCTTTAAATCATATCAATTTATTTAAATGTAGTTACGATCAGGCGAGTACTTTTTAACTTCAACTAAAAAATCTTTAAAAAAATTATTCTAATTAAGGATTTCAACTTTAATTTAGGTACTCTAACGCTTTTAAACAATAAATTATATTAATACAGTCTCTTGCTAAACTACATTTCTTACTATCTTAAATAGTGCACTTCGATCAAAGATTTTTGATATCGTTATACGAGAAACATTTATTTCTACTAGCGTCGCATCGTGGCGCTCTGGACCGTCGCCAAATTGGCCTGGCGCGGAGTCATTTCTTACCTACCGTTCGTGCTTACTCATGCTAAAGCCATGCCAAAATATTATAATATTTTTTTGCTTTCAGCACGTTTATGTGAACGTCCTACTTAAATAGATGTTCGACATACCTGTATTTTAACTATATTATCTCTATTATAATTCTCTATTTCCCGGGCGAACCAACTATGGCATAAAGGCTAGTCCATAAATCCATAGTAAAATTTAAAAGGGTGATTCTTAGATCCGTTTAAAAAAAACTTCCTATCAAGTATTTGTAATATTGGCATTTTAAATTTAGGTTTATAATAAGTTAAAAAGCGCGCTATTACTTGATGCATACAATTTGTTTAAATTTAAAGGTGAGTTTAAGAACCCTAGTAACGAGCACTAGGGTTCTTAAACTCATAAATTTGAATATAATGAGAATACGTGAGAATTTTCAATAGTATTTACTTATATATTTTATTATTTATTATTAACAATATGTCTATATTGTGCATTCAATAAAGATTTATGGGCTTTGAAATGCAATTGCAATTTAATGGTGAAATTAAATTATTCATGATTGGTTTAATTTAGAATTTTTATTTAATAAGTTCAATAATGTTAGATAGGACTTTTTTTCAGTAATTCATCATATGAGACAGTATTTTTAATTCTTATATTTAACTAAAAAGTAAGGTAATTAATTAACATTTCTAGTCTTTCCAGATCTGAAATAAATAATAGCACATTTCACCTTTTTGATACGTTTGTTTTAACTTAAATGGTACTTCAAGTTTGTTTGTATTTCTGTTTTCCTGCGGCCTGAAAAAATAGATTTCTTGTATTGATAAACGTATCTAATAATAATGATTACAGTAATTTTTTATAATCATGTCTTCATCACAGGAGGCACATTACTAAGTAAAGAAATTAAATTTTAATTTTAAATATATCATTACTTCTATTAATTATGTAATTTTTAACGCATACGTGTGATAATTTGTATGTATTTCTAGAGAGTATAAAGTTTCTCGGCATATTCTGTATTACCAAGCATCAAGCCAGACAAATATTTTTTTGTACATGGCTATCAGGCATTAAGTTTAACCAGCAGGAACAATTTCATTCATGGTGGTATACTTATGTTGATTTAAAGATGTTCTAATCTCAATAACAGTTTTATAGCTGTCAATGAGTTTGACCATTTATTCGAAGAGAAAACACTTGAAGTTTCAGTATGTTATTCTAAGTAGATTAACCTATATATTATCTGTCTTTATTGTTCACCCTTGGTCTCGATACAAAAATACCTTAAGCGTCTTGGTTTAATTTTTCAGTAGTCAAATATTATTTTAGTTAAGGATTTTAATTAACTATTTAGATAAGGGTTCTGTATATACATACCAGTTGCAAACTTCTTTATTACATATGGCTTAAATATGCATATTGACGAGCCAACTCGGGTCTCATAAAATTCTTCTACAGTAATCAAATTTGGATCCAATTGGCAGCTTCTATAGTATATTATCTGATTTATTTATTAAGGCATTTCATAAGTGTCGAATTATAAAACAGTCCAAACGAAATAATCGTTGGCCTACTAAAGGTTTAAAGATATCAGCAACTATCTTCGTTCCCTTATATATTTAAAATTATTTTATAGAGATTGTAGCTTTATTTCAAATTGTTATAAATACTGTAGTATTCACAGAAACTTTATTAAGGTCGCTAAAAATATAATACTAGTAGTAGACTTGTAGTAGACTCTAGGGCTATACAAGCAAAAAGAAAGTGGGGCAATTACTAACGATTTTCGCAATTCGCAAGGTCGACTCCTGTAAATTTTGAAATATACCCAAATGACCCAAATAATTTTTATCTTATATATTAATTATTTTGTTATCTTAAGAATAAAAACTCATTTGATTGAGATGCTGAAATATCAGCCGAAGGACCCTGGAAAGTTCCTGAAAAAGCCTTGGAAGCCCTTTCAGTGTGTATTAATGATTCCTGGCTACAGGGTGTCTGTCAGTGTCATCCCTTTTTACAAGGGTGGTGATTTGAGCGAGCTATCCAACTTTCGTGCAATCCTTTTGCTGCCTATATGAATCAATGAAAAACTGGTGAAAAGAAGGATGTTCAATTCTCGTCAATTATTTAATTTAATAACTTCTAAATAGTTTGGTGTTTAGAATGCCAGGGGTACTGCAGGGTATGCGGTCTATAATTTTTTTAAGAATATATATTTTTCATTGAATCAGGGAGTCTTTTGCAGCGATGTTCTGTGATCTATCCAAGGTTTTCGATTGTGTAGTTCACAGAATACTGCTGCTAAAGCTCGAGATATATAGCTTTCAAGGCAGGGTTTTTTTCCTGGTTTTGATCTTATCTTGATTGCCGTCATCAATATGTTGTGTGCTCAAGAGAAAACTCCTTATCATTGATAGTTAGCTGTGAAATCCCGCAGGGCTCTGTTTGGGTCCTATTTTGTTCCTGCTATATATTAATGATCTTGTTCAGTTTTTAAGATCTCTAGATGTTTTACCCTTGTCGCTGAAGATACTTCAATACTATGGAGGGTCTTTTTAATATTCTCTTCATTGTTAAGGCAATTTGATTTATTATTATTGAGTTATCAGAATAATATTATAAAAGAACTAGAAAAGCTTATGAATCCAATCTGCAATTTGAATGCCTTATGAAAGCCTGTATAGCTGTTTTGCCCTTAGAACATTGAAAGAATTAGCATTACCGTGGAACTATGGGCAGTTTGTTTGCTTGCAACATCTCTGATGCGATGATGCCAAACACTTATGTCGAAATGGCAAAAAAACACACTTTATATATCATAAAAATTTGTCACTTATCTTAACAGGGGCAAATCAATACTATTCTTCTTTAATAAAATATGATTAATTTTTTTTGTTTATAAAATATGATAAGATACTCTATAAAGAAGTCAACATTTAAAGTTAAATGAATGTAGATAACAGATAATAAAGAAAAAAGCAACAATAGCGCAATGCCGCTCGATCGCATTGTTGATTCCACCGGCACAAGTAATCTCTACCAGTGACGTCGTCAAAAAATATTTACTTGATCAATAATTATTAATAATAGATTATGCTTTAAATTATAAGCAATATTACCGTTTATGAACCCTTAATGCGTTCTTTTAACGTACTTAATTAGAGTAAAGGTACTTTTCTAATAAAAGTCATTTTTATGGAAATTAAATATTTTATAATTATTATAGATTTCTTAATATGTTTTTATTATTCTACGTTTATGACGACGGTTGTTTCTTAATATGAAGCTATGACAATATCGGGATTAACTTGTGAAAAGGTCAGCTTAAGTCGTCCTTTTCCCATGGTGCGGCATAAACGGCAAAGTTTTTACTATCGTAACAGTCCACGAAAACACTGAAGTGACTCAACCTTTTTCCTTTTTCCACCAAAAACTAAAGAAAAAATACAGAATTTCACAAATGTCGAACACAAACCGTTTATCAAGATGACATTTCGCAAGATGACATCAGCTTTTGTCAGCGGTGTTGCCATTTCAGTTTTCTTAGAAGCGGGTTTAGGAATATGACTATAATTTTTTTTTTGATTTGGAGATGTTATTTTTGCGCTTAGAATAATATAAGTATCTACTGTTTATTATTAATCAAAAATCTAACATCAATAAGTTAAATTATTATTATTACATGGTTGATATATAGCTGAAAATTTTCTTTTTTGAAAATGCGTGTAACTTGACATCAGAAAATCGAAGAATATATTTGTAAACAAAACACCCCCTTTGCCCCTGTGCACATGTCGAACTCAAACAAAGTTGTTTACTTATTCTAACCTTTCAATGTTCTAAGGTTTTACCAGTGTTGTGGAAATAGTGGCTACAACTACAGGCGACACTACATGTTAGGAGAGTTTCCTAAGCTTCAGCTATTTGTTGTTAACACTTTTTTGTTATTGAAACACCTTATTTAGGCTAAAAACCAAACTTATATTTAGCGATAAACAAGGCACTTCTTTACAAACCATTTCTTGCTCGAGAGAGAGGGATGACAAGTGACATATCAATTTTTTAGCATTTTATGATTCGAGCACTACGTAGTGGCGGGTTTTAAAAGTAATAAATTTGGATGTTGCCACACTGACTTAAATTAAATATTATTTTGTCAACACAACACAAGTTACTAACACTACGTGTAAGTTATTTTGATCACTAGTCAAAGAACCTACTTAAACCTATCAAAGAACTTGACAAACAATGTAAATAGTACGTAACAAAATAGCTAACATGTTAAAAGCAAAAGGTTTGATAGGTGTTCAAAATAAATTATGCCTGGCGGTGACGATATCGTGTATGCCTAAGGGATTAATTTAAAAAAAAAGCAGCCTATTTCTGACTTTTCATTTTTTATCCGAAAAAAATCGCAACATATAATTTTTAATAAAATTATCAAATTTTTCAATAAGTTTATGAAATGAGTTAGAGATTTGTTTTAAATCGAACTCTGAAACTCAATGTTTCTTCTCGGACCGAAAAATGCGGAAAGTCATGAAGTGTTGAAAAGACAGAAACTGGCATGTATTTTTTGGATCATTCCAAATAAACTAGATATTCTCAAGAAATATTTACTTCAAAAGTTAATAGTATCCATGAATAACCAATCACTAAAATATTGTCTAGATATTAGTGCGATCTTAATTATAACGTTATTTTTCTCTAAACAACTGAACTGATAACTGTGCGAAGACTGCATAGACTATAAGCTACTTAAGTTTGTTAAAAAAGAAAGCAAATTATTTTCTCTCGAAGCTACTGCATCGATTTACTATGGTTTATTTCGTTCTAATTTAAAAGTAAGTAGTATTTATAGCAAATTCATCCTACTTTTTAAATTTGACATGTTAAAAGGGTTCAATATAGATATTCCAGATCAGCTGTTGATGAAGATTCAATCTAAATTGCCAATAAAGGCGGACTATATATATAGACTGCCCGTATCTTTTAAGTCAAATAAAATATAATGCTGCTTTGCAAAGAGTACGTTAATGTTTTTCTTTTATTATCCGATTTTACTTATGGCGTACATAATTCCTTGGATAGATATATAAACCTAAACTTGATGACTTACATTTAAGGTTAATATTTATGTAATATACAGTTAGGCCTATATAAGAAGTCTCTCCTATGTGATGCATTTACTATTACTGTCGGATCTATAATATAAATATTTTATTTTATTATATTTAAATTATGCATTTCTATTTAAGATCTTTACTTCATTTCAAGGAATATAAAAAGTTGATTTTGTCACATAAATTAATCCCTTTTTTAGTAGTATAACTAAAAAGTTATTTATTTAACTATTATTTAAAAAAATTTAATTTAAATAAAATACATATCATATACTTTAATAATAATATTTATAATAAATTATTCGTTAACCAATATTCACAATTCAATATACTTATTTATCATAATATTTTATTTATAAGCAAAAATTACAAAAGCCAAAACCATTTTGAAATAGTCATAAACTGAGTTTGCTAACAAAATTGACTTTTTCATTAAACTTTTTATTTTATTTCATGACAAAGGACGCTTTGTTTTAAACCTTCTCGATGGTCAGGCAAATTTTAACATTTTAAATAATATATACCATTGAGTTGGTCCGGAAATTGAGTTTGAATTTACATACAATAGGCGATGATATTGGAATAAAGTTCGGAACGATAAAATAGTAGGTACGCAATATTAGGTAGGTGCATACTGCTTTGTTTTTATTTTATGCAACAAAGTATATATTTCATGTTTGTTTTAAAATTTAATTCTAGAATTTGCGTTTTATAAAATAATATTTTACGCTAAAATGCTATATATTTTCAATAAGCTGGTATTGTATGATAAAATATTTATTTACAAATATTAGCTAAATTTAAAATAATAATTAATAAATTGATAATAACTTATGTCTGGACCACGAACGTTGTCCGCTGTTGACACAAACGTTATCCGATTTACGAGTCATGACTCCAGCATGGAAGCTGCACAGTGATCCTTCGCCATGATTCTCTCTCTATCTTCTATTACCTCTCGCATTACTTGTGAAACCCACATTTGTATAAAGTCTTTTATTTGATCTACGTATCCCAGCGGAGATCTCTTGATCTCTTAGCATCAACTTTGTGCTGGATCATAAGTTTTTTCATGCCATTCCCTCCTTATCACTTAACCAAGAAATGCAAGCGTACATCATTGGGTAATAATCTCTCTTTGTCGTGAATTTTTTGTTTTTTTTTTAAATGGAAATATTTTGTATACTGTCAACATTCTATGGTAGATTTTCTACCTAATCTAGTCTAACTAATCTACCTAAAACCTCCTTTGACATCTCAATTCTTATTTTGATCTGGTCTGGGCCACCTTTATTTTTTTATTTTCGTGCCTAGATAAATAACTTCTTCCTTTATTTCTTTGTCTTGGATTAGCTGTAAGGGTACAGGAATCAATCAGATAACATTTGGATCAATTAAGCAGCAGTTCGCATTCCACCATAGACTCGTTTTAGTTGTTGTAAGGGATCATACATTTCTTGTTCATTATTAGCAACTGCGATAACACTGTGTCATCAGCTTACCAAAGGTTAGATATCTTTTTTGCTCCAATATTATAGATAGATACTATATTAAACAGTAAAGGGGAAGTAATGGATCCCTGCCGTATGCTTTTGCTCACTTTAAAGTTCTCTAAAAGTTCGTTTCCTATTTTTTTTTTAGGCTATGTTGTTATCATATATGTGTTTATTGCGGTAGGTTCAACTTTTTGAATGATTCCATCTGATTAAGATGATGCAAAAATCAGTTAAATTTTAAAGAAAAAAGCCATAGTTTTTCCATCACCGTCTCTTAAAATTAAGAGAATTTTTTAATTTTTCCAATACAGTATAGAAATGTTTGTACTTTGGAAATTCACAAACTTCGTAATTCTAATGACTGAGCCTAACTGAACTAGGCTACTACCGGACCTAGAGGCCTGAATACATGTTTTACCAGATTTTCTAACTAATCTATGCATTTATATTATAAATTTTTTTGTTTGGTCAAACCGTCGGTTAATGACATGTATTTACTTAGCTATGTGGTACTTTTTCTGACAAAAGTGTGCTATTAAAAATTATTGTTATTATTGTATGTATTTTTATTTATATTGATTTTTGGGAAATTGATTGGTTTTTGTATGTGCTATTTACGCTAAATTAAGAGTATTATTATCATTATTATTATTATTATTATTATTATTATTATTATTATTATTATTATTATTATTATTATTATTATTATTATTATTATTCTGTTTTAGCTCGCTGACAGCGGCGTTGTCAATTTCATCGGCCTGAAGGCAAGATAAATTTTGCTATGGTAGATTTAAGAACTTTCGAACAAGTGAGCCAGATCTGCGTATTTAGCAAGTTTAGTGTGCGTCGTTTCTAGGACATTATTGGTATTTGGCACTGCTATGTCAATTAGAAAGATTTTCTTTTGGGCTTTGTTTATTAAGATTATATCTGGTCTGTTTAAAGTCAGCGTCCTATCGGTCAAAACAGTTCTGTCCCAGTAGAGGCGAAAGTCGTCGTTTTCAAGTACAGTTTCTGGTTTGTACTGGTAATAGCGGCAAGTTACGCCAATTAGATAATAAAGGTGTTCTTGATGAATAATTTTTGCCACACATTTATGTCGGTGCAGATATTCGGCAGCTGATAGAGATGTGCATCCTGATGTTATATGTTGAATTGTCTTCGGCACGCGCAGGCATTTTCTACATCGATCATCGATTACTTTCTCATCTTTAGTAATGTACTTAAGGTAATTTCTTGTAGCAATCACTTGGTCTTGTATAGCCATCATAAAGCCTTCAGTTTCAGGAAATAGTGAGCGATTTCTTTTTTTAACTAGAGACTAAATAGCTTTGAGAGACTAGAGGCAAGATTTGTTTTACTAGAGAGATCATACCTCAACCTGTAGATAATAAAAACACTGAGTTGCGATAAAATCTAGAGACATTTGTAGGAATATATTTTTTTAAACATGGGATGAGAGACATACAGCCACTTGTATTTTTTTATTATTATTATAAATTTTATTATTTCATATTATTTCATATTATTTCGCGTTTAAAATAATGATAGGGGTTATAATTTACAATGATACTTTTTTTAAATATATATATACTTTTTTCCTTGGCTAAACATAAGAGATTGTAGGAATTAAGGCACTTTGAAAATTCTCTAATTTGGTAATTATAGTGATTTTTATTAACCGCAAATATGGCCTCCAAAAATGAAAATATGAAAGAATTCTTGGGGTAAAAAAAAGACCCATATCTTTCTCTTTTATGTAAATAATAATAAATTTATGTAAATATAATGTGGATGCTGTGCCCGATTTCATGGGACTTCTATCTATCTATTAAATAATCAAAATATCTCATTTTGATTTTTAATGATGACTATAAACTTTCTTCCGCTTTGTTACAGACAGCTCTTTACTCAAAGAAGGCTTCTGCAAGGCTGGGATCTGTCATGATCCCGTTAAACATTGGCTTTGCTAAAATTTTATAAACTTAATTATAATTTACATAAATATTTTTTTATATTCAAGCTTTGGACATTTTTAATATAGTGCGTTAAGATATACAGATATATGTAGATTATATGTATATGGAATGTAATGTTTTTTTCTCGGCTCCAATTTTCATTAATAAATTATTGATTGATTGACTTACTTATACCTATATATAAAAAGATATATAAAAAATTACCTTTTAATCTTTTTAAGTGTCTACTAAGATCTTTTTTAGCAATAAAAGGGAAATGAAATAATAGTAAACACATTTTTAAAACTATTATTTGCCCATTAGTTAAAATTAATTTTTTTTGTTTAAATGTAAACAAATAAAAGACGTTCTATAAAAAGTGTTCAAGTTAAACTAAATAAATTTTTTAAGTTCAATAACGTCTTGAAAATGACGCATAATAAAGAACTTGAATGTATGCACCATTAAGAAACATGGTTGAAGATACACATAATAAGAACTTAACTCAACTTAAACATTCTATTAAAGTGCTTTTATTTTTGAAATTATCCAAAAAGTTGAACTAGTTTCTTTACTAAATTTATTTTAATTCTTCATCAAAGACAGTAATTTTTGAAAATATTAATTCTTCAATGACCCTCATTTATTCCATTAACGTGCAAGTTATTATCTACATATCAAAAATTTCAATTTGGCCTACAATTGTTTCATTAGGCATACGAGGAAACAAATTAAATAATGTCATCCAATTTAAACGAAAATTGCCCATACATGTACGCTATTTTGTATTGTTGGTTAAAATACATGCACAGTTCAATGTTTTCGGAAATCTCCCGTTATTGCGTTAATGGAAGGCTAGTTTCGACATTATGGATTTTAATCAACTGGTTTTAAAATTAAATATACCCTGTTATAACAGCAAGTTTATTATATTTCACCACCTACTGCTGTTAAATTTTTATATATATTTCAAATTAAGTGAAAATAAGTTTCCAGTACTTTGCA
The DNA here is from genome assembly GCF_022605725.1 of Anthonomus grandis grandis. Classification (NCBI taxonomy): domain Eukaryota; kingdom Metazoa; phylum Arthropoda; class Insecta; order Coleoptera; family Curculionidae; genus Anthonomus; species Anthonomus grandis. Next base: position 17,451,792 of record NC_065548.1, on the reverse strand, counting down.
TGTTAATTTAATTTAATTATTTCTATTAAATGATTTTTTAACCTCGATCCTAAGGATCTGCTAAGTACTTCAGTATTTAGTGAACACCAGAATTAAATACCTAGTACTAATTCTAAACTTAATGAAAACGATCTGTAATATACAGGGTGTTTCCTAACTACGGTACGAAACTATACAGGGTGAATCGTTAGATCGTATGTCGGGAGTTGCTTTGTTTCTGAGATACAAGGCGATGAAGGTTCAAAAAAATAGCGGTATTTTAAAAATATTATAACTATCCTTAAACCGATTTGGTTAAAATTTGGTGCAGTTATTTGAAGTTATAAGACGCTTATTTAGCTATAACTAGATTGAAATTATTAGGTCCGGTGGCGTGTCAGTGGGCACCACATGCTTAGTGTTGAGAAAAAAACAAGGCCAATAATTAATTGTTTTGCAGCTTTTTATTTATTTTTGTATTTAAGCAACTAAAAATACAACTTTTTCGTATCTTATCTTATTATCTTCATATCTGGCTTTGTTTTTGAGAAAATTTAAAGTATCTTTAACTTATTCTAAAAATTATCCATGGACGACAACATGAAATAAAAACCAATAAATTGGTAAAAAAATTTCGACCTTAAAATACATGAGAAAAATGTCCACCCTCCGATGCACGACTTTTTGGTCTCTTGTGTCTTGTTTACTATGATAATAAACATTCAACTTCTATGATTTTTATTATCAGATTTTTGAAATACAACAAAATAACAAATACATTGCTTCTTATGACAAATAATTGGCAAGTCCATTCAAGAACCTCCTTTGTACCTACCTGCTTTGGAGACCAGCTGACAGTGATAGAATTGCTATAAGTAAAATTCAGCTGTCAATTAGCAGTGCTTCGTTACTCCATCATGAATAATTTTACTAACCATGAAATGACCGACATGCACTTTATTTATGGATTAGCAAATGGAAATGCGGAAGAAGCACGAAGAATTTACCAGGACGGATATCCTAACAGAGTAATTCCATGTGCAAAAACATTTAGAAAACTACATGCAAGATTATGTGAAACTGGGAGTTTTAATAAAAATATGGGTGGTGGAAGACCAGAAACTATAACAACGCCTGAACTGGAAGAAGCTATACTTGATGCGATGGAAGAAGATTCTTCCAATAGTATCAGGAAGATTACACTGGAGCTTGAAGTCAGTTCAAAAACCGTTTGGAAAGTTCTAAAAAGAAACCTCCTGCATCCATATCACATACAGCGTGTACAAGCTCTACTGCCTCTGGATTTTTATCCAAGATTAATGTTTTGCAGGTGGTTGATTCATACGATGGCACACAATAATAATTTCCTACCAAATATGTTATTTACGGACGAGGCAAATTTTTCAAGAGATGCTATTATGAACTTCCACAATGATCATTTTTGGGCCGACGAAAATCCCCACGTTATTAGAGAAACTCATTTTCAGCAACAATTTTCGTTGAACGTTTGGATAGGAATTATTGGTGACTACCTAATTGGCCCGACTTTTTTACCGGCAAGATTAACAGGTGAATCGTACACGGATTTCTTGCAACACCATTTACCCACTTTATTAGAAGAAGTACCCCTACAAGTAAGAGTCAACATGTGGTTTATGCACGACGGGGCTCCAGCTCATTTCAGTGTTCTTGCTCGTCAGCATCTCGACGTCATCTACCCTAATTGCTGGATTGGACGTGCAGGACCTTAAAATTGGCCGGCTCGCAGTCCTGATATGAATCCCCTGGATTACTATTTATGGGGCCATCTGAAGGGCTCTTATTTATAAAACTCCTGTTCTAGATGTGAATGACTTGAGGAATCGGATAATTGTCAATTGCAATATCATAAGGGATACTCCAGGTATTTTTGAGCGTGTCAGACACTCAATAACAAATCGTTTGCAGTCGTGTATTTTATTAGAAGGTGGGCATTTTGCTCATTTACTTTAAGGTCGAAATTGTTTATCGAATTAATTGGTTTTTATTTCATGTTGTCGTCCATGGATAATTTTTAGAATGAGTTAAAGATACTTTTAATTTTTTTTCGGAAACAAAGCCAGATATGAAGATAATATAAGATACGAAAAAGTTGTATTTTTAGTTGCTTAAATACAAAAATAAATAAAAAGCTGCCAAACAATTATTGGCCTTGTTTTTTTCTCAACAATAAGCATGTGGTGCCCACTGACACGTCACTGGACCTAATAATTTCAATCTAGTTACAGCTAAATAAGCGTCTTATAACTTCAAATAACTGCACCAAATTTCAACCAAATCGGTTTAAGGATAGTTATAATATTTTTAAAATACCGCTATTTTTTTGGAGAGTTTCAGCTACAGAATATTGTAACTAATATAAAAAAGAAAATAAAGACACTCACGGTCAAATTAAAGAGATAGGATTATTAGGTATATTTCAAAAAAACTCCATGCACTTATAGTAAAAAACTTAAAGGATAAGCCCTAAAAACATATCAAGGTAACTAAAAATTAGATCGTATTAGAAGTACATTAGGTTCAACTAATATATTCAAGAAGTTAAAAAAATAGGTACCAAGAAAATAACTATAACTTATAACTAGAGAATTTTAAAAAAATGTTAAGTTAAGAATAATAAAAGATAAATGCCGAGAATTCTATAATAGAAAAAATTCATTTATTTAGTCAATTTTAATTTAAACAGTCATATTATAATTAAAAAATCACAAAATGAAAAAAAAAATATATATATTAAGGAAATTTAGGAGAGTTCTGAGTTATTTTAAAAAATTGTAAACCTAGCGACAGCATGATAAATACCTCTTGTTAGTGCATTCATGCTTTTTAGTTCTTATTAATTCATTTAAATTTTGCGCGTAAATTCACCACGAATATCCTTAGACGATCATAGCGCGCAAGAATGAAAAAGGACCGGTTATGTTATTTAATTATCTATATTATTGATGTCAGTAAGTGAAGTCTTATTTTTAATATAGTCCACTAATCACATTTCTAATTCATGTGCTAATGCTCTTCTATGTATAAAAAAAAACTAGACAAGGCAATGACGCGATGTGCGATGAATGATTAAAAAATATGGAGGGTGTGCACAGCATCAGACGATTTTTATCAAAACAAACAGATGAACAATAAGTATTCGAGGAAAATAAAAGAAAGCATATTTCTTACTGTATCCACCTATCCTTTCTTTTTTGTAAATACACTTCGCGATTCAATTACCTTTTGTACTGTTTTCCACAACTTGCATGTTCTTTTTTTAATAGACATAGTAAATGGTGTTATTGGCATCATTTAATAATGAATGTTCCTATTGTTAAAATTTTTTTCTATATATAGCCTACTACTAATGAAACAAAAATTAAAAAAAAAGACAAGATACAAGAAAAAAAATAAACGCAATAGCACCACAAAATACTCGTCAAAATTACAAAAGATGGCATTTAAAAGCCGCTAATTAATTTGCTCGGACTGTAAAAGCTACAGACAATTCTCCCATTAAAACAACTACGCTAGAAAGACGGTAATCGGGAAATATCGGAAGGTAAGAGGAGCGCTAATTCGTATAGCAGCCCCCCTTTGTATCGCCCAGTAATTTAAATATATGGAGACAAATAATATTAAAATAAATGAATTATTTTCTATTTTCTTTTTAAAGGTTTACAGCTCCAAAGCTCATATGTATGAGACAAGTTACTACATCCGATGTTTTAAGAAACAGTATTGAGACTGCTGTCAAATTGGAATAGGGTCAATTTACTATAATTACGTATAAAACAATATTGATGGCTTTTCGCCGATTTGAAGCGGCCAAAGATTATCGAAGGCGGTAGGTTTAAATTATAGATGAACCAATATGATGTGAAGAACGACTGCTCCTGAATAATATAAATTGTGGAATAGGTATTGCCATTGAGCTTTATTTTATATATTTTATTGCAACTTTTAAATAAACTTTCTTGTTTTTCTAAGTGCATAATAAATTCATGATGAAAAGACCTCACAGATTTCTCCAACTACTAAGGGGGAAGAAAAATAGCTACATATGACATTGACGAAACTAAAGCTAACTAAATAACAATAAAATATACAGCTTTTCCAAAATTAGCATATCTGAGAATATGAACATTTTTAATTTGTGCAATGTTGTAGTTAAACAAGTCTCACCGACCCTGAATTACATAAATTACTGGCTCGTCGTACGGGAGAGAATTTTTAAATATTAGTCCTTGTTCTTTTGCCATAAATTGCAGAAACATAATGAACGAGAAAGTTTAAAGACACAAGTAGTATGTTAGGTAAATTGATTAGGTTATTTACTGATTTATACAAAAACTATAGGTCAACTGATTTACGTTAATCATGAAGAGAAAATGTATCCAATGGTTCTTGTTGTGGAAATCCAATCTCTGGGTAAGCTCCGTCGCACTTAAATGAAACATACTTAAGGGTTTTGCGTTGTTATATTCCAAAGTTTCTAATAATTAAAACTAAATTGTAACTAAATTTCCTATGGTTATTATTAAAATTCTGAGTAGTACGCATGACAGAACCTAACATTTGACAGCTTCGGTCGGTTATATGGAAAATAAATGTAAGAGCAGAGTCAAAAATAATTTCCAAATCTCTAAATTCTATTGATATAGGCACTGGTGCATCGTTTTTAAGATACTTACAATAATTTTTGGATTGTTTTTCCCAGCAAAAGAAACTAGTTTACATTCAGTGTGGAAAGCTTAGGACCAAATTTGGGAGACCATGTATGAAATTTTAAAAACTATTTAATAGTAGTAGTACATATTATTTTTTTTAATAGTCTTCTATAAGCCTGGACGGGATTCTTGTGTTGCCTCTAGCTGGGCTAAGATATTCCCAATTTAGGTTGACTAAAAAGGCTGCTTAATTTCACAGTTTTGCCTTTATTGAGTTGAGGTATAGGTTTTTTATATTCTTAAACTAAACGAATAAATAAGTACTTCTTTACAGCCTTTGCTATACAATTCTAAACGTCGACTTATCGCGATCGCACAAGAAAACAGGACTTATTTCCTGTTTGATTGTTCTTTTGGCAAAAAAATGGCATAATACTTATGTACACCTATTTATAGCTATTATGTATTTTCAATAAAGACATTAGGTAGATTAGTTTACGATACAGCAATACTGTTCCTTTGAAGAAGTCAGCACCCTATATACTCGTATCTTATCTTATGTGATACATAACTAGTTCATAAACAGTAACTTATATTATAAAGCATAGTCTATTATTAATAAATATTTATCATGTAAATATTTTTTGACGACGTCACTGGTGATTCCTTGTGTCGGTGGCATCAACAATAGCAACAGAGCAAGAGGCGTTGCCATCTCATTACCTTTTTCTTAAAAATACATTATCTACATTCAATTAACGTTAAATACCTTGCCATTTTTAAAAAAAAATTTAATATTTCATTGAGGAGGAACAGCAGCTTTGTTTTGTGGTTGTTAAATGAAATGATAAGTTTTTATGTTCTTTGCAATTTCTACATAAGCGTTAGGCATCATTGCATCAGAGATGTTGCAAACAAATTGTCCATAGTTTGATATTTCTAGCCTTTCAATGTTCTAAGGGCAGAGTTCGAAGGTAGATATATTACTGTCAGTATTGTACTTTAGGATATGACAATTCATTGAGAGATATTTTATTAACGTTATCAAATAATACATGTTTTACAGTAAAGGACTATAAGAAAGGTCATATTCATAAATATAATAAAAAAGAGGGATCAAATATAGGACCCTGGGGTACACCTAAGTATGGTAGCTATAGCTGTAGCTGAGCTACATAGTGGCAACTATTTTGACCTAACTATGTTAATTATACTGTATATTTAATTTTAAATGATTAGTTACACAGGACTTAAAAAAAATGTTGAATTTAAATCTTATTCAAAAGCCAAAATACTTGTCAAAACTACTTACAAAAATGCCATGGTTAAGACGGTCAAAATTAATTTGACAAGTTAATCGGCAAATAAAATTCCAAAAGGAACTTGTAACTTTATTAAGATAATTTCGTTGAAAGGATAATGATTAGAGAAATATAAAGTAACTGTGACATCCATTAAACGAACCATTTATAATTCTCAATGACCTATAATTACTCTTTATTGTGGATAGGAATTTAAAGGAATTTATTTTAATCAATTAATCTTATCTGCAAGAAATGTTATACCTTAAAAATTATAATGTTTCTTGCTGAATATAGATAGTATACGTTTAAAGAATATGCAAGGTCAGGGCCGTATCTAGGGGGGGGGGGGGTTTTGGGGGTTCAAATCCGAAAATCTTATAACGTAAAATAAAATTGAAACCACTGGTAACTATAACTCTTTTTTTATAATTTACTTTTTAAAGTTTTAAAGGTGTCCAGGCTATAATTACAGAAAAATATCCAGCAGCAATATATGTGCACTGTAGTGCTCATTCTTTAAATTTAGCTCTTGCCCATTCCTGTAAGGTTCAAAGTATCAGAAATTGTATTGGAACAATAAAATCTATTGCAAATTTTATATAAATATCAGCTATGCGCACTGAGATATTAAAAAATAAAATTAACGAACATGTTCCAAATAGTACATGGAGTAAGTTAACATCCATGTGTGAAACTCGGTGGGTGGAAAATCATGATGGACTAATTAGGTTTACTGAAGTTTTTAAACCCATTATTGAAACATTAGAAGAACTAAAACAAGTAAGAGACATCGAAACTTCTTCAAAAGCTTTGCAGTTCCTTCGAGCTATTATGACCAGTGAGTTTATTATCAGTATGTTAACAGCGTCCACTTTATTTGCTTTTACTCTACCGTTATGTAGAATTCTCCAGACTGTGGATTTTGATCTATTTAGCGCTGTTGAGCATGTGAATACTGTTATTAGTCAGGTCAGGAATATGAGACTGAATATAGATTAAGAATTCAAAAATATTTGTAAAAAATCTGAAGCTATTATAAAGTCTATAGATGATGAAGAATGCATAAAAATACCTAGAATAGTTTCACGACAGCAGAATCGTTCTAATGCCATGGTAGCTACTGCAGAGGAATATTTTCGAATCACAGTTGCAATTCCTTTTTTTGATCAATTTATAGAAGAACTGATGAAAATCTGCAAGATTTGCAAATCACGAAAAATCACTTTCATTGTTATATTGTCTAGTACCAAATATGTGCGAAGCACACATAGTAAAAATGGAAGACTTGTTACCATATGAGGAATTTTTGGACCTAGATACGTTATCTGTAGAACTACAGTTGTGGAAACAAAAATGGATTAAGCTGCCTCAAGCAGAAAGGCCAAAAAATGCTCTTGATGCATTATCAGCATGTAATCCATCTTTGTTTCCCAATATTCATACTCTGTTGCAAATTCTGGCTACGTTACCTGTATCTACAGCTTCATCAGATATTTTCATCGCTAACGATAATTTTCATCGCTAAGGCGTTTAAAAGACTATTTGCGCAATTCAACTGGTCAAGAGCGGCTAACAGGACTTGCCCTTTTAAGCGTGCATAGAAATATTATAATTGATACCGCAAACGTCTTAAATCGTTTTGCGAGGGAAAAGCAAAGAAATATTCAGTTTGGTATTATAATTACTATTTTTTAAAATTTTAACGTTGTTAAATGTGTTTTTTAGTTTAAACTGGTATCTTCTTTTAGTAAAACCTATTTATAATTAAAGTTTTTTTATCTCAAATGTCACTGGCCTAACCCCCCCCCAAAATTTTGGTCCAGATACGGCCCTGTGCAACGTAGCTGATAATCACGTGTTGTGCGATTATCTTTTAAATTTGTTCTGTATCAAAACACGTACAAGCAAACACACATATATATAGTCCGGCAAACTCAGATCTCGTATGCGGAAATCGGTATTTGGCAGTGTCGTCCAAAAAGCCTCTTTTAAAAAACTACAGTAAAAAGTATGATATCCACAAAGATTTTGCTTATTATTGTTGTTAAGGTTTTAGTTAAGACTTAACTATAATTTCGAAAATATCGTGCTATTTAGCAGTACTGTCCCAAAAATATATTTCATCTTTTAAGCCATCAGTAACTTTAAAGCCCGACATACAAAAAAGTAGTTGGAATATTCTCTTGCGGTAAAACGCATGTTGCCCAAAAAGATTTGGAGTTCTATTTATTATACTTATTAATATTTCAATTATAAATCATGATAATATGCGTATTGTCATAAAAATATAACAGCGAATTTTTGCCTATTGGTAAGTAATATATTATTTCTAGCTAATGCAACTTAAGCTTTAAGCTCAAACGAGTTATCAGCACAATGAATTTGAAATTTTCCTAAATTATGGAAGATCAGTTTTTTCTTTTCTGTCACCTTTATAAACATAAAAAAATAATAACTTTACGAAAATACGCAAATAATTGGTTCTGTTCAATCTAATTACATGTAATTTTTGAATAACTTAAAATTGCTTAAGATAATACACATTTCGTACTTTTTAATTACGTTATCCTTAGTAAGTTTCTGGTCTTTTCGTTTATAATGTCCAATTTTACTATACTGCCTTGCTTAATGAAAACGCCGTAACTATTTTTTCGATTTTTCGTTTACGGCACTTTTCACCGACGTTTATCATCCCTTCTGCAACTTTTGGCGTTGGCCAAAAAGCCGTATCTGAACATTAAAGTAGAATAATATCGTAATCTTATTTGCCGTATATGCACAAATTTTAGTTTCCGTTAATGAATTTGCCGTAAACCAAAATTTTTAAAAGAAATTGCCGTATCTGCATGTGTGCGTACATAAACGGCAAATCACCCAAACATTTTCAGCATCTTCGACAGCGATCTGCCTAAGACGACGCCGTATCTGATTTGGAGGTTAGGTTTTTGTTTTTAAAAACATGTGTTTTGTAATGATCGCAGGTGCAAAAATTAAACAGTCCGGTAAAACAGTAACGTGATTAATAAATTTTAAACTTACGTTTAATTATTATTGAGAAGTAAAGAGCATTAAGTGCAGGTAAGGTTTTGTTTAAGTTTCTGCTTATTACAATATTTTCATATATTATAAGATTAACAAATTTTGGCGAATAAAGGAAAGCCTTACGCTCGGTGTTTGGGAAACCCCATTTGTAATAGTATTTGCAAGGGGCTTAAATTTTGTTTTGATATTTTGATTGGTGTTAAATTTAGCGGATTCATTCCACCACCAAGTCGAGAATTCAATTAAGAAAAAAGGGAAGGTGTATGATTTCCAGGATTTTGTGGATTGCAGTCAAAAGGCCAGATCGGAGAAGTCTCTAATCACCGCTGTTATGGATACCCAATACTTTTTTCAATGGGGTGATTATACATCACAGTACAAACTGAGTAAAACATCTCCTCGTCCATATTTGCAGTCAATGGTTCATGTCGGATTTGAAAGGGGTAAATAAGTAAGGAGTATAAAAATACTTTTAATTCTGAATTCCTTACAATAAATATGTATTAACAGCCAAATTTTCTAAAACTGGAATCCCATCTCCCAAACGCATACAAACACCGCGCGGTATTTCCAAAGAGAGAAAGGAAAATCTTTTGAGTAAGCTTTTTGCAACTATTCCCACAAACAGATTGCAGATTTGGAAAGAGCTACCAGCTTCCGAAAATGTGGATATGTGTGATTCCGATGATGAGTGAGTTCATTGTTATTTTAATGTTCATGTATTACTACTCTAATAATACGTTTTATTTAATTTAATAACAGGTTTCCTTTAAGGTAGTTTTTTTATGCTTACTTTCTTAATATAATACGGCATTTATAATTTTGTTTAATAAATAACATACTATAAAAGAAAATGCCGTAACAGCATATACGGCATATGAAGCTAATATAGGTGACTTAAATTTTAAACTAAAATACCGTAATTACAAGTTTACATTTTGATAAACGAAAAAATATATTTTACTCAAAAAGTAACATATTTTGTTTCTATTTAATAAACGTTTTTAAAAGAATTAGTTAAAAAGTTTTATAAATGTTAATGGCAAGAAGCAAAACATAAAATGTCGTTTTTCTCGAAACGCCATTTTCGTAGATACGGCGTTTTCGTTAAGCAGGACAGTATACATCTTCATTAAAAAAAATTAACATAAGAAGACCATGTTTTAAAAGAAGTTAAGAGAGTTTGTTTCGCAAAATTCCCAGTTATTTGTGAATGTATTTATCCGGTACCGATAATATTAGTTAGTTGAAGTAGGTACTGCCCTACTATAGCACGTTATAACCTAAAATATGATATATTGGGCTATAATAGGAAGTTTTGTGGTAGAAAATGAGGTATTTGTTAAAAATCTTTGAAATAATGTATTATTTGTTAACTTTACTTAAAATATTTTAATTTGATTTTTGATCTTATGAAAATATTACAAGATATAAAGTTATCTTTATCAATTTGGACAGAGAATCCGTTAACTCATTTTAATGAGTAGAATTTTAGTATATAATTTTAGAGACGATAAATATAATTCTTGGTAACTATAATAATTAATTTATATCTATTGTCACAGTTAGGCAAAATATGGAAAACGAAAAATTATTTAAATTAATAATAAAGAAAAAAATTGTCAATGATATCGACAATTTATCAATACGGATTCTAGATAGTTAATGAAAATAAATAAAATCAGTTAGAACTGTACTAATATAATAAGATTTGGTACATACTGTAGATTTTGTAATGCTTTTGATTTCTTTTTAGAAAATAAACTTTTGTGAAATATAAAGTATTACATTAAGTAATAATATATAATTAAATATTAAATGCAGGCTACCGATAAACTGTTGCAATTATTCGCGTCTAACTTTATTTCACATTGTTGCATAATCCAACGTCTTCAGAAATATTTGACAAGTACAAAGAAATAAATTCTTAACAGAAACCGAGCCATAATTTTCCCTTGAAATGTCTTTATTTCGCTTTTATTACTATATCGTTTTCATGCCATTTACGTGCCTAAGACACAAAATATACAGATTTCGCTCTATTTCGCGCTTCTCTTGCCCTATTACGAGATTACACGACAAATCCGAGATAAGTTATATTCTCAGTGCATGCGGAGGAAAATCTGGATAGCGCACCTTTGGGAGAACGCTCCCAGCAACGCTTCATTCCGAGACACTTTCAGTCCTACTTTACATTTTTCGTTTTTTTTTTTGAATGGCTTTTTATTTTTCTTATCGCGTATTTCAAAAGAAAATTAAATAACAAGGAAGCGACGTAAATGCTATAAGTCTTCTATCCCTTGATGTACTTCTTAAACATAATAATTTAGAATTCATATTTTTAATGTTAGTGCCATTTTTCATACGTAAAAAATAAAGTTAAAGTTCTTGTTCGCCTTTAACTTTTAAATACAGAATATTTCTTTTTTGTAAAACTTTTTTACTGTGACACCCTTTAAATCGGATATCGGCAAAAAAAATCTGAAATACCTCTATATAAAACCGAATCAATATCACTCGCTCTAGCCTTGTGAAGCTCTGTGCGATAGCCATTGGATCAGATTATATCCGTTATTAGAACTCCTGAGGTGCAAAATTGACCCTTTATATTAAGCCTTTTGACCCTATAATGATATAAACGGGTCCGGTTAAATGCCGATATAATATTCTTGGAAATTTTACGAGATTTACAAAATTAAATTTTGCAGGTTTATTGGTATATGAAATTTGAAATGTATATCCATTTATCACGATTTTGAAAATATAATTTTGAAATAACTGTTAGCCTTTCTAGGTGTTTTTCATTTTAATAGTAGCAGAAATTAAATCTTTAAGCAGGTTCTCTCAAAGGCAAAAATATATATATTTTTTAACAAATTTCTTTTTTCATTTTAATTTCTTCTAATATATTTACAATAGCAAAAATCCTTAAAATAGTGCAAACACACTGGTACCAAGGATATACAATAACATTCACAGTATGTGACCTTAACCAAACTAAAATATAATATAATATTTAAAGAGAAAGAAAATCTATTCATTACGACTCCTGCATCTTCACCATCACAATTTAATTATGCACCATTTAGAAAATTATAAATCATAAACAAAAAAAATATACTATCTACCTATTCTAACATATAATTTAGAGTTATTTTGAGAATTTTGTCAGTTGAGTCCATGTGTCTAATAACTTGTGGTAAACTAATATACAGGGTGTCAATTTGATAAGGTACCACCCTCTATATTTCAGCCCCTGTATAAAATTTAAAAATTTCTAAAAACACGTCAAATTTATTTTTGAGGGGGGAGGGGCATTTTTTAAGTTAGTTTTTGATCAAATTGCCGCAGCCCTCTGACAAGGGCGGACATAAACTTTAAAATCTTAAATGGAAAGGAGGGTCAAGTGATACCTCATTTTAAAGGTCTTTTAATTACTTTTTCAAAGATATCTTATAAGAAACAAGCTAAAACTGCAAAGAAATTTTTTCTAAGTAATTATTATTGTAATAAAATAAAACATATAAAAATAATAGAAGGTAGCTTAATTTATAAAACGTTCAAAATGTTGTCCATATCATATGTTGTCCAAACCATCTGCCTGGATTTCTCTACACGCAGCTGTGATTTTTCTTTTTAATTCCTTCAAATTACTTGGCAGTGGCGGCTCCTTCTTAGGGTCAATTGGTCAATGACCCCCCTAAAATAATCTCATAAAAATACCAATTTTATTAAAAATATCTTTTATCTAAAACTTCACTGTGAACTATAAAAATCTCTAAGCAGTCTACATTGGCAAAACAAATATAATAGCAAAACAAATAAATATATTACTAACGTCGCGCCTCGCGCTCATCACACAGGCCCGTGGCTGGGCCGTATTTTAAATTGTCCTTATACAGTTCTTATGGCTTATGGCAAAATGCATGTAAAATAGAACAAAGAGGGCAGATTCGCATTTCATGAGCGGGAGTGAGAGTCACCTTTTAGTCCTATATCGCTAACGTAGTTGACGGCCCGACTGGATGAATGTTTTGTTGTTAAATGAATAATAATGTTGTTAAATAATAATATGAATGTTAAACAAACTAATCGTCTGTGTAAAATTTTGCAAAGTTTTCGAAATTGCATTGCGCGGTCATGACGAAAGTAACAGCTCCAATAATCCGGGAATTTTTCTGGGCCTTATCGATTTTGTTTCTGAACTGGATTTAATGTTTAAAGAACATTGAAAAAAGTACAGTATTTAAAAGAACATCAAAAAAAATTCAGAACGATATTTTAGAATCAATGTTAGCCATTGTACATACTCATATAATTAAGGAGATTGGGCAGACAAATTTTGTGGCAATTCAAGTAGATGAGACCACAGACAGCTCCAATAAAACGCAGATGATTGTCATATTGCGATATGTATTAACTGGTATTGTACATGAAAGATTTTGGAAATTTGTTAACCCTCCAGGTACCACAGCACAACATTTAACTAATGTAATATTGGAAGAACTACAATTATTAAAAATTAATAAAGCACCTGAAAAATTGATTGCCCAAAGTTACGATGGTGCATCAGTTATGAGCGGTAATCTGGGAAAGGTACAAACAAAAATTAAAGAAATATACCTAAATGCACACTTTACTCACTGCTATGCCCATCAACTTAATCTTATCCTGAAAAAGCGGCAAGTCAACATAAACCGATAAAAATATTTCAAATTTTGCAAATTTACACGCATTTTCGTCCTTTTTCGACCAATCTCTAAAACGTACGATGGTTCTGGATAGAGTGGTTAAAGTAAGGCTGCACCCACTCGATGGGCTTTTAATACAAAATGTGTTGAAATTGTATACACTTATAAAGATGATTTAAAATCTTGTTTAGAGGAAATTATTGATGAGGAGCAAGATGGTAACAATATAAATCAAGCAACTGGTTTAAAAAGACATTTGGAAGATGAGCTTTTTTATTTTGGATACATTTTTTCCATAAAATAATGCCCCATGTTGATATATTGTTTAAACAATTGCAAATGCGAGATATTGATGTCATATCTGTCAAAAATTATATACTGTCTTTTAACAACAATATCCAAATAATTAGAAATACTATATTGAAATCAGAAGAACCAAGCATATCAACAGCAAAAAAAAGAAAAAGTACTACAGCTACAGAGGATCCAAAGCGATGAACTGCACTGGAAATTTGTGATATTATTATATCTAAAATAAATCACAGGTTTGGTTTCAATGATCATTTAGAGAAATTTGAAGCATACACTACCAACTTTACACAAACACGCAAAATATTTTAAATATGGTGAAGGCTCATTATCCCACAGTAAATATTTCCAAACTAAAATCGGAACTTGAAGTCATATATTGTCGTGAGGATTTTCACAATAGTGCCGGTGCAGTACCCATACTTCAGCTTTTTATTAACATGAATTTGTCTGAAACATTTTCTGAAGCAGTGAGATTATTAAATATTTTGTGCACACACTCCCTATGATAACCGTGGAAAGTGAGAGCTGTTTTTCTACTTTAAAAAGAGTAAAAAGATTCCTGCTTAATACGATGAGACAATCTAAACTTAGTGCCTTGTCTATGATGAGCATCGAGAAAACACTTGTCAAAAGCATTCCAAATTTCAATGAGAAGGACTATTTTGCAGAACTAAAGGATAGGATAATTGACTTAAAATATAAAAATATTTAAGGTAATTTTCATTTTAATAAATTTACAATTTATTATATAAATATTCCTTTATATCAGTCTATAACCTGTTTATACCCTTTTTCTTATATTTTTATTTAAAATATTTACTCTAATAAAAAGTTAATTTTCGGAAGACGATTTAAGCATTTAAAGTTATTTTTACCCGCTTAATAGGATAAAAATCTCGGTAAATATTATTGAGTTTTATCCAAGTCTGTATTTTTAATCTAAAATATTAATGCTAAAAGATCTTTCAAATACTTTCAAAAATCAATAGTTTGATTTGTTTTTTTTTATTAGAGTAAACTATAAGTTTTCAAACCAAAATGACCCCCTGAACATTGACTCACGAGCCGCCACTGTTACTTGGTTGTATTTTAAAAACAATTGATTTTAAATGCCCTCATAAAAAATCTGAAGGTGACAAGTCAATTGATCTTGGTGGCCATTCAATTGCTCCCCGTCGACCAATCCATCTGCCAGAAAATCTATCATTTAACCACTCTCTAACCGGAAGAAAATCGTGTGGTGGAGCTCCATCTTGTTGGAAGTGTATTAAATTTTCTTGCAAACTCATATTACCCGCTGTATCAGTTTGATTTTCTAAGCTAGATGTTATTAAGGGGTCTATTGTATCTTCCAGCAGATTAAGGTAGAGATCACCAGTTAGATTTTCTTTAATAAATAATGGTCCTATGATAGAATTTCCAAGAATACCAGCCAAAACATTTATCTTCTCTGGATACTGCGAGTGACCTTCTCTAAAAATTCGCGGATTTTCATTACTCCAGTAGCGATAATTTTGTTTGTTGATATTTCCATGTAAAAAAAATGAACACTCATCAGTAAAGCAAATATTTTATAAGACATTATGGTTTTCGTTTATAAAATTAGTCATCATTTTACAAAACCTAATTATCCTTTTATCAAAATTGCCATCACAAAGCTTTTGAAGAATTTGCATTTTATACGGATGAAATTGATCTAACTAGTGCTTTTCTTACTGTTTCGTGAGATATTCCTATCTGGCGTGACACACTGCGAAATGATGTAGAGGGCTCTGCATTAAAAGTGCCTAAAACTTCCAGTTGTGCAGCTTCATCCAAAACACGACGATTACTTCTTTTTTTGTTTGCAACCGAAAGCTAATTACTAATTAATTGCTAAGTTTCCATAAACTTAGCAATTAATTTTAAAACATATTAATGATTTAGTTGGCTATTAGAATATCTTTCGTTAAACAATGTTGCCGTTTTTCTTGCACATCTTTGACTACCCGTAAATAAGAATAATTTCCGTTCTTTGCTTAAGATTAAACACCATTTTTGAAAAAATACTTAAGAGCGCACAACGCTTGACTTTTTTGAGTTTTTTTGACAACTTTTCAACTAATTTGCCAATTGCTACTAAAGTGATTACCACGCAAGTACCAGTTAAGGAAATCTATCATGTTTGCTTGATTATTTGCAAACTTCTCAATCAAAAGGTCAACTATGTGGTATGTTTGAAAAGGTAATTAGAAGACCTTTAAAATGAGGTATCACTTGACCTCCCTTTTCATTTAAGATTTTAGAGGTTATGTCCTCCCTCGCCAGAAAGCTGCTAAAATTTGATTGAAAACTAACCTAAAAATCCTCTTTAAAAATAAATTGACGTTTTTTTTGGATTTTTAAATTTTATACAGAGGCAGAAATAAAAAGGGTGGTACCTTTTCAAATTGACCCCCTGTATGCTATTTTAGGCTTGATCCAACTTGGATTACGTAAATCTATATTAGTCCTAATAATTTTATCCCAGTAAATGTTGAGTCCTAGTATAATATTTATGAATATTTTCAAAACATTTTAGGATTTTATTTAAATATATATTTACCCTGTTTAAATTTTAAGTTTATTGCACAGTAACCATTCGGAGTATTTTTTAAGATCTGTATTAACAGCACGGTTCTCCGGCTCTCTAAATCTCATATTAGGGATTTTTTTTTAAAAGCACATCCTAGCTAACGACGTCATAAGCCTTATTTAAGTTAGTAAAGACAGTCACTACCATTTTCTAATTGGTTACTTATTTCATTTATAAAATTCATCGTATCACTTAGCGTGTTACTACTTTTTAAGAACCCATACTGAAATTTATCCATGTGCACATATGTATATGTTTATAAATCCCAACATTCGCCATTTTAGGACCGATTCTGTTAATTTTAAAAAGGTTCTTATCAAACTAACTGGTCTCTAATTACTCATGGAATCTTGGGAACCCGATTTAAAAAGGGACGTAATTTTTATGAATTTCAACTTATTATCAAAATTCGAGAAGTAAAAATATTGTTAACCAGTTTTGTAAGATTTATAATCAAAGTTGGAATTTAAAACATGCAAGAATATTGTGTGCAATGTTTTGCGATTTCATGTGAATTTCCTCAACAATTTGCTTACCTATACTAGCAAAATGGCGATTAAAACAGTTTGCAATTTCGTGAGAATCCGAGACTTAATTATAATATTCTGTTTAATAAATTATTTATCACTGACCCCTGTTTTTTTGTATCGAAACCTGCGTCAGCCCATTTCTTTCTATAATGCATATTCTTAAGCGATTTAATTTCATTACTAATTTTAATTTTTAGGTTTCGAAATTGATTTTTTATATCCATATTATAACTATTTTTACGCATACCTATATATAATCGATGTCGTTCTTTAATTAAATTTAAAAGATCCTCTGTTATTCAAATATTATTACTTATGCATTTAATTTTTTATTCGAATTCAGCTATAGCCTTACTAGAATTAAATTAGTTAATGAGATATTGAAATGCATTAATATCTGTTCCATTTGTTTGTTGTTCAAATGATCTTTTAAACTTTTCATTGTTAATTCCTTCAATAGTACGTATCATTTTAACGTTCATCTCTTTAACTTTTTCATCCAATTAAATAGTAAGTTTTTTATGATCTGATAGCGCATTGGGTTCTACTTTAACTCTACATTTTTCCTTATATTTTGGATCAGTTAGTAAAATAAGGCATTTAAAATATTTACTTTGTTTTTAATTAGTTCCCTATTACAATTATCTAACAAATATAAATTAATATCACCAACAATAACATGATTATTTGATAACATTTTCTAATTTGCTTAATGATGTTGAATATGAATATGATGGTGGTCTATACACTTAACTAACAACTAAATTTCTGTGACCAACTTGAAGACATGCCTAACGAAAACAAAAAGTCTCAACAAACATAAAAATATCTACACTAGAACCTTTTGCATAACATTGAATTTTATCAAACTTATTCCTTATAATCTGTATATTTTAATAAACTATACATAACTTCTTTTCGACTAGTTTTTTAAATGAGACTAAAACCAAAGGTATTTATAATCGTTCTACTTTCTAAATAATTGGTCCTTAAAATAAATCTAAGTTAGCAGTAAACCCCAACACCTAAAGCTCTAAAGCTCTAAAGCTTGGTTCTAAAAAGTAGAACCAAAGCATTTAAATTCTACTTTTTAGAAGACTTCATAGGTTTTTTTTAATATCTTAATTTTTTTTTAAATATGTCTTTCTTCCTTCTTCTTTGGCTCCAACGTTAAAGACAGTCAAATTATTTTCTAGTTTCACTTAAAGCTCCCTTCTAATTTTGCAGATCAATTGCTGCAGATTTTCTGTAGTTTTATATGGGATCCCTTGAACATTAATATTTTTAGCCAGTTTCTTTTGTTCCTTATTTATTTGGTCTTTTATATCACTAAGCCTTAATTTCAGCTCCTCATTAATCTTAATCTGCTCCTCATATTTCTAGAAAAGAACATCACATTTCCTTTCCATGCTTTTTAAGGCATCCATCATATCATCAGTTGTGTAATTAATTAATGACTTTTTTTTACAGTTTATGCAAATCCATTCTTGTGTTGATTTGATTATCTTCTAGAAGTATTTTTCACTCATAAAGAGGCATAAGCATTTATCACATAATAAATTATCTTCATTGTCCCCTACATTTTCATTTCACTTATCTTAAGTCTTATTCAGAAGTGAATTCGGCTATGGATGCCTTTTATTCTACTCGTGAGGACATTTTTAATAAATCCGTTCCTTTGACTATCCAAATTAATAAAAACTACCCAATATGGTTTACCAACGAAATTATTAACCTTATCAAGTTTAAATATAATTTTTTTCTTAAAACTAAGTGTTGAAAGTACAGTTACCGATTTACTAGAGCTGCTGTAACAATCAAAATTAAAGGAGCCTATGCTGGCTATTTAAGAAATGCGCAATCAACTTTTTACAGAAATTTAAACAGATTTAAACAGAAAATCCCAAGTGGTTTTAGTCTTTTGTTAAATCTCTGCGTGATTCCGTTGACATTTTAGAGGAAATGATTTTTGAGGACAAAACCTAATTGACAACGACTTAGACTGATCACCCACGGACCCCATGTCATTTTGCTGCATCCAAATGATTTCCAAGGATAAAATTCTTAAAGCGGTTAGCAGGATTAAAGTTAATAAAGCAATAGGCTCTGATGGCATTCCGGCATATATCCTAAAGGGATGTTGTGATTATTTTTTACAACTATTTAAACATCTTTTTAACTTATCGTCAAAACCTTAACTTGTCCAGGTAAGTGGAAGATTAGCTAAATTCTTTCTATTCACAAATCCGGCTCTAGATATGAAATAAAAAATTATCGCCCTAGCGCCTATCAGTATTATGAGCTCCATATCAAAGGTCTTTAAATTGAATACCTTTAAGGGTTTATTTCATGATATCTCAGGTCGCATTACTTCATGTTTGCAAGGATTTTTACCAAGAAAATCTACCTTGACAAATATCACTGCCTTTTGTCAACATGTCCATTAATCTATAAACAAAAATCACAAGTTATATATACTTTGCCATAAAGGCTTTTGATAGAGAAAGACACTGCTTGCCATTAAAATCTTTATCAGACTTAGATGTACCTACATACATTATTGAATTTATTAGGTCATACTTGAGTAAGACATTCCAATACGTTGAGATTAAGAGATCTAGGTCATTTATCTTTAAGAGCACTTATACGGTTCCTGAGGGTTCCAATCTTAGTCCCGTTTTATTTTTCGCGGCCATTAACGGCTTAATCTGTGACATTAAGAAAGCAAAGAGTGTTTTTAGTTTTAAGTGTTTTTTATAGATTGACTGCATTGAAGATTGTCACAATTCACAAAATGATTTTTCCGATGTTGCTTACTGGTCTAATATTCGTAGCCTTAAATTAAATGTCAGTAAGTGTGCTTGCATGTCATTTACCCTTAATAGTAACCCTGTTGCGTTCAGTTATGTTTTTAATGATGTGGAACTAGAAAGAGTACCCGAACAAAAGTCACGAGTTATTTTTAATAGTATTTTATCCTTTTCTTCTCAGACCTTGTCCAGGGTTCATAGTGCCCAAAAAAAGAATTTCGGCTTTATTGCTCGAAACACCAAGGAGCTTAGCATTGATGTCAGCCTTCATCTTTTCTTCTTTTCCTTTAACTTGGTGTTGTCAATCTTGGAGTATGGTCTCCCTTATACAAAGTTTGGATAGCTCTGATTGAAGGGGTGCAAAGAAGGTTTCTGAAGTGTATGTACTACAGGAAATTTGGTGTTTATCCCCCAAGAGGTTGCGACAATGGACACTTATTGTCGATGTTGCCAGGCTCTCTTTGAGTAAGAGGAGAATTAGGATATTCTTGTTAACTAGGGTGTTTTTTTTATAGGCGGAGAACATTAAATTGAAATTAAATACAAAATATTTTATTGATATGAACGAATTTGCTTTTATATTAAAGAAATTTTTTTGGCATTAATATTTAAAAAATGATTCCGGGCATGTGACCCCCACAGCTGGCGCGTACGTGTCGTAATCTAGAGGTCCAATTTTCACACACTCTTTCCAGTACTGCAGGCTGTATTTCCGCAATTACGCGTCGTATGTTGGCTTCCAAGTGCTCAAGTAGTTCGGGTTTAGCAGTGTAAACATGTGACTTAACATAGCCCTAAAGAAAATAATCTAATGGCGTCAAGTCGCACGAAAGAGCTGGCCAGTTTACAGGTCCATTCCTTGAAATTATTCGTTGCTTGAATGTCTCTTGCAGTAAATTATTTGTTTGGCGCGCTGTATGGCACGTGGCACCGTCTTGCTGAAACCATATTTCTGCAACACCTGCAACTGCTTCCAATTGAGGCACAAAAAAGTTGGTTATCATGTTTCTGTATCGCTCATTTTTTACTGTAACGTTTTGACCATCAGCATTTCTAAAGACATAAGGACCAATGATTCCATCGGCTCATAAAGCGCACCAAATGGTTAGTTTTTCTGGATGTAACGGTTTTTCGCCAATAGCTCGTGGATTCTCATCCCCGCAAATTTGGCAATTCTGCTTGTTTACATAGCTATTTAACCAAAAGTGTGCTTCATCACTGAACAAAATTTTCATATGAAATCGTGGATCAACAGCAATCTTTCCTTCCGCCCATTCAGCTTTGTTGAATTTTATATGCTCGCAATCCGAGATCTTTGCGCAAAATTTTCCATAAAGTGGATGGACATAAGTTCACTTTTTGAGAACGACGACGAATTGACACATTTGGATCATTATCAACATTATGCTGCACATTATGCTGCTATCGCGTGTTGCGTGCGCACTGTACGGCGTCTTACAAGATGCGTATTGTCGACTAGAGTAAAAGTATTGCGAAAACGATCAACAGTTTCTTGAATTAATCTCTCTGAAGGACGATTATGAGCACCATAAAACTCACGTAATGCCCGATGTGTTTCTCGAATAGAACCATGTCTTTGAAAATAAATTTGAACTATTTGGAAACGTTGCTCCGGCGTGAGTCTGTTCATGATGAATTGCCAAACCAAACTAATCTAAAAATAACCCAGAACTGTCAGGTCGGCTGTCATAAAAAACAGTGTTGCCAAATAAAAGTTTTCCGCCTCAAAAAAAACACACTTTACTTATAAAATATTAAAAAATATTAATTGTCCTGACATTTTTCGTCAACTTCTGTTTGCCATTAACAGATTAAATTCTCGTAATTCCAGAATGTTTTATTTAGCGTATCAACGTACAAACCTTTACAAAAACTCATCCATGTATAGACTCTGCTGTTATTTTAATTTATAGGCCTAAAATATAAATAATGACTCGGCTTAATCAATTTAGGAAACTTATCACCAATAAACTTAAATCAACATAACTTCCTGTTTTTCTTTTATTTTGCTCTTATAAGAGAAATTCGAGTGGCTGTATGTTTTTTGTTTAAAATTTTAATCATTGTTTCCTTATTATTTTACTATATGTGTCATACAGATATCGGATATGACTTGGTACATTTTACTCTAGTTTTTAGTAGATTTTTTCTCCATTAGCTTTGTATACTTTGTTTCTTTATTTCAGGTTGGTATCTGTATCTAGCTTTTGGCTGTTGATACTGTGATTATAAAAAAAATAAATAAATACATACATCAGTAATTTCTATTTTAGGCATTTTATTAAATATTAGGTAGGATGTCCAACAACCTCGTGACGATAGCAAACTCACAAAATGTAAACAAATACATGTCTGCTATAGCAAAAATCACGCTATAAGGGATTTCTTAAATCTGAACTTACACCGTAAAGATATTGCTTGTAAGTTCTTTATATTTAATTCGCCGTCAAACTTTGAAAATAACTAATTATTATGCGCACTTAAATTAATTAGCTACAAACTGGTGCCACTTTTTTCAAATCTTGAAGTTATACGCTATTGAATTTCCCTTGGAGTGCAAGATCTTCAGTCAGTGATGTTGCTCATGCTTTAAACAGAAATTGCCGCTATTCATTTGCTTTTTTTTAATAATTTGATACTCAAATAAGAAAACGCTTTAAAAAGGTTTAAGCAAGAGGCGTGTAACAAATCAAAACCACTTCCAAGAGGTCAAATTCGCTTGGTTTCTATAGAAGTTTAAAAAATGTGTATGAAGTTAGGGTCCGATAGGTTGCCAGCAACCAAAATTTAAACTGCGAAACAATTTAAACAGTTTCTAAAAATAAAAAATTCCATCGGATTTTAATAAAAATCCTTGTGGATGTTCAGGATGAATATATTGTTCGAATTAGACGCTTTAAACCTCTACAGCGGTCGTGGATAAATAAATAATTCACCGGAAACCGACATAAGCTGCGTTAATGGCTGCTCAATTTTGTTGCTGGCAGCCGATCAAACGCTAGCTACACAGATTTTTTAATAAACTTTAGTCGAAACAACGTAAGTTTAACGCCGTCAGTATGCTTTTGTAATTTTATCGTAGATATTCTGTAGAAGATATTAATGGTAAATCTGTATTCCAAGTTAGATACTCACACATATATGTATATCAATTATATGATAATAGTTTAACTACAATAATAACTTTAATTACCAAATGACGACTTAGACGCACAAGGTTCGTGCAAATCCAATTTTAATTATTATTCCGGCTCGGCGGTAATGCAGTAATCTCTGGTTTAAACGATTTTAATCTCGCCAGGGCATCGCAGCACTTTTTGTACTATGGGTAATTAAATCCTTAAGTATTCATAATTACTAGGGCACCATTTCGAAACCTAATTGGAACTTGTCATTGCCTTGCTATGTTTATTTAAAATATAGCGAAAATTAAATTTAACTTTAAAATGAAAATGTAAGATGTGAATTAAAATGTTTTTTATATCTTATTATACTTTTTTAACTTCCTCTAATTGTAAAAAATAAGTTGGTGCCTATGATTTTGGTTGTGTTGGTTCATCAAAAAAAATTTAGTATTACGTAATCCAAGGTTTAACTTTTTTTATAACTACAAGGTTTTTCTTAAATTTCCTAAAATCTAATAATTCCCTTTTAACTACTAATTTTAAAATTCTTTGAAAATAGTAGAAGGGCCAGAGTCTGTTCAATATATGCTTGCCAAGGCATGGTTTAAGAAACCAAGCTCAAACTTTTATTTCAGAATTGAGTAAAATATATCAAAATTAACGTAGTTACGTGGATTCGGAATAGGTTTATGTATGAGGTTACACTCTCATTAGAAGGAATAGTAAGTAATAGCTTTATAATTAAGAGAGGAGTAGAGAAAGATATTCGAAACGATAAAACCATTAATTAAATTTAAATTTAAGAAGTGTTACACTCAGAAGGAATAATTTTATTAACTTAATTTGTTGGCAATATAATGATGTATTTAAAGTATGCCATGGTAATAATGAAAGCGTTTTATTATTTTTGTTTTTATTTATCATTGTTAAAATTTGATCCTTTAATTTCTTACAAATGATTAGTACAAACATTTTTAGTTATTGCTCGTCCGTTTACTAGTGTTAAGCATAACAAAATGCCTTGCCTTCCGAGACGTAAAAATTAGCATCATGTTAGAGATTTGGATGAAAGTAGAATTATTGCAAAAAAAAGAAATAAATGAACACAGGAATATTTCATACAAAAAATTATTCAGATACTCAAGAAAAAAATCGCGTGTAAGAAAATTAAAGATTATGAGAGAAAATTTGATAGTTTCAATCGACATAAAATAATTTTGGTTAGGTGGGTAAGGTTTGGTTGTTATTATGGCATATTATAAAAATCTTACAGTAATAAAATATACAGACGGTGATCTGATCTTGGACTTGAGAACAACAGCTGGTTTATTGTTCAGACTACGTAAAAGAACTTTTGCATAATAATCCTCCAGAAAGAACGCCAAATTGTTCGGAAGACATAGGTCCACCAATTTAGGCCACACTCTTAAAGTTTTTTTAAAGAGAAATATACAATAGAATTTGCTTAAATTGACTCCAAAATAAGTGACAATAAGGTGGTTTTTAGAAAATGTATGGGAACCAAAGGCTCTGTCTGGTACAAATGTTCTGGCACAGAGATGTTTAGACATGAATAAAGATCTATATGCTTGCTGAATTGATTTTGAAACAGCTTTCGATAAAGTTTAACATTATAAACTTATCAGAATACTTACAGATCTTAACATTGGTAGCCAGGACATCCGAATTATTACCAATCTCTACTGGAAACAAACAGCAAAAACTAGAGTAGATGACAGACTTAGCAGATTATTTAATTTGTACAAAGAGGCAATTTTCCGTAAGGATTTAAGTAACAGACAAGAAAGACAACACACCTATCAAGAGAGTAAAGAAATATAAATATTTGGAAAGCTGGATAATGGAAACGTTGTATTAATCAATTGAAGTAAGATCCCGAATTAAGGTAGCAAGAGTAGCATTCGTCAAATTACAAAAATTTCTATGCAGCAAGAATATCAAGTTAAAATTTAGAATACGAAAGTTAAGATGCTACGTATTTTCGGCTATACTTTATGCAGCTGATGCTTGGACTTTTAAAAAGGTCGAAATGGATAAACTTGACGCCTTTGAAAGGTGGTGCTCTCGTCGCATATTAAAAATAACGTGGAAAGATAAAGTCATGAACATGGAACTTCACCAAAAATTCAAAAGGAGGAGGAATTAGTTAACACGCGAAGAAAACTCGAATACTTCAGATATGTTATAAAGGGATCTAAATATGTCTTACTGCAAAACATAATGCAGGGGAAAAGAAGCGAGGGAAGAAGAAGCACATCGTGGCTCAGAAACTTAAGAGAGTGAACTAATAACAAACGAACTATTTAGAGCAGCTTTCAGTAAAATAAGAATTGGTCTGACGATATCCAATCTCCAACGAGGAGACGGAACTTAAAGAGGAAGGAGAATTATAGCCTGCCTTGTTGGTTAGTCGTATCGCGAAATTGGTCGTCGTGTTAATTGTACTGCAATGACGATGATGCGTGTGTGCCGGATATAGATCGAAGAAGGTAGAGGAACACACAGAATGCCAACTGAGGCATACCACAGAGCAACAAGATAGGCGCTTCAGACTAACCTTGCCCTACGAGACCGTTCTGCTTCTACGTATCAGATCGCTGACCAATGATTTGGCTAAGAAGGTAGACCTATTACTATGCGTACACTCTATCGTCACATTCGAACCTTTAGACTTTTGTTGTAGCGACCACTGTTAGTGCTTTTTCTGACTGTGGACCACTGTCGTCAACGTTTGAAATGGAGCAGAGAACGGCAACAGTGGGAGCCCGACAAATCGATGTATATTATGCTCCATGGCTGTAGAAGGGTAAGGCGTTTTTTCTTTTAAGTTTTAATTATTAAAAAAAAACAAATATAAGGCACCAATTTGTGTATAAAAGATAGCATTAGCAATACTACTAGGTAAAGATCGGGCACCACAAAAAAATGTTAGGAATTATGGGTAAATGCAAACTTCAATGGAGTGAGTAAATTGATAGGTTATGTTGAAAACATAAACTACTTGTTATAGTTTTGAAACTTCTTCTGAAACCTATGGAAACAAATAAATTAACTCTGTATTATGCCGATGTCCATAGTTGTCTAATTATCTACTTTGATTGGTAACTGTGCACAGATTCAAAGGGTTTTTCTGCTGCAAAAGAATTAAATTCTTTCTTTGAAAATTCTATTCAAACAGCAAATAATAGATCAACGCAGATCAATTTTCGGAGATAACAAAATTTTAAAAATCCTCGGAATATATATTTTTAATTAATGTAAATCTTTACAAGCGTCGTTCTTCTAATTTTCACTAGATTAAAAGAACATTTACAGTGTTACCATCTTCTACAATAAAAGATCTTATAATAGATTAATGCCTCCTCTTTATCTTACAATACCTTTTCAAATCAGTTTTTATTTTAACTGCTTTAGAATTTGGCTCGAACTCCTCTATTGTTCTAAAAGAGACTGAAAAACTTTTTAATTAATAAATTAACACATCTACCTAATGCCAACTAAATAAATACCTTTATTTATTGATATGCAGTAATCCTCAACAAACAGACGAAAATCTACTTGACTTTTATAGAAAACCCTTAAAAGTGATGCTTAACATACTTTTAGATTGAGGGTTGTGATAGAAGAAGAGTTAATAAGAAATATGGATGCGACGATCTTAATATTAAAATGATTCAACTTTGATGGCCATTTAAGATTCCTTTTTTACTTCATATATTAAATGAATGTATAACTAAATTATATTTTCCAAATATGTGGAATCATACTTTTGTCGCACCTTTGCCTAAAATATCACAACCTAAGGAACTATAAATGTGCGCTTAATAAGCATTCTTTCAACAATTTCTAAAATGTTAGAAAAAATTGTAGATATATAAGTTTTTTAAAATGAAAATAAGATTTTGCCATTAAAACAGTCAGACTTTCGAAAAGGATAAAGCTGTGCTACAGGAATAGCGAAAGTATGCGATGAGAATAAATCGAGACTGCTCTTATTTTGCTAGACTATACAAAGGCCTTTGACCTCATAAATCATGAATTTGTTATGTCTATCTTGCATTATATGCATTATATTCCAATTGCGCAGTTAAATGTTTAAGTTCTTTGGGTAATCTTCGACAGCAAACAGTTTTCGAAAGTCCAGGTCTAATACTATACATCTATTGGTGAGTGTCCCTCAAAAAAGTATATTAGGACTACTTCTTTATACAAATTATACTTGCGGTATAAAGGCTTTAAAAATGTTTGTAATTACCATTTGTACATTAAAGATACTCAGCTTCATTTTAACTTTAACTCTAATAATATAACATCTGCAAATCTAAACATTAATACCGATCTACAAGATTTAGTTTCCAAATAACATCATTTAAAAATAAGCCCTACAAAATCAAGTCATAGAAAATACCTAGTACATTTACCAACTATTCCCTGTCATAAAAAATAACTTTTAACGCGGATACCGTTAAATAATTAAACATTTCACTATTTTCCTTATGCCGGGCTTCCTTTATAAAATAAATTTAACAATTAATATTCTCTCGTTAGTAAAAAAAATAAAAGTAAATTTAATTTTATATATTTTTTTCTCATTTGTAATAAGCATGTATATTCAGCCCGATATTAATCATTTTCCTCCTCTTTCCGCTGCTTATCCCCTAAGGCATTAACAATGTGTATATATGCTTGATTCATGCTGCATGTATTTATTTTATCTAAAATTTTTATATAAAAAAGTTTTTTTTTCACTTCAAGGCGTTATTCTTATAATTGGTAATAGGGATTTGAATAGTATTTAACAAAAATTTAATGAATTTTTTAAAATAATGTATCCATATTTATTAAAAATGTATTAAAATATATGTAAAAATAATACGTTTAAATAATTTATTTTTTGTACATTTTTTAAATGAAGAAACTAATTTGAAAGTATTGGTTTAATTTCAATTAAAGCAATTTACTTAAATGAAATCATTTAAATTTGCAAAATTAAATACAGGTTCAAAAAGAAAAGTATCAGTTAAGTATTAAATTAAAAAAAAGCGGTATAAAAATAATTAAATAAAATACACATTTTTCTACACCAAAATGCGTATCCTTTTACTTTTTATATTTTTACCATACAACCAAAAAATAATACATTCTGACTACAAATATTTACAATCCTTACCTTAAAAAAATAAATAAAAAAGGCATTCAAATAGTCATCAAATTTAATAAAACAAATAAAGTATATTTTCTAAAACTTATTTAAAACAATTTGTTTAGCAATTTTTTTGTAACCCAAATTTAGTTAGATAGAAACTCACACCACAATGCACGCCTCATTTTAATCTGCGAACATAAATCAATACCATTAAAAGTTCTTATAACTAAGAAACGTTAACTTCACCCAACCCCAAGCAAATAACGCGAAAACTTTCTACAAATTTTAATCCTCATCCAGACAAAGTCCAAACTAAGGATCGCATTTTCTTTTTTTTATAACTTCGAAGATTTTTGCTGCTTTAGTCAAACAAGAACAAAATGGAATTGTGTAAAACTTATTAAATTCTCATTTTTGAAATGCAAAATTTCTTCGGCTGGCTGGAAACTAAGCTCGGTTTGTTGCAGTTTCCATTTTCCGAAAAGTTAATGAAATTGCTGGATTATACCGCGGTTAAAGCTAATATTAACATTTATATTTCGCCAAAACTTTTGGCAGGCCTTGTTTAATTGATTCTTATTTAAGTTGAGTAGATTAAATTCCGTTCATTGAAATTTAACCGCTTAAGTCTGAGGAAATTAAATAAGTGTTTAATAGAAATGAATATTTTAGTGCTTTTAAGCCACTATATCTATATAAATATTAAAAAAATAAATGAGATAATAATTGAAATTTTTTTGTTAGAAGCAGTTTTATCTATTAAAACAATTAGAAAACTTATAAAGAGATAAACAAGCCAACGGTTCTTTGGGGAACGTAACCCTGAGTTATTAGAGCCAGTAGTATTGCACAAGTTACCTTGGAATTAAGTAAAACTCATGAACGAGTACCTTGCAAATTCGAAAGGTTAACTGAAAAATGTTTGTAATTACTTGGTTTTCCTAAGAAAAAAAACTGTTAAATTTATTTTTAAATAACTCGTGCCACATGTATGCTTTCTTATAAAAATTTTGATAAAATTTTCGAATTTACCTTAGTTTTGGACCTGTGGCGTCATCTTAAAGCTACGCTTCAAAAGATCAGTTCAGGTTACTTGATCTAAAAAGGTAAACCATTAGAATAAATAAGGTGTTTCGTTTTTATTTTTATAGCCTGGCGCCATCTTACAGTCATGCTTTAAACTACACATTAAGGTTACTGCAACTGATAAGGTAAACTATTTAATAAACAAATATAAAATTTAAAAAAAGCATGGTAAATATAAATTAATAGTCGTACAAAAAGAATAATCTAAAATATGTGCGGGATAAAAAAAACTTCTACATTGGTAGAGCCTTGGCTTCCACCTAACGGCTCGGGCAATGAAAATTGCTACAGGCTTAAAATTTTACTTATTTAGTACTTTGTACCATTATATCATATTTCGTACAATTTTATGATTTATGACACTAAATAAGAGAATCTCTACTTGCTTGATAAGCTTTTCTGATGCTTAATAAAAAATTAATATTATGTTGTGAAATCAAGAGTCATTAAATCAGGAAACCTTGCAAGACATGAAACAGGTGCACTTTTTTCCGATCCACTGATCAGTGTAATCATATTCTAAAAATTTACGAGATATTCTCGCATAATGATAAGAACAATTATCATTTATCATTTAGTGGAATCACTAATTATGTTTCTGGTTTTTAAAACTAGATCAGCTAAATTATGGATCCAACAATTTTTTTTTATACAAACAGATCAACACATTTCAGCAAAAGTATATAGTTAATTAAATTCCATTCTTTCCTTTCTGAGAAAGATGAAACACCACATGGTTATCTTATTTATCGCCGCAATTTTCTGATGTAAAAATGTAGATAATATTTCTTTGATGTTAGGTACAAAGGTCTTAAGTCACTTTTTGACGAAATCCCGAAAAATGTTGGTCTTAAGTCAACATTTTTTGCTCGTTCTGGTGATATTAGAGACTTAAGTCGTACTGTTTTTATTTAGGCCCCATAAATTGGTACAAAAGACTTAAGTAAAAAAAAAATTCTGTTCTGGTAATAGAGTCTTCAGTTTACATAAGACCTTCGTACCAAAACATTGTAAAAGGAAAGTAGTGTCATAATGACTTAAGTCAATGTAAGTCCTTTATATCAAAACGTTATTTTTAAATTTAAAATTGCATTGCTGACTTAACGACTTAAGACTTTCGTATCAATTTATCATTATTATGTATGTAGAATTTACACGTGCTTAAAAGTTTATGTGTAGTCGTTGTTTGTTTATCGTAGAAAATCGTTGAGTTAACATGAGTGCAAGAAGTAAACTTATTTTGCAATTGGCAGGAAAATGTGAAGAAACAGGTAAATATCATTGTTATAATTTTTAAAATTGTCTTATGTTTATTATTAGTAAAGTATTTTAATACGATATAACATAACCTCATTATAAATTTACAAAAATATAAATTATTAATTCCAGTTATTTAACACTTCCATACACCGGATAATGATCACGAAGAAATGCCTAATAATGATCACCCAAGTTACAAAATTTTAATGCCTTCGCCAACTGTTAATTTGGACTTTTCAAATATTTTGGATTTTGATGAGAATTTTTTGGGTGAAAATTATATACAGTTGGATACAGCAAGTAATAAAGGTGAATGCTTTTAAAACCTTTATAGTAAAAGAACCATTTTTGCTTGAAATTTTATCGTGTATGTTACTGACTAATTTTACAATTCTAGTTATCGGCGATACAACAAATAAAAGTTTAGCTGTGTCGCTAACAGAAGATCAGATCCCAGATTTCCCCAGATCTCCAGCCAGCATCTTCACTGACGGCAGATTTGACAGCTATCTTAAATTCAGATGACAGTTATGCAGATAAGGACTATTTACCTGGACAATCAGAAAGTGAAAGCAGTGACGACAACATTGATTTATTGTCCATTTAGAGAAAAATAAGTCGTTCAACGGCTAATATTTCCTCTACTGATATTCAAAGTAGTATGTTAAGTTTTTAGATCGGTATATTTTTTAAATTTTAGAATCACAAGAAAAATTGAACATAACTGATCAAGCTGGACCTAGTGCTTCCTCAACAATAATTGGAGCAGAAAAGGCAAAAGTTCATATAGATAAACCATTAAAAAAGTGGTCCCGAGTTGTAAGAAAAGAGAGAACTGAAAAAATTCATTCTGGACAAAGTTTCGTGAATATAAACGGTAAAACGGTAAATGCAAGACATATGAAGCCTTTAAAATATTGTAGAAAAAAATGCTCGCAAACACTAAATGAAGACGTTCGAAAAAAATTTTTTGATGAATATTGATCCTTAGGATCCCATAGCAAAAGGGTAACATTTATTGCAAATCTAATTAATTCCAAAGATACCCAAGTAAGTCGTAAAAGAAAACGCGACTTTTCAAAAAACAGAGAAGTAACTTACGAATATTTTTTTGAAATAAATGGAAAAAGAATATCTGTATGCAAAGATTGTTTTTGTAAGACTTTGGATGAAAAGGAAAAGTTTATAAAAGTGGTTTTAAAAAACAAAATGCCAAGTACTTCTGGCATTACTATTGAAGACAAAGAGGTATACCACCTTCCGTAAATAAAAAATCTGAACAGGAATTAAATGAAGTGCGTACACATATTAAATCATTCCCTTCTCACGAGAGTCATTATACAAGACATACAAATGATAAAAGTTACCTACCATCGTACCTAAATCTGCGAATTATGTACGATCTGTACAAAGAAGGAAGGCAAAATCCCGTGGAAAGAACGATATATGAAAAAGAAATTCACAAATTAAAACTATCGTTTAAAAAGCTATATGTTGATACCTGATATAAATGCGACACTCTTAGTATGCAAATACAGGTTGCTTCTAAATCTAAATAAAGAAGATGAAATTGGTTGCTGCATTCGAAGCAAAAACTAAAGATAAGACGGAAGCTAAAATAAATCCACATAAAAAATGCTTTAGTTTTGATCTCCAGCAGTGCCTTCCAACACCCTTTATAACTTCTTTAGTAGCATTCTATAAACGTCAGCTCTGGACGTATAATTTAACAGTGCATGATAGCAATGGGGAATCGACGCATTACATGTGGCATGAAGCATTAGTTGCTCGGGGAGGTAATGAAATTAATTCCTGCTTGTACACTCACATTAAAAATTTGCCCAATGATGTAAATAATATAACTTTTTACTCCGACACATGTGGTGGACAAAATCGAAACAGTCATGTCGCTGCTATGTTTATAAAGGCTCAAAGTGAAAATCCCAATTTAACGATAAACCACAAGTTCTTAATATCTGGGCATACACATATAGAATGTGATGTTGATCATTCCATAATAGAAAAGCGAAAAAAGAAAATGGAAGTTCCAGTATATCATCCACAGGATTGGTACCAGTTGGTGAGAACAACTGGAAGAAAAATACAATTTAAAGTCCATGAAATGGAGCAAAATGAATTATTGGATTTGTCCGGGTTATTAAAATCAGTAATGGTCAACAGAAAGAAAAGTATATTAGGCGAACAGTTTTATTGGCATAATATGCAATGGCTACAATATAATAATGGCGGTATGGTACGTTACAAAAGTTTTATATCTGATACTAAAGATTTTAAAATTATAAGCTTCCTGAGACAGGACAAAAGTCAAAACCTAAAAGATTTGGTAGTTAAGGAACTGTATACTAAAGGGTTACTTCCAATATCAAAGGAGAAAAAGAAAGACTTGTGTTCGCTTCTTTCTTTGGTGCCACCAGTGTTTCACCAATTTTTTCAAAATTTACCTACCGGTACTAAAGTTATTGTTAATGACCCAGATCTAGTGGATGAAGCAGTAGAACAAGAAAAAAAATTAAATACTTACTTAGGCTAAATGAATCAATTAGTTTGTTTCTAAGGGAAAAAAAGTTAGTTTGTGTTTTTTAAAACATGTATTTTGATATTATTTGCCTTATTAAAAGTTACTCCATTCTGACATAAGTCCTTTATGAAAAATCAGTAAGTTAAAAAAAAACTTTTCTTTTGTTCATAAAGACTTAAGTCATTCAAATTTTGGAAAATACACATTTGTAGATAATGAATAGTATTTGATCTAAAAAATAATTTAGTACTCTGACTAATATCAAAAACTTCGGGCTTTAAATTAATAATCGGATTTACAGCAATTTTTTAAATTTTTAAATTCGTTTTCTGAAAAAGTATATTTTTTGACTTAAGCCCCTATTACCTTACATCAAAGATTTGTGCCTATTTAACATTTTTAAAATGCTGCATTTAGGATTTTCGGAATTGTGATGAATTTTTTGAGAAATGCCATGTGGTTTTATAGTAATTACTTTGAATACTGGATCATTCACAGTCAGTCTAGAAACTATCCAGAAAAGAAAAAGCACAATATAGTTTTGCAGTATATATTTCTATTATTTGAACTGACAACAAATAATTTTTTCTAGGTGACTGCTATACTGATCAGTGATGGTGGTTCAGGCCTATAAAACCGAATGAATAACATCTTTATTATTACGTAGGGTTGCTCCTTTCACTTCAATCTTTATTGATCCTTATATGTTTTTAATTAGGCTAAGATCTGGTGAAGCTACTGGCTATTGAAAACTAATTATCTTCTTGAAAACGTTTACAACATTTAATTCTTTGTTGCTTTTGTAGAAGTGGTATTGCAGGGATCTTTTTCAGATTTTGTCGTTTCACATTCAGTAAAGCGCTTAAATTATTTCTTTTTTCGAATTTTACGCGGTCTTTCCGAAACTTGTATATGTCTAATGTCGGAACTAGTTTGTATCTCTTAATTGTCTTTCATGTGATTTTGTCCTTAGCCTACTATAGGCACATTCTACTTGACGTATTACTTTTGTCTTAGAATGTTACAAAAATAAAATATATTTAGGTATTTTTTTTAAATATTGCTATATGTATTGGCAATTTAGTCAAACGCAGTCTGCGCAAATCTGGTTTTTGGTTAGATTATCGAAGTAGAAGTAGAACCTCTCTTTTCCTTCTATTGCCTCTCTCTTATGCAATAGTATTATTAAATAAGTTTTTGCTTGGAAAATAATGGTGTTTATACCTACATAAAATTATAGCAACTCATTTGATATTGAACTGATATATATGTGACTTACTTGCTAGGTATATCAATATAACAGGGCGTTCTTATTTGAGTTTTTGCTTACTTTTTCTTCACGAATATATTGGACTAAAAACGTTGCCTCAGGATGATTCGAGAAATATTTATAAGCGCATATTACAATCCTTAAGTGTGAATAAAAGTTAAAAATAGTATGTTTTAGGATATTTCTATATTACGTATTAATTATATATTAATATAATAACTTAAAGTTAAATAATCTATTAGTTATTTAATCTGGAGTGACCTATGTTGTTAGCCTAATGTGCATGAATAAACTGCTAAATAGACCATTTTGTATTTCCGCTAATGATATGATAACCATGGTACTTAAGATATACTGTATTCCCAAGAATAACAATACAACAAATATTTTGTTTAGATTTTATCATATTGAAGATATGATATAACAAGAAAATTGCTAAACTTTATGTAATTTATTTGAAAAACTCCAATTTAGAAAAAAAAAGTGAATAACAACCACAATAATTACTAAACCAATGTATTATTCCTTATTACTTTTTTTTATTAAATTATTAATATTATAATACTAGTAAAATATAAAACCATATAGTACTAGGGTGACAATAGCCTAGTCTCTTTAATTATTAAGTTTAATTAATAATAATTCAAGTTCCAATTAAAAATTTGTTTTTTGAACCAAGTGCGTAGGGTCAGTTTACAAGCAAGAAAACAATCATATTGTCAAACGCATTAATAAAGCATAACCTTTGAAGATCTGATTAACATTTTATTATTGAAGAAATTGTTTTATTCGTTTATAGCCAAAATAGTGTATAAAAAAATAGGAAAGTCTTATAAAATATAGTTAATATATACAACGTAATAAGTTAACCATAGATAATATATCACAAGAAAAACAAAATATTAAGGTTATTAAATAAAATTATAAATGAGTTAACAAAGTGTTGTTTAGTTATGACGATTGCTTCACCACAAACTCAGAGAAATCTTTGAAATAGATTCTAAATTACCGAACCTTTCAGGTCGCATATTATCCCTTACAAATTTCTAATAAAACTTAAAGTCAATTAAAGCATTTTCTTACATAATCGCCGTTTTCCGTCTAGAGATCATGTATCAACACAGTCCAAAAGCATTATAATACATTTATAATAGACGGAATTTATATTCAGATTAACAATTATCTAAAAAAAAATCCTCTTCTTTTCAATTTTTGAGCGTGTAAGATAAAAATTTCTAAATTGATTTTTGCTATAAGTGACGTAATACCCAATATAATAAGTAACTTATTAACAATTATCTAGTTATAAGGCCATTAAATTTTTTCCATAAAAAATTAGTTCAAAATTTTTCATAAATATAGCTTTATGCATAATTTAAAGGTAACTCTTTTTTAAACGATTAATTAATTTTTAATTAATCCAAGAGCTATTATTTAGCATACAATTAATTACTTATATTGTATTATATATTATATACTTTAAAAAATATTTTTATGTGCAAAGTATTTTTTGCATGCATAAAATTTAACATGTGCTATATGAAATTAAAAAAATAACACTTTTAATTAAGGCTAAAATAATTTAGAAATTTACATTAATACAAAAGTTTTCAAGACTTAAGACTTTAGGTTTCAAATATTTTTCAACTTAAATGAAACTTTAGGGAGAACTTTTATTCCATTCTGTAAAGCATTTGTATCATTTTAAATGCAACTGTAGACACTCATTAAACTAATGTTTTAAGTGCAGACTCTTGGAGAGACATTAGTAATTACGTTTTTTTACTTTAATAAAAGAAGTGGAATTATATTAAGACACTTTTTGCGTTTATCGCGAACACCAAGGAAATGTAGATAATTAAAAGTAATGAATATTAAATAGTTTTGTATGTTTTTTAGGTTTACAACAGACTCTAGTCTAAAAATATACATCCAGTATAAAGTTCTAATTAGGTTTAAGGTAATTTTAGTGAAGATATGTAGAGTGACGATTTATATATTATATAAATTTATCTTTATTGCTAAAATATGAGCTTTCATGAAAAACATGTAAATTATATCATCTCAATGCCCATGAAGGGTAGCATATTTAGCTGACATGCGTAGGCTTGGGAACTTTTATATATGTTATCTACTTTACCAGTTGTAGTTAAATAAACAGTTGCTGAGCTGCTAATTAAATTAAAGCCCTTTTTAAAAACTGTAAAATTAAATTGTTTCTTATTCATTTCCAGAACAACTTTAGCAAATAAATATACAGAATCTGCTAAAATATAGAACCAATAATAGACACCGTAAGCAGATTGTAAGATAATCAATATGCAGGCAGTCGGGAAAGTGAATGTTGTATAAATCAACCCTGACTGTAGATGGATTAAGAATAGTCTGCAAATGAGGAAGGTTTAGTTAGGGTAACGAGTTTACTAAGTAGTTAATATATAGCTTCAAAGTGTTTTCTTAATACAGTCTCATGAGGTAATATATAGAATGTATTAGGTTTTGTTATACACAATTTTTAGAATGTATCCAACAGTCGAAAATTATATTAGTTTGATAAATAAACTATGCCCGAAAAATGGTTCGTTAAATCAATACGTGATGTTGATTTTTAATTAAAAGAAAACAAAATAATAAATATTACTTAACAGACGTAAAAATATTTTTATCAATTTTTTTAGATATTGATGACTAAAGGGGTATACATATTTTGCATTAAAAAATTGTAGGCCAGATTCTGCATTGAAAAATAAAATAAACGCGCATTTTTACATTCTCCATTTGAATTTTAGAAAAAAGGTTTATTACAGTGACCGCCTAAAGTTCCGCATAAATTCGATAAAAATTAGAGACATGATTTTTTGAGAAAATGCTCGGACTCGTCGATTTTTATTTTAAGTTGCGCATTATTTCTATTTCGAATGCTATATTTTTTATTGCATTTATGAAATATTGGCGAAATTCCAAGCAGGTTTTGTACAACACACCTTATCTCAAAACTCAACTGTTTCCGAAATATTTACATTTAAGAAAACAAATATGTACGCCTATTTACAAATTAAGGTAAAATCGAGGATAAAAATAATGTTATAAACACTGCCAATTGTTTCTATTTCCATGGTTGCACTTGTAAAGAATTTCTATTTTCGAATGTCACTGTCAGTTCGAAAATTAATAGTTTTTATCAGAATAAATTATGGCTAATTTAACGGAAACCCAACGAATTGAAATTTTGATGATGCTAGGGTACGGGGATCAAGTGCGCACGCAAAAAGAAGTAAGTGAACTCTTTATGGCAAATACCCAAACCATCCTATTTCTCAGTCAACAGTTAGTAGAATAGATCACAAATTCATAACTTCAGGTCATGATAGAGATTTATGAAGATCAGGTCGTCCAAAAATTTCTGAAGAAATAAAATTAAACGTTCTGCTCTCCGTCAAAGAAAATCCAAACAATGCAACTTTACAAATTTCAGTTGATAATAATATAGCTGGTACGTCAGTAAGACGCATCTTAAAAGCAAATGAATACCACCCTTATAAAATTAGACTAATACACTAATTAAATGAGAACAATTTTGCGAACAAATGATGAACATTTGCAATAATAACCGTCAGTCTGTGTTACGAGTTTTGTTTTCGGATGAAGCAACTTTTTGTTTAAACGGTGTCGTAAATCGGCAAAATTGTCAGTACTTGTCAGTGTCAAATCCACACTAGGCAACTGATGCTCATATACAGTACCGTAAATCTATTAATGTTTGGGCGGGTATGGTGGAAAATAAAGTAATAGGGCCATACTTTTTCGAAGAAAACTTAACAGGACAACGCTATTTGAATTTTCTTTAATTAGTAAAATACGGACAAATTATCATAAAAACCATTAATTACCTAAATATTTAATTGTTTAATTATTAGTATTTAAGAGATATGAGAATAATTTTTGTTTAAAAGTTGCCAATTCCCTCTTATACAATACTCTTATATAACTTGTAAAGTATTCATTTTATTTGGAAGGAAAATTAATTTTGAAATTTAATACAAATATATGATGGATATTTAATTAAAATAAATGTGATAATATTAGTCAATATTAAACCAAAATAAATAAACATATATTTTGCTAAGGACTCCTTCCAAGTCTTATATAAACAAATTTATATATAATGGTTTTTTTAAATACTTACATTTTAATTCAAGGTAGATAATGAAAACTTGAAATGTTCCTTACCTGAAAAAAAAATAAATTTATTAAATTATATAATAACTAATATTTAATGAAGCATAAGCTAAAAGTAACAAAACTGTGCACTAGCATCTTTAGATTTGTATAAGGCCTTTGATAAAATAAAATTGGAAATAGCCTAAAGTTCAAATAAAGTGAAAACTATGGTATTCACTTCAGCGCTTTGTAAAATTACATATTGTGGCACAAAATGATTTGCTTAACGTACTTCTATATTTTTCTTTAAACGAAATCTTTAAGGATTTACAAAACACTATAAACCAGAATATTATTTGCTTAATTTTTTTAATTAATTTTCATTTTCAAAAATGAAATATAAATTATATCTCATTAAACAAATAAATCTTGCTTTAGTTATCTGTAGCTTTATTAAAAATTAATATTACGTACCTATGATAATATATTTACGTTGCATTATTTTTAATGCTTATATTTAACATTAATTTAGCCAAGGCAAAAAATTTCAATTTGTAGTGAAAACCACTAAAAGAAATTATAACATAATCACTGAAAATAGCCTCTTTAGATTTGATATAAATGTTTAAAAGCAAGATACTTAGGTATACAGGGTGTCCTGGTTCATGTGGGAAATCTCTCGGATTCAGGTAGAACATCGAAAAATAATACCGAACCTTCCTATAAAAAAATCCTACAAGCCTTCTTTACGAATATACAGCCTCCTAAAGGACGCTGCTGGAAATTGGTTTTTCATAAATTACTTTTAAACTACCCGGTAGAATTTATTAAAAATTTTAGGTGATGAACACTATTAGGGACCTCTTAAAATAACATCCTTAAAATACATTTACCTTATTTACTTTACCAGGGGCGGACTAGGTTGTCAACTTTAGTGCGTATATTTTTAACACCCTGTATGTTAAAGTCTAATTTAAAAAAAATAAATTTGGATACCTTGAACCCTAGGCTAAAAAAAAGGTACTCTTGATCATTATCGATAAAATGAACCGTTTTGGAGAAAAAAAATAATAAACGAGGCAATGTTTTCTTTTTAAATGAGAGAAGTACGCTAGTTATTTAAAAAACAGAGAAATTTCGATGTAAGTCATTTAATTTAAAGTAATACATAATCCTAAAAATACAGTGGTGTCCTAAAAAATACATTTACGAAATAATAAAAAAAAACATATGATAGAGTGTATGTTTTTAAATTAGAAAAAACAGCTTACAAAAGATGCCAAAAACCAAATATGTAAGCAAAAGTTAAATTCTTCAATACGAGCAATAAACAATTAATTATTAAAAACTTCATAAGTAGGTATGACGTGGGCTCCGTGAACTCTAACACATTCGCGGGCGAATGGCGAACGGCACGACGAATCGAGGATTGCTGCACTCGCCACAATAACTCAAGATTGTTTTTTATATTATCACAATGAAATGTAATTCTTTGGAGCAGTTCTTCCCGAGTATCGACTGGGGTGAAATACACCAAGGTTTTGAGGTGACCCCATAAACAAAAATCTAATGGCGTTAGATCGGGAGACCGAGGAGGCCAAGCAATAGGTCCTCCTCTACCTATCCAACGATTTTCAAAAGTATTATTTAAGTGGTGTCTTACAGCAAGGCTAAAATGGGGTGGGGCTCCATCATGCATAAAATACATATCTCGGCGGGTTGCGTGGGGCAAATCTTCTAATAAATCTGGAAGATTGTTCTGGAGGAACTCCAAATAAAGTAACTCTCCGTTTAAACGTGGTGGCAGTTCAAATGGCCCAATCAAAAAATTGCCAACAATTCCTGCCCAGATATTTATTGATTGGAATTGATGTTGATAATGAGAAATAATAGTATCACGGGGATTTTTATCAGCCCATACATGCGAGTTATGTAAGTTTTCAATTCCATTTTTGGTAAACCCTGCTTCATCCGTAAAAAGAATCGTGCTGATAAAATTAGGGTTATTTCGCTACTGATCTAACAGCCAGTTTGCGAAGTGTATTCTAGGAGCAAAATCTCTGGGCAGTAGTTCATGCACTTTTTGTAAGTGATATGGGTACAACAGTTGTTCTTGAAGTACCATATGTACAATTGTTTTCGACGAATGAAGCTGAGCGGCTAATTTTCGAGTACTCATTGTAGGAGTGTCAGCTACAGCGTCTAAAATATTTTCTTCCAATTGTACTGTACGTGCTGTTTCCCTTAGACGTTGATCAACACGTTGAACTGTTTTCTGATCCGGAATAATGCGATTGGGAAATCTTTCTTCGTACAATCTTTTTGCTTCCAATGCATTGCAAGACGCCATGCCATACATAAGATGCGTATCTGCATACTCAATAAAAGTAAACTCCATATTTTGACGTAATTTTAATTAAAAGTTACCAAAAAATACAAAAATTAAAAAAATTTTATCAAATAAAGGATGAATATCTTGACAAAGATTAGGTTTAAATGATAGGTATTTGCTAAATTTGGAATATAGCAACGTTTGTAACAATAATGCGTTCAAAAATGCAAAAATTCCGATAAATAAGTCAGGTACAATACAATTGGTTTACATTATTTTTTTAGTTTTTTTTATGTTTAGTTTTTATCTTAAGAATAATAAAAAAGAAATAAACGTATAATAAATAAGTAAGTATTTTTTAGGACACCACTGTATTTTTAGGAACATGTATTTTTTTTAAAATTAAATGACTTACATCGAAATTTTCTGGTCTTTGAATAACTGGCGTACTTATCTCATTTAAAAAAAATAAAAAAAAAAACATTGGCTCGTTTATTATTTTTTTTCTCCAAAACAGTTCATTTTATCGATACTACTTTTATGATAGAGTACCTTTTTTTTAGCCTAGGGTTCAAGGTATCCAAATTTATTTTTTTTAGACTTTAACATACAGGGTGTTAAAAATATACGCATTAAAGTGTACAACCTAGTCCGCCCCTAGTAAAGTAAACAAGGTAAATGTATTTTAAGGATGTCATTTTAAGAGGTCCGTAATAGTGTTCATCACCTAGAATTTTTATAAAATTTTACAGGGTAGTTTAAAAGTAATTTATGAAAAACCAATTTCCAGCAGCATCCTTTAGGAGGCTTCAGAGTACTTCGTAAAGATGGCATTTAGAAATTTTTTTTATAGGAACGTTCGGTATTATTTTTCGATGTTCTACCTGGATCCAAGAGATTTCCCACATGAATCGGGACGCCCTGTATAATAATAATATGAGTAAAGGAGGAATATAAATAAGGAAGGTATATAATAGGTAATATACGCGCACATTCATTTTAGAAATTATTCGTAAGAAGTATCTTAAACTTCTTTAATATTATGAAAATAAAGAAATTATTAAAATAACTTTCTTTAAGTCAAAAACAGGTACAGAAAATTGTAATAATTTGCTCAAACAAAATAAAAAATGCATCTAAACTTTTGGAAAATGGTGAACATACTAAAATTAAAATGTTTTAAGTATATTTTTGGAGATTTAGTACTCTAAGCTTCCGAGTTTTTATATTTATAATTAACTAATCACTACTATAGTTATTCAGTTTTATTCAACTATAAATATTTTCTTTATTTCAATTTAGTAACAAAATATAAAAATAATCCTTTTTAACCTACAAAGAAAATCATACACAAAATTATTTTATACAAAATACAAAATGAACTTTTTTTTAAATGTGTGAAAGTTAAATTAAAAAGAAATAATTTCGCCTTTAAGGCTGTATTTATAATATATGGTCAAAAAAATTATATAATGTATCTCAAAAATAATGTGCAAAATTTTATGAGTAATTTCTAAAATCAAAGATAGAAACAAAAATATATGTAACATAGTTGGCAATTGACCCCTATGGGAGCCTGTAAAGAGGCGCCCTAGAAGATAATTTTTTAATATTTTCAAAACAGTTTGAGATTTAACAGAAATTATTAAATTTTATTATTATATTAAACAAAATCAGAAATATTTTTACAACCAACTCACTTCATAATTTTTTTTCGTATAATCACAGAATATGAAAATCTTTTGTGTTAAGGCAAAAAACGTAAATTTTAACTGATATTTTTTTTACTATTTACAATAATAGTAGCTTGAAGTTCATTATAGCTTAAACTTTAAAAACATGATATTGATGTGATGACCTCTAAATGGAGAGTATTACAAGCAATAAAATAACATAAACAAATACTACCTAATCTCATTATCCTAAAAGAACAAAAGGCAAGAAAAAAAATCTAACATAATGACATTTCTTTATTAATAAAAGGGAACCAATTAGCGCA
Source organism: Anthonomus grandis grandis (assembly GCF_022605725.1). NCBI lineage: Eukaryota > Metazoa > Arthropoda > Insecta > Coleoptera > Curculionidae > Anthonomus > Anthonomus grandis. The sequence continues at coordinate 17,408,859 of NC_065548.1, read as the reverse complement.
AAGTACTAAAAACGTCTAACGAAGAAAACTCCTCAACAAAAAGCTTTCGACGATTAATACTATTATTTGCTTTCTATCGTTACAAAGAAAGAAAAATAAAAATATCCGTAACAAATAATTCGCCGATCCTTTTCCATTAATAACGCCTCGAGAAAGGAGGTTATTATTCTTTTGCAGCAATTTTTCTTCGTTTGTTTTTATCAATTTATGTTATATTAAAGATACCAAGGGAAAAGTTACAATAATCCATAAAAGAGGTTTAAAAAGTTCTATTAAGTGGTTTATTTTACTAAATTCTTTAGAGTTTTAAAAATAACTCTCCTAAATATATATATAGGATTTTTCTTGAAGATTTATCAATCTTTGTAGATACATTTCTGGTTTTAAAGTCTTTAACTTATTATATGTTTACTTTTGTAGCTTTATTTGCTTATACCAAGTTATTTAGTGTAGTAAAGTTAGGCAAATTAATAAAATTGGTAAACTAAATTAGAAAAATCAACTTAATTAAAAGAAACAAGACATCAAGGCAGGTTTTCAAATATTTATAGCAATTGGACTTTACATGGATATGAATCATGTAATTTAAATTATGAGTAATTTTCTGAAAATTATGTGAGTAATTGAAAGAAAAACTGCAAAAAACTGTGACAATAGAAAAGCAACTGCTGATAGACTATTAATTTTAACATCCTAAAATTCAATATCCATTAAAATTAATAAAAAAAACATACTCGTCACAAAGCGAAATAAATTTATATAAGTTATTTTTCTATTTATATCTTTAATTTATTCTATAAACACAACATGAGTCGTATTTCAGCTTATTCATATAAGCGGATAATTTGAATTAATTCATGTATATCTGATGGTAATTATAAGACTCTAGATATAAATATGCATCGAGTTATAACTAAGGCGAAAATTGACATTTGCCTTATATTCTGTGCTTTATGAATATAATGCAAAATTTTCAGAGATTTATATTTTCATTGGGCTTATTATAAATATTTCAGAAGAAGCGCAAATAACTCGTGTCAAAAAAAATTCTTATTAGTATTAGTTGCAATAAACTTTAAATTTCTTATAATTTTATTGTGGATTTTATTTTAGAGAAGCGAATCAGTTACACACACACAAGTCTCACTGTGTATAGGAAGTAAAAAAATTATTATACGCAATATCTATAACTATAATAAAAAATATTATTATAAAATAAATATTGTTATTTTTATACATAGAAAAAATTCTGTTCTTAAATTGCATTAAAAATTTATAGGACTTTAGGGTAATAAGATATTTTATAGATACGTATACAATGGTAACTCTAGGCATGAGCACTTGATTGTAATACTAAAAATGATCCAAAGTAAAAATTATTTATACTTCGGTTCAGAGTCTGAGCACGATCTTAAGGCAGTGACTTACAATCACAAGGAAACAAGGAAAAAAACAAGACTGCTGCTTTGAATGTAGAAATATTTTAAAATGCCGTAAAGCATTTAGCTTGGAAAATAGAGAGTGCTAGGGAGGATAAAATGAAAGCTATGCACGGGATATTCTCAGAATAAGAGAAATTAGCTTTGTGGATATAGGGTACATTCGTAGTCAAAAATAGATAGATAAATATTTTAGTTTAAACAAGATGAAACACGATGTAAACCCAGTTTTATGAAAACTGGATATTTTAGAAGCAATCAATTAATTTTTCTGGCCGTTATGTCAAAAATTAAACGCATATTTGTGTTGTGAAATAATTTCTTTTAAATGTGTTCAACGTTTAATAAGGAATTTGCTCTGCCATATCCATATACAGTAAATTAATTCATTTGTAATTATTTATTTATTTTTGCCACTATATAATATAATTTTTATATTTTTATAAATCATAAAATTGGGTTACTGAATTCATTTATACTAAATGGGTTCCTGAATTCATTTAAAAAAATATCTTCCATGAAGGTAGACGAATGCAGTCGAATGGTTTCTTTCGGTTATTGTATACTTCCTAACGAACTCTAGCAAAAGGATGTGTTTGCTTCGCTAGGGAAAATGGCGTAGTCCAATTCACTTTGTTTATAACTCATCGGCATAATGAAGACCATGAATGTTTACGGATTTCAGTGCAATAAATATAAAATAAAGAAATATTGAAAATTAATGCATGGAATATTATAGGGAAAACTACTAAAGGCAAAAATCATATAACAGAGGCCAAAAGTTCTTCATCTTATTTAGATATGAGGGGCAAAGACAAGATAATTCTATCAAGACAGGATAATACCAAAATGAACTAAAATCACTGAAATAAGTTAAGCAAATTTTTTTTAATTAAATAAACATAAGCAATATTTATATTAAATTATGCAATAACTAGCGAAAATACAATAACTAACAAATTAATTCATTTGTCCTATGTAGACAAAATAGCGAATTTCTAAACGCCGAACCCGTTCAAAAGAATACGTTTGACCGCATTCAATTGCTTTTATTTTGTCTATGTATGTGTGCCTTTGAAATAAGACTCAGTTTATAGAGACCATGAATGTATACAGAACTTATAATAACAATTGGTAACCAATGCATGAAATTATATTAGTAAAATCATAAAAACCATAAATTATACAGGAAAGATCAAAAGACAAATGAAACCACTATTTACCCCCCTAAGACGTGAGTGCATTAAGGAATATATTCTATTAAAACTGGTTTAAGGGCTGACTCCATATTCAAATGTAGCTGCTTCCATTTCAAGAATATGCCATATATTCTTGAACAGTTTATGCCAAGAGAAATAAATAACAGTGAGATATGTCAAATAATTGATCTGTCTTTATGCACCAAAAATGATGCATAATAAATTGTGCAAAAATATTTAAATTACTTTTTATTCATTACATATAAATTATGAAGCAAACTTCTTATTAGATATCAAGCGTATTCAAATGAACCTCTTTAAATGTATTAGCTTGCCTTCATTCTATCAATGTTTATGCACCATATTGTGTCTTTTATCAGATAATTTTTTCAACCTCTTTGCAATCATTATAATTTGGCAAAAAAGACAGTAAGGATACCAACCGTAAAACAAGAAACATTTACGATAAGATATCTGTTTTTTCACATCACATTATACCATTGAATTTTATTTTACTGTATTGCTTAAACAGTTTAATTTCAATGCGAAATGAGAAAATAGGACTTAAGAAAAGGTGGTTCGAATGCCCGGAATATTCTTCCAAATACGCCCTATTCTTTTTCAATTAAGGATTAAATAAGTCAAAGACTCCCTATTTTAAAAGTTTTAGAAATGAGTCTGAGGCAGTGGAATTCCTGCACTAATATTCTGAGTAATCTCAAATCTCTTGTTTTGACAAATTGAAGATGGAGCCAAATAAATCAAGAGCTCACCGTTTTGAGAGTTTTTGAGGAATTTGAGGCAGTTAGAATACCTAGCATATTCCTTTAAGTACTCTTAAATCTCTTCCAAGAAATGAAAGATAAATTAACTAAGTCAAGGATTTAGTGTATTAAGCATTTGAGAGAGGGATCTGAAGCAAATACCTGGAATAGACTTCTTACTCCTCTTCCAATCAATTACGGTTGAGCTGGATGAGCCAAAGATTTACTGTTTTGATGGATTTAGAGATGAATCTGATATAGTGGAAATACCTCGACTAATCATCTAAATACTCCTAATCGTCTTCCAGGCAGTTAAACGTGAGTTGAAGGAGTCAAAGTTTCACTATTTTAAAACTTCAGAGAGAAATTTGAATCAATTAGAACACCTAGATTAATCTTCTAAGTACGCTCTTTCCTCTTTTAGGAATTTGAAGATAAACTATCTGGTCGGATTTTTTTTCTTTTCATTTAAAATTATATGCAATATAGTAAAAGCTTTTTATTCGCGGGGTATACGTTCCGTAAATATGCCGCGAATAAAGAAACCGTGAATATAGAATGGTAATTTATATGGGATTATAGGGGATACGTTCCTAGGTGACAAAATAACAAACAAGTACATACATACATATATATTATTGATTAATTATTACCAGGCTTTGGCAATGGCTTAAAGAAATTTGTAATTTTTTCTTGCTTAGCATTTTTTAAAAGCTCCGTTAATTCATACTGATATTCAGCAGTGGCATTAGCAATTTTCCTCTTAAAAATAAGACTTCGTTCCATTGATCGATTAATTTTGATAAAAAAATCACAAAGTTCATTTGAAATTCTTAAACCTTCGCTTAGATTTTTTGAATTAAATGTCACGTTTCCAGTGCTTTTTGAAGCCTCTTCTTCAATAGGCTGCGAATTTAACATTTCCTTCAAGTCCGTTTCAGTCAAATCTTCATCTTGCGATTCAAGCAACGTCTGAATGTCACTTGATTCTATCTGTTCGAACCCATCTTGTCCTATTTCATTTGCAATTTCGACTGTGTTTGCAGTCAAAGTTTGAATTTGCACAGATTCTTCGTCATTTTCTGCAGTCAGAGCGGCCTGTGTCAAAGGAACCAATACGGCGGCGATATCATTTAACAATATACTTTGGGTATAGTTGTCATAAGGTCAATTTTACTTTTTTATTCTTCCATTTGATTATATTCTTTTATTCTTCCATACGTTTACAAAGGATATTCCATTGAATCCTTTTTATCAATATATATGCACCGATGTACTGATTCGATCCGCGAATAAAGAAATTTTGAGTCGCGAATATAGGAATTGGGTCGCATTTTTTTAATCCGCGAATAGTGAAAACGCGAATGAAGGAATCGCAAATAAAAAGCTTTTACGGTATTTAAAACGTTTGTAGAAATTTTTTTAAAACTATTTTATAGATATGATATCAGAAGTATGAAGCTCCGATGGAGTCCTTTCCATGTTATCGGACTCTGTTTTTTACCTTTATTTACAAATAATACTCTAAAATTAGAATTAAAAAACATGATTAATCAACTAGTTGACGTTATTTGCGCTTCCAATGAACTTTCTGAGGGTTTGGGATGTGGATAATAGCCGCCCCCTTTGTTTTAGCTTATAGATGCTCTCTTAAGGTTGAGCAATTTTATGTTTTCGACCAGGCTCTTATTATTATTACTGTTATTAATTGCTTCACAAACATATTCTTAAATTCTAAAAAACACCTGTTTCAATAATTGATAAGTTTTTTTCACATATTTTATACAACTGTTATTTATATTAAAATATTGCTGATATTATAAGTTTAATAAGTATTCTCAACCCAAATCAATTATGACATGCCATTTTACTTTAAAAGTTGGCTAATACAAGCTAACATGTCCATTGTATTATTATCTTAAAGTTTTATTTGATCCCCTATCCAAATCAAGAACACACCGGTTTATCAAAGCAAAGTTAATTAATTACATTTGTTAAAGTTTTTTTAACTGCCTAAAATCCTAATTAGTAGTAATAGTACTAAACTAAATAAGTTTAGTTCTCTGTCTGAAATTTTGAATTTATTAAGCTTGACTGACGGTAACAGAACTTAAAGTTAATCCACACTTACTTGCTGAAACTGACAGTTCACCTTCCTGCTATACGTTCTAATTTGGGACCAGCCAGACATCATATAAAATCATATACAAAATTTAATAAAAATTTATATTTTTAACGCACCATACCATTTCTAAGATAAATAGGTTAACGGGTTTAACTGTTTTTTATTAACCTTTTTTCTAAATTTTAAAGGTTATTTAAGAAAACCAAAAAATAAATCCTAACCTATGGCAAAAAATATGTGTATATAAAAGTTATACTGCGTTAAAAATTAGATGAACGAACACAATATATTTATTATATTTTTAGAACTAATTTTATATTATATATGTACATAAAATGATATTTATAGCTTTTATATAATAAATGTAATTTACTCTATACTAATATGGGCTTTACATGTATGTAAATATATTTAGTAAATTTTCTAAAAGTGTAATATCAATACCAAAAAAATTATTTTAACAATATTTATATTTCCACCAATCCATTAATTCATCTACGTATAAGTTTATAATTATTAAAACAAATATAAAAATAAATACTGTATCTATCGCAAATTACAGTAGTTAATATAATATATTTGGTTAATTATAGAGTTAAAACATTAATAACTTATTTAAAAGCCGACCCCTGTAACAGAACGTTATTTTAAATAAAATCGATTACTTGCATCATATTATTAATGAGCTGAATAAAAATTATCTGAAAGATTAAGAGTACCTATTTATTTAAACCTCCTAAAAGAGGTTTAAATAAATATTGACATTGAGTCCTAAAATCATTATACCTTAAATTGACAAATCTAGAACCAAAACACACATCTTTTTTTACTAATTTCTTAAAAAAACAACGGGCAATTTCCTGGCAATGGCTAAACTGTTTTTGTTCAAATCAGTTATTTGTGGCGGTTATAAAAAAATTAGTATGATGTAATCGACCATATTCTATTGAGTCAATGAATATTTACGTCGACAATAGTTCCGAATATATTATTTAATTTTATTGCAGTTTTGTTTTACTTTTTTCTATATTGTGTTGTTTTAAATAAATGCCTAATTATTTTATTAAGAAAGTACCGGCAATCCATCATTTAAAAAATCCGAGAAAGGAATTGTCGATTTTTTTTATAAAGCTAAATTGGCATAACTCAAACAGAGCTTGAACGCCATCAATCATTTACTTTGTCGACAGTAGAAAGAACTTGTCTTAAATTTTGCATTGTCAATAGAATTTCTTATGCCGAAGCGATAAAAATTTTGCAAAAGATATACCTGACATGGACGACTTACAAATTTTATTTAAAAAGCGGAAAATAAGGAATGGTTGTCAAAGTGGATCAAAAGTAAAAATCGTTTACAGTTTTTCTTGATTGTGGCGCTGTTCGCACTCAGAATTTGAAGAAAGTGAGACAATAAATAAGAAATATTTTCTGAGGAACATGGGTTAATTAAGAGATCAAATTCGTCAATAGATGAATGAATGACAAATTGAATTTTTAGTAAAAAACTCAACAAAATTTATCAAACTATCACAGTATTTACTGATTATGACTTCAACCGACTTTTGTTTTCCTAAAAATTAAAATACTACTACTTCAAGGTACCAGTGCGACAGATGACGTAAAAGACAATTTGTGGCAATACAATAAATTTTAAAAATAAATATATTGCGTTTCATTCCCCAATTTCTAGTACTTTTTTGAGTATTACTTTATTAACATAAAATATTTGCACAAAATTTAAAAAAAAATGTGTAAAATAAAATATTTGTTTTGCATTAAAAGTTTAGTAACGAAACATCCTGCCCACAATTTCCTTTCTATATTAAACTCTTTTTGTGTTTGAGCCCTAAGGACCTTTTTAACATTTATTTTTGTTAATTAAACTTAGTAACCACCGGTTCTGGAAAGGGCATTCGAGCAACAGAAAACAAAATGGAAATTTATGCTCCCGCCATAATTAAGCCGTTTTTCTGCCGAAAATTCTTTATTAAATTATCTAGTCCGAGACCTTTTCTGGATGAGTTTAGGGGTTAATTATTCTTAATTTTGGTAAAAACACCGCGCTTAAGGAAATTTAACCAGTTGGGTATTGGGGTGGATGGAAGGGTACAAGGAAAGCCTCGGTAAATTATTATAGCTATTTGCATATTTTAAAAATAAAACAAGAATTATTTATAGAATGAATCTAGCTTTTGCATTCCTTGTAATAGGTAGGCTCATGTTATAGTATTGATAAATATAGTACTTTAAATGTTGAAAAATCATAAAGTTAAATATTTTTAACCCAACATTGAAAACCATGTTAAATGTAACAAATTTAACTTAAAAATATAAGCTATTAATTTACTAAAAATATTTAAATAAAAACAATGTACTATAATTACTTACTATACATATAACGGTTTGCAGGAAACTATAGAATGAAAAATAAAGATAAGTAGAAAAAACTATAAACTTTAAATATTTTCCTGATATATCTTTAAAGATATCATATGTGTAAGATTATCTTAGCAAACAATGCATGGAGAAACAACAGTTAATAACACATTAGTATAAAACTGAGATTCTAGCGATGCAAAAATTTTACTTTAGCTGATAATATAGAAGAGACTTTAGCCAATCAAGTAAAAGGATTTTTTTGTAAGAGGCTTAAAATTTAGTTTATTTAAAGTTGCATTTGCCTGTAGTTTTATTTTTTATATTCTCAATAATTTTAAAATTTTGTTTGGTAAGCTAATTTGAAAATTAAGTATTAAGCAAATAAAATACATTTTACTATTTTAACTATTATTTTTATAATATAAAATGGGTAAGAGCTCAAGTTTTTATTATTAATCTATTTATCATTGATTAATAACAATTTATCCTAAAATCTTTTCACTGGTCTTTTTCCCATTTTCATTTTTAATAATAATAACATTAAAAAAATGTATGCTTTTATTTGTATTAAAATACACTTGATAATATTATATGCACTTTAAAATATCGATAACATTTTGTAAATGCAAAATAATGTGAATATTAGTCAATTTAAAAGCTCTTTTAGCTAAAATATTAAGCAATAAAATTATTTAAAATTTCTTTGCTAATTTTTGTTAAATAAATAAAATTATGAGATACTGTGTAATGCATTTTCAAAATATGAAAATCATATCCCTTTAAGTTATGCATTAATTCAAGCAAAGAAGTATAGGAATTAACAAAAAACGACTAAACTAAGAAAAATTTAATTTTGGGTAATTTGGTATATAAAAAAATAAACATTTGGCGTTTATATACCAAACTTTTCATACCCAAACCAACCCAATCATTTTCTAATATTTCATATCTTTTATCCGACAAAACTGATGTTTGCTTTATACTTCAAAAGCACATCCTAAATTATATTAGTGCTATAATTAGAATTACTAGAGTTATTCAAAAATAGTCTTAATTTATTACTTAAATAAAATAATTTCTTATTTTTTTAATATATATTTTAATGATTTTGAGTCATAATTAAAAGAATTCAAGAATATTTTGAATTAATAAAAATCCCTTAAATGAATGCTGAAACATTTATAATTTTTGACAGAATATACTCATTTCGTAAAATTACAAAACTTAGTAACATATATTAATAATTTTTTTCAAGTAATTAGCCTGGAAAATTTTACATCAAAATATTTGTTTTCATTCTTCTCATTTTAAAATTGTATCGTTAACAATAATAACAAACAAGAGTGGCAACATTATTTTAATTAATTAATTTTTGGTTGCTAAAATGTGAAGTTTGGTCCTCAATATGAAATAGTTTCAAAGCTTAATTTTATGCAAAATATCTATTTTGGCTTTCTAGATACCATTTATTTATAGTGTAGATAGCTCAAAAAAAATTTGCATAAAATATTTAACACTATATCAAAGAGAAGCTTTTACGATAAAATGTACAAAAATAAATCTTTATAACTATTACATAGTATGTTGCTCTAAAGAAGTTTTGGTGTAATATACCGCACAAAATATTACTTCTGGTTTTCAAGAGAAATTGGCCTTTCTTCTTTTCGTTCAAGAGAGTTTTCTATAATACCCTATATTTTTGCTAGGTGACACAATGGAAATCGAAACTTAGCTTTATTTCTCCTTGTGAAAACGAATCACGTATAAAAGAAGTTATTTTATTATTCGCCCAGACCAATCTATCAGTTGTCACTACTAGCAATGACCATTTTTTTTTATTTTGGTATTGAAACTGATTTAATACAAGACAAAATAAAAAAAATAATAAGTATCATTATGATTATCACTAAATTATAAAATAATTAAGATAAGGATTTTTTCAAAGGATTTTTTTCCGTTGTTAAATAAACGTATTTATTTGTCTAATTTTCTGCAAAAATCTACGAAAAATAAATAAACATTGATTTTACTCGATATATTAATATAATTTAAGTATTAAGTACATTTAACCATCTCAAGATATCATCCATAAATAAAAAAATTAGATTCAACAGAAATTTTATGGTGTAAACTTCACTTCGTAAAGTCACTTATGCCTTAATTTAGTCATTGTTTTTTATTAATTCTTATACTGTTCTTCCTTGCATTAAGGCATAAGTTAAATGGATATGATTTCCATATAAAATATTATACATTTAAAATAAAGTACAGATTATCTTTACTGCCAGTATTAGTAAAATTACATTATGATCAAATTAAAAAAAAATCTATATGAGCCGCTTAAAGGAAAAGTGGTATATGTCAGTATTTTTTAATTTTTGAGTTATACCATTAATTATGTTTCTACTGCTCTAATATATTCAGTCGAAAACTGGTATAAGTAAAATTTTAACTTAGCTAAGATAAGAGCTTCCTAACGTTATTCCTCTCAACATAATGGATTCGTTCGCTGGAATAGTGGTATAAGTCAAGGCACCACGCTGTTCCGATGTCGCGCCAGGTCCTATTAAACTCGTTTTTTCTTGTTTAGTCAGGTTTTTTTAGTGTTATGGTACGTAGTGTGTAGATCAGTTACTGTAGCTAAGAAAAAAGATATGATAGAAATTCTTCAGTGGATTCCCTTGAATCAGCATCAGTTATTCCTGGACTTACTGATAAAAGAAGATGCTAGTTGACAGTGGTCCATTATCCGATTCTGATGAAGATTAATTTGTTTAATAACTTGTTCTTACCCTCCTTACTGTAAGTTTAGTATGTAAGATAAGTAGTAGTAATATTTTGCTCTTCAAGCTCTATATTTTTTGAACACTTTTATCAGTAATAGATATCATAGTAAACATACTTTAGCTATTATTTTTCTTTGGTTCATCAGTTTAGTGAAATTTGGTTAACTTTTACGAGGAAAAGCGATATAACTCTCTAAGTTATACCACTTTTCCGCTATGTTTTTGAAAAAAACTTACTGGAAGAATGACATTGGGCGGCAAAAATGTAATTAATGGGCGCAATCAGTAAAAATGTTTACCATATGAAATTTTAGTACAGAGTTATTATAAATTTGTACAAAAAAGTAAAGAATATGTTACTGTGATTTCTTAATTCATCCAGATGAAAAATATCAATTTTCTAAATTTCTACTTTAAGGGAGTTAGACCACTTTTCCGCTGAATGGCTCATATAGGAAAGAAATTTATGATCTACTTTACTTTTAAATTAAAATTATACCATTAGGCTCAAAAAATTGTTAGTAGAAGCTTCCAATGAGTCCTTCTAATGCGTAACGAGTTTGCTGCAAATTTATTATGTATTTTTTTCCACAGGTCTTTGGTTTGGTGCAAATTGTAAAATTGGGAATTGATGACTCTAACTTTACAGAAAAATGGTTTTTTATTCAAAATGAAGATGCTGTCCAGTATACATCGTTTCCTATAGACACATATTCCCACTGTACCTTAAACTTAAGTTCCGATTTCTGTGTTATTCTCTTTCTTATACGTGGATTCATTTAGCACTGGGCAGATCTGTTATGACTCGTTGACAATCATACGTTTTTGCCATCTTACGCGAGATGTTATGAAATTATTTAACTATTTTAATAACTGAAGTCCTTATCCAATTATTCTGTGTCTCAAACTTTCTCTTCTGTATGTCTTATTTGCTAAAACTATATAGAAGTTTATTCTTGAAAATAATTAAGTTCCTATTCAAGATCCGACATACTGCTTAATTTAATTTTCCACATACAAAAGTACCAAACGTAATAAAATGTTATAACAAGCAATAGTTGTTTCTTTTTCAAAGCTGAACAAAACATGGCTCCACGCCGCACCGCGACAACTAATCGCAATGTAAGGCTGTAAAACCAAAACTAATTTCCTAACTTTTGTAGTAAAACGTCACACCGGCGGCCATATTGTGCAGCTACTGTTAGTCGGCACCTTTTCCTAATGCGAGTTAACGGCCTAACTTTCGAAAAGTGCAAAGTCTCGTGAGAGAGATGGTCTGCTCGCGACAATTCGTAATACGAACCTATTTTTAAAATATTGATATAGTTCTGTTTTCCGGAATATATTTGATTATAAAAAAAGAATAAAAGTAATAATAGAAATATAAAAAAATGTAAAATAATGTTTAACTGAATTAATAGAGCACTGTGTTTGAAACTTGTGGTGTGATGCTTAAATCATAAAACAGTTTTAGCACTAACCAGAACTCTTCTTTATTTTATTCTCGATACGTGTTTTGTAAATGCTAGTACCTTCAGAAGAGGATTAAAACTCAGTTTATACAGAAGTTTTATTTTTTTTTCAGAAGAGAATAAAATGAAGAATAGTAGTTAGTGGTAAAATTGTCTTATGATTTCACCATACCTTATAAAAAAATTACAAGCTAAGTGAAGGTTCTAGAAAAATATATACTTAATAATATACCGGAATTAATTATTAAAATTATGGATAGACCTGGAAATAAATTACTTTAACTTGATGCAAAAGACATATCGAAATCAATTTGTATGACCCTGAGTGGTCTCAGATATACCGCATGGAGGGTAACATCACATACATTAAGCTAGTTCGTAAAATTGTATAAAACTATTTAATAAGTAATTAATTTAAACACCACTAGTTTTAGCTAGTCAATAAATAAGATGAACAACAATAAAAATCATACCAATAGTTCTGTTTATGCGAATAATCTCGTACTTACTCTGAGATTGCATGCTAAAATTTGGGATGCTCTGGTACCTAGGTATAGTATGGAAGCGACGAAAAATTCAAATACATTTTTGCATCTGGGTTAAAAAAATTGCGAGCTAGGTCAAACTTATTAGAAGAAATAGTTGCAAAAAAAAAATAAACATGTTGTATAGCATATTAGTTTGGTAAAGATTACAAATAGGGGAAATCTTTATCTTCAAGAAAAATGCATGTAGGGTAATTTTTGTTTTATTTGGTGAAAATATATGTTTTTTGTAATGTAATCTATATCTAATGATGGCTGTTTACACAGCCGAAATGCATAATACATTTACCTAAGTGACCTACATGCATTTTTCTTGGAGATAAAGACTTCCCCTATTTGTAATCTTTATATACACATTCTCCTACAAAATATGGACTTCTATTCAACTAATAGTATGGTATATACCATATAACTGGATAAAAAATTAATATTAAAAAACAAGAAATTAAACTAAATTTAGAAGAAAGAATTTAATAAAACCATAGTTTCATTGTAATGCTTAATTTTTAACGAGTTACCACGTTGTTTCAATATCAATGATTTGGGATAACATAAAAGATTTCAATGTTTTTAAAAATAAAGATATCTGAAGTAAAATATAGGGATAATGAGTCATTGTTCTTCATTAAACAGATACTAATGCATCAAAACTAAGGAGATAATACTTTAATACAAAAAATAATCTATATTGCGAAAAAATTCAATTAAAGAAAGTTAAGCCAATTTAAAAATAACCTCAGGGGCAATTCTTTTAATTTTCTTAATCGTTATGTTTCCGACAAAATTAAGAACAATTAACTCCTAAACTGAACTCGACCAGAAAAGAGCTCGACTAGATAATTTAATATAAAGAATTTTGGAAAGGAAAAACGGCTTAATTCCTGTCCCGGGCATAAATTCTCATTTTCTGTTCGACTGGGTTAATGACTTGTCCAAAAAGGCCCGTTCGTTACTTTAATAAAACTGCCAAGTTAAATTAACAAAAAGTTTTAGTGAACTTGGATATACTATATTTCCTTGCTGCGACGAAAATATTTCTTCGCTTTTTTTTTTGGCGGGTAAAAACGAGGTCTCGAATAATTGCCTTACTCTGAGAGTAAATAAAGAGGCAATAAAGAACATGATCAACAGTCATTTAAAGTATGAAATTTTATTTTGTGTCCTTTATTTGTAGAGATTAAAATGAAATTTTTTGTGTAAGAAAAAAAAGAACAACCTGGGAAATTTAAATTTTAAAAGAGAAGAAAAAATATATTTACTAACATTAAGATCAGATAATGTAGGGACTTTATTACAATACAGAAAAATAAAAATTTTGTATTGAATTTCATTGCCTATAACTTTTTTACTTAACGCTACTTAAGTAACGAAAAAATAGCTTAAAAGTTAACTAAAATTAGAGTTCTTATGTAAAAAAAAGTCGATGTTTATTAAAGTAAGCTAAATTTTTCACCAATTTAGCTATAAAAAAGCTATCATTAGCTTTAAAAAGTCTAACTCTAGAAAAAAATTATTTTATAAATATTTTTCAGTTTACCACAACATAAATCGTATTCGTCAATCGTACAAATTAATTGACGCATAAATCGTATGCTTAAAAAATATTTCAACGATTGTAATTAAGAGGCTTTACTTATAACATATATATTTGAACTTTGAGCTGATACTATTAACATTAAAATGAAAAATACTTAATTTATTTTTCAATAAGAGAAACTTGTTTTAAACACAATAAATAACTCATAGTAAACCCGGCAAAATGTCGGCAAAATTAGTCTCATTCAACTCTCAGTCAATTTTCTGAACTGTTAGTAACAAACTAAACCACAAAGTTTATTCAGTTGACCACCCTTTCATAAATCACAATTATTCAAGGTTAATTATGTAATTAAACTATGTAATTAATCTTGTGTTTCCGAAGTAAGCTTTTAAAATACAAGACATTTCAGTAAAGTGGTTCTCACTAATTATACATATTTTATATAATTTGTCATATCTTCTCTTGATTCAGACTTAAATATGTTCAATCAGAAAACTTTCCTTCAATAAGTTAAGTGTTAAACAGGTTTTAAAAGAGAACTGCTAATAAAACTAAACATTTTTTGAGACGGAATAGGAAGACTCCATCTGGACCCTCCCCCGCTTAGTTAATTATTTTCGAAATGCAACATTGCATTGTTGCCAGATATTTATTTTATGTATATATTATCTCTAGAGTATATATTATACAAATAACTTTTTAATACATTTTCTGTAAATTAATCTATCTTTGCTCTTTTTCTGGACATTCTTTTGAAGTTTGCAAATTGGAGGAGCAATTGCTATCTTTATTCAATTGATCCAATAATAATTATTTGTCATGATGCTAGAATAATTAATTTTCTTTTAATTTTCTCTTGCAAAAATGCTGTTGCAAATTGATTAGTGAATATTTAAATAAATAACGCAAATTTATTAATTTAAAGAAAAACAATTTTTTTAAGACATTATTTTTTTCGTTGTAAAACAAATTTATTATTTTTTTTAAATTTTTTGCAATAATCTCGGTTAAATAATTATAGTTTATTTTCCTCAATATTAAATAAACATTTACATTATTAAACTTATCCATAAAGAACATAACATAGGGCATAACTTAAATGGGTATGATTTCCATATTATTAAATTAAAGTATACAATATCCTTAGTATCGGTATCAGTGAAATTTTATTTATCTAGTGACTCCTACATTATGATCAAATAAAAAACTTATATTGATATAGGAAAAAAATTATATATATACTTATATCTTAAAATAAAATTTTATCAATAGATGCAAAAAAATTTCAGTAAAATTTTTTAATAAGTCCTATTAATAAGTAATCAATTTGCTGCAAATTTACTATTAATTTTTTTTCTATAGGTTACATTTTTCCTTTGTCTTAGGGCAAATCGTAACCTCCTTACTGGGTAGAATATTGATGATTCTAACTTTACAGAAAAATTGTTTTTTTATTCCAAATGCAGATGCTGTCCAGTATACATTATTTATTTCCTATAGACAAATATTCTCACTGTTCTTGCTAAAACATAAAACTAATAAGAAAAGTTATTCCGAATCTTCCGCCGTCTTCATCAGTTGACAATTTACTATTATTAAGGTGGTACAGAAAGTCCTGAAGTTTGTAGTCTTTCCTGTCCCGTATGATAAAATTATTACTTTGCAATCAATATTAGCCAACTTAAGCCCAAACTTTAGTTCCAATTTGTGTGTTATTCTCCTTCTTATACGTTCGTTTAGCGTTTGGCAGATCTGTTATGACTTGCTATTGTACGTTATTGCTATAATATGTGAGAAGTAAATGCACTTAGATGTCTTACTAAAGATTTAATTTGAATTTATAAACTTTATTAACTATTGTAATAAGTAAAGTTCTTATCGATTTGTCTTAAACTTTCTCTTTTATATGTCTTATTTTCTAAAATTATATAAAAGTTTAATTTTAAAATTATTAAATTTCCTATTTAAAATCAGAAAGTGCTTAATTAATAGACAGGTTTTAATTCTCTCTTGAAAAAATTAGGATGCAAAAATACTGTTGAAAATTGATTAAAATTTTTAATTATTCAGGTATTTTTTTTGCGATGTAGCCGTCCTGTCAAGCGTTATCGCAGTTTTTTATTTACGATGATTTTGATCTAGCAATTTATAAAATTAACGGCTTTGGCCACAATATTAACACGAGATAGTAGCCATACCAGAAAATAAATTAGATAAATGGAGCACGAACAATTTTGCAGTCAGCGAATATAGAAAATAATGATGTTTTGACAAATGCAGGTATTTAACTAAGAGGGTTTCAACGCGAAAAACACTATTTTTACATTTATTAACTTCTTAAAAACATATAATTCTACTTTGATCTGCTGAAGTTTCAAAGAAAGTCGTGGGCAACTAACTAGACAGTCTAATTAAAATATATTTTTTAGTAATATGTACTTTAGTATATTTAGTATTTTATTAGTTGTATGAAATAAGATCAAAGCTGTATGCTTCGAAAAATATAATCGTAAGTTGGGATACTGTTAAGGTATTTAAAAAAGACACCAAATCAAACAAAAACTTCCTTTATCCTTTACATCACTAAAAATCTATATTAATATGGTCTGTAATAATGTGGTAAACAAGGCAAACAAATAATGTTTTTTTAATTTTTAAGGGAAAATCATTCTTCGTACAAATTTCTTTAAAAAAAGTAAAAAATTTCCTACAACATTCATTTCTTATCAATCATATTATATTTGCTTGCATCATATCACATAATCAATGTATAACAAATATAAATAAAAAAGTAAAAAAGCAAAAAAAAAAAAAGAAAATTTGCAATCTTATAAACTCTCTCTACTAACTATAAGAGATAAAAGACGAAAGAAGTAAAATTGCCTTTCTAGTAGTTGAAGCTTGAAGTGATCATTAACCCCACTTCTAGGTATTCGTTTTTTAAATAAATATTTTGATGCTTCATTCACTAGGAGTCTATAAATAAGTTACAAAAAAATATATTTAAACAAAAATGCTACTTTTAACAATCCTAAGTAATAAAATGTATTCCCGGAAACACGATCAACTTTCCTCAACCTGCAAACAAAATGAAAACTGTGATATTTTATCATGAAAGAGATAACAAACGATTTTAATTTTTAAGAGGACAAAATATTCTGCAAGATTTTTCTAGTTTTAAAATATTTGTCTTTGCATAAAAAAGACGCAAACGCAGATAACATTTTTATAAAACTGTCCCTAAATATTCCTGGCATCTTAAAGATAGATCTATAATTAATCCCAAAATTCCCCCGTTGAAACCCATTTACTGCAACACACATATTATTCATAATATTTACTTATTAATTTTTAGAGTGGGCTCAAAATCCAGCCCTGAGAATCTCTAGATCTAATTATTTTTGGATTGGAATAGTTATTTTGAATGCGTACTCTTTGAGTACGCTTTTTACACTTGATTGTATTTAATGCGTTAACGCGTTATTAATGTCATTTCATTAATGCCATAGAAAATAATAATTAAGTTTATATAATTGAGGTCATTTTTAAAATTACACATGTTTAATATTTTTTATATTATTAATTTGAATAAACTTTTATTTTCTTAGTGTTATTTGATCTAATTTTAAGAGCATAAAATATTACTCTATTATGATCGCTTAGTTTGGAAACATTGAGAAATAATTCTCTATAAAATTGGATCAAGACAAGTTGCAGAGGTGCCAGTAATCCTGGTAGATTTATTTATTATTTAAAAAATTAGTATCCAATACATTTAGTAATAAATTATATTTGAGCACATCAATATTTACGTTACCTCTAATGCTTCAATAATCATAGTTCATAGTTTACATTTGTGGAATAATTACATCTACAACTTACTATGTTTGTTTTCTGTATTCGAGACAGCAATAAGTTGTGTGCCATTTAGGATGCAAAAATCCAATTTCAAATGGAAATCGGGAGATCTGTTAAGCGTTATCGTTCTCTGCTTAACTTAATGTTATGCCTATAATTCTGTTGCATGTTAATGCATGAGTATTTTAGGTATATTGGTACAGCCTACATATTGAATAATATGGAATGCAGTTTTGATAAGTAGTGTCCATATTCAAAGGTGAGATATCTCTTTTAAATATTTTGGTTTAACGAATTAAGTAAAACAAAACAACAAGGTCTGATGGTATATAAATTTTGAAAGTGAAGGAGCTAAGGCACTTTTAAAGACTGATGTAAGACTATGATTGACAAAATCTAGATTCTATACATCACGATCTAAGAAATTTCAAAAAAAATTATACAACAAGCAAGGAACACATCTAGAATCCCCAATATTTTGAACTACAATGACAATTGTCTGTTTTCCTGCAAATTTTGAGTGCTCTTGCAAATTTCTTTGATAGCGTCTTTAACAGCTCCATTTTATCTGCCTGTATTTTGGCCATGTACAATCTGCTTGTCAACATATTTATATCTATGATAAAAAATAAAGAGACTGCAGGGTTTGACAGTGTTCCTTCTTTTCTCTGTAAACAATTTTTAATTTGTCACTCTGCACAAGCACTTTTCTTAACGTCTGAAAAAAAGCAAAAATTTGCCTTGTCTTTAAGTCAGGACACAGTAATATGGTGCAGAACTATCGCTTAAATATCCATCTTGTCCAAATTTTCTAAAGTCTTTGAGACCTGCATTTATAACATCCTATTTCACCAAATTAAACATCTTATTTTACCTAATCAGCATGATTTTTTTTCAGTGTAGATCAACAGTCATTAATTTAACATCATTTCTGCGGAATGCATATGGAGCTTTAAACTGTAAAAACCAACTTGACCGAATCTATACAGATTTTACTAAGGCATTCGATAGATTGGACCATGAAATTCTTGTCAAAAAACTTTATAAAATGGTTTTTCTTGAACATCTGGTAGAGTTTTTCATTTAAGTGCATTGCCTCAAGTGGTGCTCTCCAGGCGAACAACCTACTTTTGTTTGGGCTTTCTACTATTTGCGGATGACCATATTTTTCGTCTTCGACAGGGTTAATTAATGGTGTTATGTTAACAAATTCTCATTTTATCTTCATAAATGTAAAAAGATGTCGATTTCCTTGCTCAAAGATGAGATTGTCGGTTAAATATTAAATGATACCACACTTCCAAATTGTGACTCTGTTTGTGACCTGGGGGTCTGTGCTGATAAAAAGCTTGCCTTCAATACTTATATAGATACCATCATAAGATCTTCTTAAAAGCCGTAGGCTTCATTATAAGATCAACAGAACCATTTTCTAATATTAAAGTAGGACAATTTTGTTTATGGTTTCCTAATTATGCAGTGCATATTGACAGGCTCAAATCAGTTTTTTCACCGAAAATTCCACAAATATATTAGTTTTAAGTTGGATGGTATGCCCTGAAAGAGGCTTCAGTCAGCAGCTAATGCTTTCAAGATTTGATGAACTGTTTATTCAGCAATCTGCTGCTTACGGGCGTTTGATATTTTTATACAAAATATGCAACAATTAAATTGATGCTTCAGATTACACATCCATACATTAAATTGCATTCATACAAGAAAACTCAGTGTATTTTATCTTGACACTTATGGCATCAATTTGGCTAAGAAAGTTCAATGATGTTCGGTTACGGGTTGATGTTGATCTATTTGGACTGATGGACTTGAATAATTTCAAATCTGTTATTTCAGATAAAATAAGATTGTTAGTTGTTTAAGTACTTAATATATTACCTACTATTAGTTTTTTATTGCCAGTTAGTGAGTTTGATATTGTTATTTGTTACATTACCGAATTTATTGTATTATATGTCGATATTTCAACTGTCTTCCTATTAGGATTTATTTCTTGTTGGATAATACAACTTTGATTTTATATTGAAATCATTATGCAAGAGGTGTTTTAGAAATCACGAAGTTAGAAATCTCAAATAGTTTATTCCAGAGTTTATAAATACTAGAAGTGGTATTCTGTTGGTGTATTGGTCAACTAGTTATACAAAAAAACTAGTTGTTTCTAGCCAACGTTTCAAATTATCTTTAATTCATCTTCAGGGCTTAAAGTCGTAGTTCTCTCTCATCAAATTAAAAAAGTACTTATTACAGTTAAATGGCGGTTACATAGAGGAGGTCTTACAATTAAAATATGATAAAATATAACAAAATAAATAAAGTGCTATAAGCCAGTAGACTCGAAAAAATTACTATTAGCTATAAAAACTACAGAAGAAACATGTAATACTTATTTATATAGTTTTATAAAGGTAAAAGAAATTCAATAGGACTTACATTAAGTTCACACTAGGAATCTAAAAAAATTTAAACAAAAATAATAAAAAGAGACTTGCAAAGTCTCAGTGTGCACCATTGAATCTGCTTACATCCGACTATGCGGAAGGAATAAGTGATATAATTATAGTAATATTAATATTGATATAATAATAATAAGTGATATAATAATACATAATAGTGAATAAAATGCTAATAAACTATAAATTTTTTTTTAATTCCTGCTTTTGCACTTAACTGTTATTTTATTATATGCTTCATTTGCATTTATATGTTGCTTCTTCTTAATATACCCTACTATTTTTCATCAATTATACTTAAAGGCTTAGTTTTATAATAACTTTGGTGACTTTAAATCAAGCCTAGTCGCCCTTCCTAAATCCTGGATTATAATAAGAGCCCTAAACCAAAATACCTTAGTTTCAATAATTAAAATTTCGGGTAACTATGTCTTTCTTGCCCTAAAATAACCTAAAATTAAGGGTCTTTGTGCATTAGCTTATTCTATTCGCATTATTTTATCCTAAACTAACGGACGCTAGTATTTTATATACAGCTCGATCCCTCTGACCTAAACTTTATATATTAAATTAAATTTAATCCTTTCACTCTTATGCTAACCGGCGTTATCAGCAACTTTAGGGTCGAGTTATCCCTGTTATTTTGATAAGCTTTTTCACCAATGCTATACAGCCCCAGACCCTTTCAATAAATTATTTAGAGCTCGAGCTTCCGCTCTCATACAAAATTTCAAAAGGGGCTTTTTGTGTGGATTTTTTTTTGGACCAGAGTCAGCGTGCAATAAAACGGCCAATAAAAAACGATTATGTATCGACTTTCGGCAGCCAAAATAAACTTGGCATCATGATTCGAGAAACACAATACCGACAGGATGAATAAGCATCGGTAAGGTACCGGATTTCAAAGAACGAGTCATCCGATTCTAAAAATATACCCTCATTATTATTTAACAGGTCTTATTATATACGATAGATTCGTTAAGTCAAGAATAATAGTTTATGGTATTTATTAGCTTAGCAATTTTTGCAAATTACGGAAATTTCACCTTTGATATGTCTACTTATTATAATTGGAAACTAGTTATACAAATGTTGTTTACTAGTTTTATTTTAAAGTTAATAAAACTCAAGTGAATGCATTTGTAGATTCATATTAAAATGGGTTGTATCAAGTCGTAAATTATTTATAAATAAAGTATTGACTATATTTTCTATATGTAAGAACTGTGGCTTATTATAAGAAGATGTGTAAGTTTGCTTAAATATGTTTCAATAAACAATGAATTTTATATATATTTTTTTTATTTATTATTTTAATAGAAAGTATAAAAATAGAAGCACAAGAAAGAATAGCATAAAAAAAAGAATTAGAATACTTTTGTTTTCTGAGAACCATATTCCATAATGATTTTGCGGCAAGGAGTTCACCTTATGTTTTCTTGCTTATTTATTATTTAATTGTTGAAAATTGAAAATTATGCCTAGTACTTGTTTTATATTATTTAGTATTTAAAGTACCTATTTTTAAATTAACTATTTTTTTATTTATAACAATACAGTTAGTGTTCAAAATATCAATGGATCTTTTGATAAATATCGGGTGACATTTGTTGGGATGATTTATTAGAAAATCTGCTAACTATTTAGGCTGAGTGGCATACATTTGCGATTTCAGATATTTTCTTAAAGGATTTCAAGAAAAATGGAAGATTTCAGTGGACATGAATTAGATGATCAGGTAGACCATTTCAAATTAAATATTGTTTAATGTTACAACATTAATTTAGTTTGACAAAGCTAAAAAATGCAAGTATACAAGAAAAGATGTGACACTTTTCCCTATTTACAATTTGTTCACATTAGCCTTTAAGTTTTCATGAGTCTACAATTTGCCCAATGTCAATTGGTAGATGATGATTAAACGGTTTTTTACTATTATGAATCACAGACTTCTTTGTCAAGGCGGAGTGAGGGATTGTGCTTTATATGCGTTAAATTAAGCAAATAGATTCCATAATAAAAATGAGTAGCAATGCAAGAATCTCACCTCTGATAAAGTACAGGCGACATGATTGTCTGCAAGAGAGATTGTAGATATGACGCACTACTCTTTTTTGCAACATAAGCACACTATTCTTATATTTTCGATACTACATTTAAAGTTTAAAAAATTGTTTTGGGATTATTGAAGGTTAAAAGGTTAGCGTCATACCAATACTTGACTTGAAGCTCTTCAGTAACTATATCATGTAACGAGGGAGAGCCTTTGTGATGCCGTTGAATAATAGTGTCATCGGCAAAAATTCTACACGAACCAAAGGTATATCAAATAATTAATTTACGTAGAGGAGAAAAAGAGGATTTAAAGTAACCACATGTGGAGTTTTAAAAATTACAGACTAAATTCTTTAAATAAACTTTAAACCAATTCAAGCAATTTCCCTTAAAACCATAAACCACCAATTTCTTTAATAAAAAATTGAGTGTTATATTTTTAAGAAAGACCATCATTCTAGTTTAAATAATTTTTTTTTAACAATTTAGATTAAATAAAGTAAAAAGGAAAAAATCCTGTAATGTACTAGCTTTTGAAGAAGATGGTATTGCTCACAATTGGAGCCCCTGAAATCAATTAAAAACCTCTGCTCATTTGAGGCTGACTTAATGGGATAATTATGAAAAAGTTGCTTGGCAGCTTTGACAGTATTGCAATGTTACTTCTATCAACCTTACAAATTAACAGCTAAATAATCAGAAATAGTGGGGGCCTTTATCCAAAAAAATATTTCATTGCTCTAAAACCAAAAACCTCCGATTTCCTTAATAAAAAATTGTGGCATACACAATCAAAAACTTTAGAGATGTCACAGAATACCACAGACGAGCAATGATCCATGTTACGGTTTAAATATAATTTTTCGAGCGTCAGAAATTAAAAACATTGGAGTAAATATTTTAATATTTTGGAGCGAGCTAGCTTCATTTCAGCAAAGTTAATGTTAAAATTGCCAGCCAGAATAACAGGGGCAAGATAAAGATAGATTAAGCAAAAGACTTTAAAGGTTACCAAGAAAAAAATTGACAGCAGCAGCTCGTGATCTATAGACATGTATTAAAAATAACTTTAATTTACAGGAGTTAGCTACACAAAGTTCAAATTCCATTTTACTATACAGGGGGTTATATTTTGAAATGCATTCAAAGTTATAAGCTTTTTGAAAGTCCTGTCTGCTCAATATTATTGTCCCACTAGTTTTATAACTTGACCTGCAGAACCGAAACAATGCTCAATAATCAAAAAATAGTATTTAGTCAGAAATAAAATCTGTGGATAATTTATGTTATCAAAATAAATTTCGAGTTCATTAATTTTTTGTTCAAATGGATTGCCAAGTCAATTATAGAGATTGCCAGTTAAAGGTATCGTGCAAAGTTTGGTCTAGATTTATGCCATGCCCAAAAAGTTCAAAAATTGTAACTGATGCTCTTTGACTTTTAAGATAATTTGAGTATTTGGAAAATAAGAAAATAAACGTAGATATCTCGACTTAGGAGATACATTATAGGTTAAAATGAGAATTAAATTTGTAAGTATTCCTAAGTAAAGTAATTTAAATAATAAGTGTATATATATATATATATATATATATAAATATATATATAAGTCGAAATTATACCCATTTGTAGATACGCCATCCAGGTGAGAAAAAACGTATATCGTAGATATTTTTGCCAATCAATATTAGGTTAGAAACTTTACCATCGCCTTCAGAAATTAATAGTCTGCTATGTATTTTTATACGTTCAGAAATTAACAAATGATTTATTTTAGCAACATATTATTATATTTTTAGATTCGTGTATATACTTTCATTCCCAAAAAAATTTAAAAAATCTTGTAGGATTTCCTGTATTATTAATAAACTTAACAATTAACAAATATTATTATAATTAATCATAAATAATAGGACATAAACAGCAAGTCCGAAACGGAATTACACTTCAAATTGAGAATGTGATAGAGCGAGCCGCAGATGCAATAAAATTGAGCACAACAACGATCGCAAATATAAAGAAGAATGGGATAAAATTAGATCAGGATTACGCTGCTCATATATTTTCCAAGCAAAAGACCGCAAAAACCAAATCTACAACATATTTGAAAAGTAGAATTCGGCACGAGCAGAAGACGTAACAAAACCGAGCTTACAAAAATTGTGAATAATGGTATAAAATTATTTTAACTCACTGGGAAAAATTTAAATACTGACAATTTAAGTTACTTACTCATGAAAAAAAATGCTGCTTGAAATAATATGTTAACACATTAAAATGAAAATACCATTCCAAAAAATAAAACATACAAACTTAAAAGAAACACGCCATATTGCACCAAGTTAATGAAATTGCAACGATATGATTGAATACTTAAACGATGATCATAAAATAAAATTTGCTAGAACAAAAAAAGCCTAATCAATCTCGTCAGTATTGTCAGAGTCAGAACTGAAATCAGAGATATTATTGTCTTCGTGATCGTCGTCTTCGTCAGTCGTAATCACAAGTGGTAGAATGTCATAGGCATCACACACTTGTATTGCCTCCCAAGCCTTTTCAATTACCTTTTCTGTATGAAAAACATATTTTTGCCAATGATCTATAGAAATTTCGTTTATTACCCTTTCCTATGTAGTCAGAACTTCTGAACGTGACCCCTTAAAATTGGAAATATATTGATCATATTTTCGTTTACATTCCGACCATACCATTTCACTTGCATTAAACTGGCAATGATATGGTGGCAGTCGCAGAATTTTGTATCCTAAAGGTTTAACATATTCATCAAGGAAGTACTTTTTTTTCACTAGGGCAGTTTCTGCGTGCAATACTTCATATTTTATCTTTCATGGCTTTTTCTGGAAAGCCAATATTCTTTTTCATTAGTTTATATTCAATTTCATTTTTCATATTCAACCATTCGGTCAGTCTCTGCTTTGTCCAAGATTTTCTCGGGATTCCTTCTAATAAACCAGAATGGTAACTTGCATTGTCCATGATTATAAATGACTTTGGGGGAAAATTTGGAACCAGCTGAGTTTTAAACCAGTTTTCGAAGTTTTTTCTGTTCATATTGTCATGATAATCTCCCGTCTTTAATCCACTCTTGAATATTAAATTTGCACCCTTGATGAAGCCATCTTTGGTTCCGGCGTGGACCACGATATAACGATGACCAAAAAAATAGAAGATAATTCAATTCTCTTCTTTTAGAAATCATTCTTCCAGAACATAAATTTAATATAATTAATAAGTAATGTTCCATGCATATACGAGTCGTGTATGGAGTTAAATTCCCTCATATTGTCTTAGAGAGAAATTATATAAAACTATGAAACAGGTGAAATTATGAAGTTAGAGGGCCCTTACAAGGGCAATAGTTTTTAAACTAAAGATAACCAGATAATTTTTACCTTCACTGTTTTTCCTTGAATCCGTGTGCTTCGTGTCATCTTGCCAGCTACTACGAAATGATCCCTTGCTGAAAATCCACGTCTCGTCAATGAAAACTGGAGTAAAACCTTCCAGACCTACATTTCTATTTTTGATATACTCCCTTAAAAAATTGATTCTTTTATGAACAATATTTGGCAAGTCCATCAAATATTTTCTGCTATTTGATTTTTTCCACTTGAAGCCTATACTATTGATCCATCTTCTTAAGGAGTCAATGGAAAACTCAAAATATTCAATTTCTTCCCTGAACTTTTCTCTTATTGTTGCCAATATTACATATTCTTTTCTGGCGTACATAGAATAAATTGTGTCCCGATTTCTATGTTTCAAATATGTTGTAATTTTGGTTTTTGCTGTCTTTTGCTTGGAAGATATAGGGGCTGCGTAATCCTGATCTGATTTTATCTCATTCTTCTTTATACTTGCGATCGTTGGTGTGCTCAATTTTGTTGCATCTGCGGCTCGCTGTATCACATTCTCAATTTGAAGTGCAATTCCGTTTCGGACTTGTTCCTTTTCCAGTTAAAAAAAGCCAATATATTTAAAATCATCAGCTGCGATTGTTCATTATACCTATTATATCTTTTTTTAGGCATTATCTAACACTTTTCCAAATAACTTTCAAGAACAAGTTGATAAACCAATATTATTGATTGACTGTGACGGATATTTCACATAACCTAGTATATAAAAGATGAATAATCATCAGACACCAATTTTTTTCAAAAGTTTGTTGTCGCCGCTGTTTGGAATATGCTAAACAAAGATAAACAAAAATGACGTCATTATAAATGGGTATAATTTCGACTTTATATGCGCAAAAGCCCAATCTTATTTTACCAAGTTATTTGATAGGATCTCTCCCATGCCAGGTACCAGGCAGTCATTTATGCAGAAATTGCCGAACAGGGTCCCTGTATCAGCTATTCTCCATGGTAACGTAAGACATTTTCTATATTTTTGTTTTGTATTATCAGCCCTATTGATGATACTCTCCAAGAACTCTTAATAGTTATTGTTATTTAAATTAACCAATAAAAATATATCCTAATTATATAATCTTTAAAAGTACGAGACTAACAACTTATTTTTAAGGCACTTAATTTATACATAGGCCTTTCAGGCCTGTATATTTTTGATATGCCATTATGTACTTGATCCTTGGCTTTAATTTTTATTTCTTTGATATGGATATTGTGTGGAGTTTAAATCATTATATACTGTATAAACCCTAAAATATCTAATATTGTATAGAGGAATTTAAACTAATTATTTAATGTACAGCAGATTAAAACAAATTTATTATAATTTATTATTATATATTACAACAACAAAAACTAAAGAGATCCTCTAATAAGTATATAAATATACAGATAAAAGGATTATTTTATTTTCAAATTAATTACCTATTTTCCTAATAAATTTATATCCTGTTATAGCACTGTTTTGTTCACCAAGTTCATAGAAATTTAAGCGATTACTATTTAGAAATTTCCAATTACTCATGTATTTTCAATATATAATACTCGTTTAACCATGCATGTACAAAAAGTATTTTTGTCATTAAAGTAATAGGTTAACATTAAAGTTTCAAAAGGTAATTAAACTAGAGTTTAAAAAGTCCCAAATACTCATTTAAAATTGATCCATGAAATGAAAAATTTCAAATTTTCAATTTCAATTGATCCATGTTATAAAACTGTATTTTTTTTTAATTTTAAGATTTCTTAATTGTAATCTTGATTTTTGGTCTGTAAAACTTTAGGCATATAACCTCCACATGATAATTTATTAGAAATTATAATATTGTTAATATTATAAAATTAATTAGATTATAATTTAGAAGCTCTTCTTCAAAATAGAAACTTTTTTTCTGTATATATGAGTACTGCAGAACCTTGGTTTAACTGTTTTAGGTTGTCTAGCCAGGCAACTAAGAGATGTAGAGAGACCTCTTAGATGTATTATATTATCAAAATCGTTTTTGAATTGCATTGCAAGCCGCATTTATTTGAGTTTTATCCTTATTTGGCAATAGTCAAAGGTTTTAATAATTTAATAGTCAAAGCAGAGGTTTTACATGAAAGCACCAAACACCACACATATGATAATTTTAGAGTATCGCTGAACAACAAGACAATAGTATTATCAGTGAAGGTTGCAATATGTATATTCTAATTTCTAATTCAGAAATTATTAATATAAATTAACAAGAATATTGGTCCTAGTATTAAACCTTCTGGGAAATCTCTACCGACCCTTAACAATTACAACCTGCAGCCTAAATATAATTTTATTTAATCTTACTGATAAACATATAAGGTTATAAAAATTTTGAAATGTTTCTAGAATACGAGAAATTAGAAATACCATTTTAGCTTCCTGCATTACATTTCTGTTTATTAGTCAATATATTTCCCGTCGTACTATATTCCAGAACACACGAAAGATTTATAAGTAATCGGCTCAAACGAATTTAAAATATAAATAATTAATATGTTATTTTAATGTCTTTAGAAGGACGAATTTAGCAATATCAAATTAGTACTATAAATAGTTCTTTGATATCTTGAACTTAATTTACAGTATATTTTTTTCCATTTGCCTAAAATAATTTTTTATGCATACAAACTGTGTATATAGCTCCTCTTTATTTTTCATAACCTTTTTTTTTAATTTACTTTTAAACGAATTATGAAATATTATTTATTTTACCTCTTTCGACAAAATATTTTAAAATTTTGGGGCAATGTACTAACTTGACCTGTGAGATTGTTATTTCAAAATTTAGTATTTTTTTCCTGTGCCACGGTATGGAGATCTATTTTTTTATTTACCAATACAATTATTTAAAAAAAGTATGCCTTACTTTAAAAACATTTACTTCTTTGTATGAAAACAAATTGGGACATGTTTTATTCCTATAAAAGTTTATTTTTAGGATTCATTTTTGAATTAATTTAAGATTATTTAAGAAGCGATCCCTTTCAGTACCCTCATCCTACAATTTCATAGTCAATTCGAGTTTGTGTTAGTGCATAATTTAACTGAGCCAGATCGAAAAATAATTACGTTATCGGCAATATTAAGAAAACGATAGGTGGGCAGTTTGCTTGCATACGAAGAAAACGTTACAAACTTTGTTTATTTTGGTTAAGCGTTAACTTGAAACCATTCAAGTATAACACAAAAAACCTTTTCAGCTTTTATTTATTACTTTATTCCAAATGTTAGTCTTATAAAGAATAGCAGTATCATCTTTAAAATTTATTACCACGTCTTGTCTTTTTTGCAATAGGAGATTATTTCACAGCCCTAGGTTAACTGCCTCTATTTTTTTATCTATTATATAAATAACTTTCAATTAAAGAAATTAAATACACTCACCAGCCTGATCGAGCTTCTTAGTAAGTTTATCATGAGATACCAAGTCAAAAACTTTGGTAGGTTTTATAAAAAAATACAGAGATGTCTGTTTTTTAAGATGACTAAGTTTTGATAGATATTGGTTGTTAAGCCAAGAATCGCATTTGCGGTTGATTTTATAGTTCTGAAATCAATTATGTAACCAAACACCACAAATAGGTATAGCCAAAGAACAAGATAACACTACTATCAGCGAACTACATACAGATTGCAATCTGTAAGTACCAATTGGTAAATCATTCCCTTTATTTTAAAACATGTAAGAGATTGATAAGGAATGAAAATATAATTTTTTTATTTTAATGTCTTTACAAGGCGAAATTATGCAAAATTTAGTTGAAACTATACAAAAGTCCTTTGCTATTCTGAACTTGGTAAGATTTTAGCTCCCCCAAACTAGCTATAAAAGTCTTTTCTTCTTATAACACTTCTATTAATATCTGCTTGGTGGTCCAGAATTAGTTTATCCATAATAATCCTAAGCTGGCATAATGCATTACAGGTAAACCATATATTTTCAGAATTATTTTTCCTTAGACACTCTGATAAATGCGATTCTTAGTTTTTCTAATGATTATTTATCATGGTCATTATTTATCAAGTCATGGTTAAATAAAACTAAAGTCTTTTAAAATTCAAAAATATAAACTAAAGTCTGTACTATTACCGTATTTATATCAAGCAATAATAACGATTATTTTTTGTGCCTCATATGGATATAATATCTAAAAATGGATTAATGGATTAAATGTCTATTCTTGGTAATAATTGGGTTTCTACCACATTTAATTCTTAAGTCATCGCCTTAATCACCCTAAAATAGTTCTTTTCAAATATAGTTATGTTCAGTATAGGCCGAGTGAATATTTGTATTATAATTTTTTGCGGTTATTAGGTCAAAATGGACATTTATGTCATAACATGGGTTAAATGTCGATTTTTATAATTTTTTGACTATTTATAGCGCTCTGGTTCTAAATCGTCGCCTTGAACTATTTTTTTACCTAGTTTTGTTAATAGGCAAATATAACGTATAATTTTAGATTCGACCCGTAGTATATGCCCACTATAGATAATTAACTAGATTTATAAATTCTTAATATGATTTTTCTTATGCAGTTGTGATCAGTACACTTGATATTCTTTTTAAGTATGTAACTATGACTGTTGCGTCTAAGCTGAATAGCTTTGATGTCAATTTTGTTTGTATATATTTTACAATGTTTTCTACAGATAAGAAATGAATTGAAAAATTATTTACCGCATATTTGATTTGCTTAATAACCTATTTTTTAAACTTTTAACAATTTGAAATCAAACCTAGAAACATTTCTGAAAGCCCAAGAAATATTATATAAAAAAATGTTGTTTTATTCATTTCCGAGACTTATTTTAGGCTTTGCTACCACCAAGGAAAAATATCCCTCTCTTAAGATTTATCACCGCAATTTATCGGACAAGGTATGAACCTTTGTTCTGATACTCAATGAATAATTCCGTTATTTTCGTTTCAAGAAAATGATTGATAATATATATGCTTCTAAGCTCTAAATGGATAAAAGCAATTTGCTATTTTTCTTGGCTCTTGAGGGTTAATAAATCGACTTTTAATTGTACCTAAAGATTATATATTTCATTTGCTAGTTAGTTATCGAAACGTGTGACAATAGCAATTATTGTCTAATGATCCTAATATCTAGTCTAAAAGCAAATGGCTCTTTAAAAATATATCCCCGGATATCCTAATTATGTTTATAAATATAAGTGAAAAGATCCAGGTTAAATGAAAAACAGGAACGAATGGGAACCATCTGTCCCAAAACTTAAATTTAGAATTATATTTTTCAACTTTTAATGGTCGACAAGTAGTTTTAAGTAGTTTCAAGAAAGTTCTTTTACGGGTGGTGTGTTAAACTTATCAGATTAAACTTTTTGGGAGTTTATGTTTTAGGGCCCAGGGGGTACAGGATTTATGGATTCATAAAATAATTTTGGGGTCATATTTTAACCGCTGCTCTTGCTGCTGTTGCTGTAATAAAGACCGAGACGAAAAAAGTTATTTTTATTTATTTGCTAAAATAGAAGTAAGGTAAGATAAATAGTCAATTCAAGAAATATGTATAATATTATGTAATAGGAGTGAGTATGTAATTATCATTTCCACATAAGACTGTTTTTAAAAGT
Source organism: Anthonomus grandis grandis (assembly GCF_022605725.1). Taxonomy (NCBI): domain Eukaryota; kingdom Metazoa; phylum Arthropoda; class Insecta; order Coleoptera; family Curculionidae; genus Anthonomus; species Anthonomus grandis. The sequence goes on along the minus strand of NC_065548.1, from coordinate 17,377,160 downwards.
AATAAAAATGTTATTCATTGTATCTTGATGATTGAATATATTGTTCATTGCATGTTAAATATAAATCAGCTGAGGCACAAAAGTTATTTTCGCCTCATAGTATAAGAATTCGATGTATATTAATATTTGACATTGATGTCATCGTTTCTTTAAATAGCTGTAATTTTATTAAAATTAGAAGTAACATAATAAGCAAGAACCTCTTTATTATAAAAGAAGGAAGTTTTTTCATTAAGACTTTGTTTAAGGGAAGTAAATCTATTATATATATATTATATATATTACTGATAAAACACAAAAAATATTCTTCATGTATGATTTCGTATACCTAAGTATCTAATGGTTTTTGACATAAATGTGTTGATTTATTTCTCATTTGTTAAATAACCCTACTTATTAATTTAGAATTCTTTACTCATAAAAAATATTAACTTTCGTGATATATTTGAGATAACAGATATTCATGAAATTATATATTTGATGATCAATAATAGATTGTGATAATATTTTTTTTTTATAAGAAATTATATTTTCATATTTCAGCAGTTTTAATAAATTTTGTTTAAATTTATTCTAGTTCTAAGGTATCTCCTTCAGTTTCCGCATCTCTTACGTTATTGGTATTATGTATATGGTTGGTGGTTTAGCCTCTTGGTCGTTCCTTTCTTCTTACCCTACTCATAATTTGTTTAAATCGTCCCGATTTCATGACTGTCCTCGAGTACACTTCTACCCTTACTAGCTCTGTCATCCTAGACCTTTACTTCTATCTGTTTTTCTTATGGTAATTTACCTAATTAATTTTGTTAATTACTTATTTGATTTTCCTTTTTAAATAATAATACTATCCTTTTTTCCAACTTGCTTATTTCGTCTATTTCAATATTCCACCTTATTTAAATTATAATGTTCTTCTAGTTATATAATAAGTAGAGGTAATATTGAATTTAATTTTTAGTAAAATTATATTCTTTAAAGTACTTATTTATATTTTGATGATATTTAACATTTTATTTTCTGCATAAAATTAACAATATCTTATCCTTAAATTTTTCACGTTTCTTGACAAGTTTTTTATACAACTGCATCGACATTTTCTTTATTTTGCTGCTCACTTAAAGATGTTTTAGCATGTATGTTGGTAGCTGCTATAATATAACTTAACTATATGTAACTGCCTTAGAACATTGAAAATAAAATATATCTATAAAAATAAGGCTTTTTATTAGATAAGTACCTTTACTCTAATGAAGCACGTTAAAAAAAATACTTAAAGAGTTTATTAACAGTAATGTTGTTTATAATTTAAAGCATAATCTATCAATATTAAATATTTATCATGTAACTATTCTTTGACGACGTCACTGGTAAAGATTACTTACGTTGGTGAAATCAACAATGCCATCGAACGGCGTTGCCATGTTGTTGCCTTTTTCTCTAATATACGTGATCTGGATTCATTTAACTTTAAATGTTGACTTCTTTATAGAGTATCTTATCATATTTTATAAAAAAGAAAATGGTTTATATTTTGATGAAGAGAAATATTATTGTTTTGCCCCTGTCAAAATAAGTAATAATTTTTTATGATAATATAAATTGTCTTCTTTTGTCTTTTTTAATTAAGCTTTTGGCATCATTACATCAGAAATGTTACAAGCAAATAGTTGTTGTTAATGTCAAGTTGCTTTCAATGTTCTAAGGTAACTGCTATAATATATACATTTATACATATAAACATCTGTATATGATCTGTCATCACTGATAGGTCTTGGTTAATTTATGTATTTGCGTTTTAAGAACTGTTTCAAGTGTATATTTGATGTAGAGCTCCTTCTTATCAATCATGTGAAGCTCTACTACTAGATATTTATGAAAAATTGAGGCATTTTTAATGAGCCGGCTATAATTTGAATTGTTAACAGCAAATAGGATAGCTATCAAAAAGTTTTTCATAATAGAAAACAATCCATCAAGATCCAGTTAAGCAAATCCTCAGTTATTTTCCCAAATGTCAGTTCCCGATCGTCAATTTTCCTGAACGACCACTTTCCCAAATTGTAAGTGTCGTGAACGTTTTGTTTTTCGAACTATAGTATTCCCAAACAGAATTCTCCCTGAAACACTATTTTTCGGAACAGAATCTCACCTAAAGGTATAAATTACTTGGAGGGTCAATAGAAATAGGCTGTTTTCTTTAAATAAAAATCGTTGGATAAATGTTCTGAATAATTCAACCCAACTTACTTGTGAAAAATTGTTGTTCGAAAGAAATAACATTTGCTAAAACTGTTTCGACAATAAAGTTTTCAGGTAAATGGTCGTTTCAAAAATGAGTAATTCGATTAAACTATTGTTCGGAAAACATGGTCATTCGGAAAAAACGAACAGCTAAGCAATCGACGAGTCTTTGTCGCCATCTATTTTATTAAAATGTCTTTCTCCACTCATTAAAATTTTCTATCATGTGTATTAATTCCTTTAATTTTTTGGTTCCTCTTCATTTATTATATTTAAGTTTGCATTATGATCTAAACGACACACTATATAATAAAAAGAGAGCTTTTCTCACTTTATTTAACGCCTAATGGATTAAATGGATCCTCTTCCTTTACTTTAATAAAATAGTATTATTGTAATTTCATACTTTATAACGAAAAAGCTTTAGACATATCTCCAGTTTGAGCCAGTTGATTTATAATAAGCTGAGTAAGAGTTTGTCATTTCAAATGAAATAAATCATTTATGAAATAAGTCATTAATTATAATTAATCTTACTATCCACCATAAAGAGAATATCCCCGCTGCTTTTCGATTGTCTTTCCAACCGTTCACTTTAATTATTCTGGCAAATGTCAAGCTTAAATTATTATTACATAGTGTAATAAACTTGGTGTAATTTATGTAAAAACTGCAATAACGTTTATTGAATCATTCTATTTATTTGGGTGAATTGTGTGTTGATTGTTCAGTTATAAAATCGGTTAAAAAACAAGATATTTGATAATTCTTATTTGAACTGGACTTGAAGTTGATAATGTAGTAAGACGATAAAACGACAAAAATCTAAACAACGTGGTATAAAAAATATAGTCAAACAAAATAAATTTTGCTACTTAACCCTAACTCGTGCATTTCTAATAGTTTTCTAAATATAAACAAACACTTGGTTTTTATTTCACTATTGCTAAATAAAATATGACTTAGAAATTTAAGGATTATTTTGACTATACTATCAAAATCATATTATGAATTACTTAAAACCAACAAGATAATTATTTATTATTATTTAATGCGCTTTAAAAATGCCATAAAACATGGCGATTTTATTAGCGTTGATTGCTGAATAAAAAAACTCACTGCGGTGTAATCGTAACTCACATTGGCGAGGTAGTATGTGTAACTTAATCTATTTTTTTTCATAAAATTCGAGGTTTTCTGCCAATATCCTATAAATAATTCTAGAAGATTTTTTTTTTTTTTTTAACTATTTCAGATTTCCGAGGTCACAAAAATAGAAAAAAGTGAATACGCAAATTAATTTGCAAAGTATGGGAGTCAAATCTTAAATACAAGAATCTTTTGAAATACTTTTATGTTCATAATCTCGAGTCATATAACTTAGTTCACATAACTTATTTCATTTGTAGGAAATTATTTCATATAAATCTTGTATGGGTCTGTTATACTATTGCTCTAAATAAGTTATGGAAAGAAATCAGTAGCGGTATACAAGTAGCAGCAATGAAAATATGCTATATGGCAGCAAAAACTAATAAGTAACTAAGCCAAGCACAAACGCAGTAGCAAAATGCTGAAAAATGGACACAGACTCAATAGGATACCAAGAACTAGACAAACGAGTAAAGAAAGCGATTAAAAAAGACTTAAGATCTTATTACACAATATTACACCATACAAGAAGCCATTGAAGACCACATGAATATGAAAGTCCTCCTATGAAAAAGAACAAAGAGAAAGTCGCTCATATACAAAATGAAGAACCAACGAGGGTATGGTGACAGAGAGGGAACAGATGCAGAAGGACAGAGCATTTCTATCAAGAACTTTACAGCCAATCGGTACTTAACCTAAGCCATATAGACCAGGTAGTCCTAAATGTGGAGTCCAAGGACATCTCGGAGATTGATAGTGTAGAGCTAAGAATGGCACTGAAGCAGATAAAAAACCGAAAGGATCTAGGAGAAGACCGCGATACAACAAAAATGGTGATGCATAGGGGAACAATTCTGGAGACAGCACTGAGCATCATTTTTAATAAATGTGACTCTTCAGAAAAGGAGACGGAACCAATATCAAAAACTACAGACCGATCACTTTTCTGTTCAATTTGTATACGCTTCTTACCAAAATCATAATCAACCGACTAAAGAAAAAGTTCAATTTCTACCAGCCAGTGGAATAAGCCGGGTTCTGAAACGGTCATAATATAAAGGATCACATTCAAAAGGTACGTACTCTTATTGAAAAGTGTACCGAATATAATATCCTATTAGACCTCGCATATCTCGACTACAAAAAAGCTTTCGATTCAGTGGAAACCTGAACGGCGCTGGAGGCAATAAGTAATGAGAGGATTGACTTAAGATATATCAACCTTATTAAAGATATCTTTTAGGATGCTGCAATACATGTAGAGGAAAATATACCAAACGAAACGATCCTCATACGGAGACTAGTAAAACAAAGGGATTCAATTGCACCAAAATTATTTACCCTCGCATTAGAAGAACTTGATATGGCAACAAAAAGAAGTCAACATATGCGGGAGATTTTTGAAAGCACCTACTTGGACGAACTTAGCACCATGATATGAGAAATATAGAGTCACATAAGGTTGGACTAAAAACGAATCTCCAAAAAACGAAGATCGTCAGCTCAAACAACAATAATGTCAATATAGATAACCACACACTTCAACTAGTGGAAGAATATACATACCTGTGACATAGCATCAGGCTAAGCAAAGAGAACCGACAGTCGAGATAAGAAAAAGAATCAATTTCGCATGGGCAGCATTTGGAAAATTCGCATATAATCTCAAAGTACCAAAAATACACAATAATCTAAAAAATATACGATGCCGGCGAACTAGTAGTTATATTGTATGCGCTAAATTTATTCGAAGCGCACCTTGCTTTCAAGGAACAGTTTCCTTGTAAAATATGGTGAGTGATAATAAAAGGTTTAGTAAATAGATGTTTTAGTAAGTACAGCCACTTCTGCGATAAATCTTTTAATATCTCATTATCTACTGCTAGAAGATCGATGATTTCTTCAATTATAATTGAAGAACCATTCAGGGAATCAATGATTCCAGAGTCACACCATTTTTATAATCAGGTGCTTAGATATCGGCTGTTTTACAAAAGACTAATGATTTTATTGAGTGAGAGCACTCTTGTAATAAATCTACAACAAAACCAATGATTACTCTAATCACGTTTAAAAAATCCTTCAGGGACTCCATGATTTAAGAATTGTGCAATTTAGATCATCAGGTGCTTAAATATTGACTGTTTTACAAAATATAAATTATTTTATTAAGTTCAGATACTCCTGTGATGAATTTTTTAATGTCTCATTATCTAATGCAAGAAAATCAATGATTTCTTCAATCATAGTTAAGAAATTCTTTAAGGAATTTATGATTTAAGAATCACACCATTTTGCTTATTAGGTATTTAGGTATTGGCTGTTTTACAAAATATTAATGATTTTATTGAGGGCAAGCACTCCTGTAATGTCTTTCAGTATCCTATTATCTACTCAAGAAAATTAATGATTTCTTTAATCAGTTGAAAAATCCTTTAAGGGGAATGATTCAAGAATCACAGCATTTTTATTATCAGGTATTTAAATAATGGATTGTTTTACAAAATACTAATGATTTTACTGAGTGCAGGCATTGCTGTAATGAATCTTTTAATATCTTATCCTCTACTGCAAGAAAAACAATGAAGTGCAGAATAACTACGGATTTGTCAATGTGCGAAGGAGTGTGAGATGCTGGGAATTAACTCAAAAAATAGGCATAAAAAGAGGATATTAGGTCAAGAACCAAAGTGACGTCGTAGAATAAACTGCAAAAAACAAGTGGCACTGAGCAGGACATGTTACGCAGAATGATGAGAAATGGACCAAAATCATTATGCAGTGGAGACCACGGAGAACAAAAAGAAGCAGAGGCAGACCCATGCTTAGATGGCGCAATGACATACAGGAAAGAACCTGGATGATCCTAGCATAAATCAGGTCAACATGGCTGGCAATGGAAGAGACCTTTGTTCAGGATTCGATTAATACAGGTTGATAAAGATAAATACAAAGATCAATTTGGTAGGATATTAGTATCTAAAAAAATTCCAACTTTGGGCATATTGATACCTTTTAATGTCACTGTGCTACAAATATTAAGGAACTAATGAAAGTGGAGATTGCGAGATAAGAGTACTTACCAATAATATTAAAAGCTAAATTTTTCAGAGAATATTTTGTAAATATTTCTTACAAAATTTCAGGAAGGAAGCCAAAAAAAAATAGTCGCAAAAAAAGCACCCTAGTTTTGATGTCTCCCTAATTAATAATTAGATCATCCATTTATTTGGATTGTCCAATATCTTATAACACAAAATAATCTGTTTCTACACTTTTTCTTTTATTTTAAAATTTTATTTAAAATAGATGCAGCTTAGTAATAAACTTGGTTTTATAAGAAAATCCAGGACCAGATTTCCCCCAGGATATCTAAAAGCTACAAGTAATAGTTTTCTTTTACTGTTATTGCCTACCTATATCCGATAGAAAATAAGAGTTCTGTGGCTTTAATGGACTTTTTATGGAACTCTTGCATTTCCTACGGGTTTTTTATGGTTCCTATTTCTACATTTGTATATAAAGATATACAAAAAAATACAAAACAACGAGCAACGACAATAAGGTTATTATTTTAAAAGAAAGTATATAATAAAGACTTAAATAAACACAAAAAGATCAAAGACCTTAAATTTTTCAACTCTCAAATCCCCACGCAAAATGGCATATTCATGTTAATAGTCTGCACTTCGCGTTCTCAATTTTTCAAAAGGAAATGATAAAGAATAGCGGGAAAGAAAACAGACGTACTCAGCTTAAAGCTGAGCAACAGATAGATTTTTGGTCGCATATGTGCAGATAAATAAAGTAGGAGATATATGGATATTTCCAATGGTGCATTCGTCAACTTGACGTGAAAATAAATAGGGCTGTCATAATGGAAAGCTTTGGCAGCTTATTTTATAAAACCGTTACGCATTGCGAAATATAATAAAACCATTTCTTATATATGTAGGGGACTTTGACTATAAATATGATAAGTATAATTTATAAATATGTTTGTTTACGTTACTTTTTAAAGAAAAAAAAAATTACTTGTAAAAACTTTTTTCTATTTTATACTAAGCATTTTTTTAAATTTCTTTTAATAAGATCTTAGTGTTTTTACAACTCTGAAAATTCTAAAACAGCTTTGCTTTCAAGTTCAGTCAAATAAAAGCAATGTTTTACAAAGAAATATTATCTTGTTGTGCTTAAGTATCTGATCTGGGATAACAAAAGCATTGCAGTTAATGTGAATTTCTGTATGTATTAAAATTTACAAAAGATAGCATATTAATTAAACTTCGATCTAGAAACAAAAGAATTTATATAAAAGATCACTTGCTATTAATAATGGAAGAATACTGATAGTAAAATCTCAATTGACAAAAGTATAAAGTAACCCTAATATCAGCTTGGTTTCTGTAATATTAAAATTGTGGATGAAGAGATTTTAGTTGATTTAATAAAAAATAATGCACACAGAGCAACAAACATTTATACATAAAATTAAATATAGAAACAGAATACCTTAAAATAAGTAGCAAGTGGTGATTTTCTTTAATATACCTTGAAGGTCAGACTGTTTTTCATAAGTTGAAATAATTACTTAGGCAAATAAAAGATTTCCTAATATTTTAAAACAAGGTTTGTTAATCAGTGCATGCTAACTACAAAAAAAATCTTAATGCATTAATTTTAATTTCTGTGAGTCTTAATTAACAATTTTAATAATAACTAATAATTTTTACAAGAGTTCTACTAAGAAAATGTTATCTTGCTTAAGTATGAAATCACGCAATAAACTCAATTCGCAAAGATAACACTTTTAAAGGGTGACACTCTCCAAACTGATTAGATTTTACTACTTTATAGCACCATTAAAATACAAAGGAAGATGTTATAAAATGACGTTATTATAGGGGACTTCAAAAGATTAAGAAGTTAAAAAAGGACTTGTAATACCTAATAAAATCAAACTTGACAGAAAAACAAAGATTAATTATTTTTTTAAAAGTAATTTAAACTGCATGGACAAAATAGCTCTTGCAGAGATTAGAAAACAAGTAACCATAATTAAAAACTTCTTTCTATCTTGTTCAGCTTACATATCCTTTTTAATAAAATCGTCTAAATAAATATATTTCGAGTACATACTTTATGTGGTTACTTTAACTATATATAAAAATTTGGTAAAAAATATTTATTGTCAATGAAAAACTAGCAATTCACCCTTAAATTTAAAATGCAAAAAAGGCAAAGTAATACTTAAAAATACTTCAGAAATACAATCATATTGGCTATTTGAATTTTGTTAACAACAGCGCAGAATAGTTGAGTGGTTGAACTAGGTTCTTAAATTTTTTAATCATGATATTCTTCTTCTGCTCGCTCCTTTAGCTCCATATAACTTGAATAATCTGAGCAAAGAACATGTTGGTTTGCACTACGCATAATATCTCCAAGATATTATAGCTTTTTTTAGGAGTCTTAACTGTATTCAGGACTTTCCGTGCCCAGCCTTTTCAGCATTTCTGTATTGATTATTCTCTCTGTCCGAGGTATTCGTTAGATTTTTTGGAACAGCCACATTTCAGATGCCTTAAGTTTTATGGAGGAGGCTTTCGTAATCGTCCACGATTCGACCCTGTAAAAAAGGATCGAATACATGTAGCATCACAAAAAATAAATTTTGATTGGCACCTTTAAGCTGGGACTGGTAAAGATTTTTTTTTTATCCGGCCAAATGCTGTTTCGGCTTTTTTAGTACGTGTGCTGATCTGAACAGAATGGTCCCACTTATAATTTTTGTTCGTGCCCAAGTATGTATATTGGTTGACTTTTTCTAAAGTAGTTTATTTCACCAATAAAGTACCGCGAGTGTTTTGGTTTTGACTGATTACGATGAACTTTGTTTTCTTGGTGTGTAATTGCCAAACCATATTGTCAACTGTATGTATCACTGTCCATTAGAAGTTGTAAGAAAACTGTAGGTTATCTGCAAAAATAACGGAATCATATACATACCTTATGTAATTCAATCATTCTTCATTAAGCAGCATTCCAGCTTCAATATCTTGTGAGGCTTGTCTGAAGATGAATTTCAAATACAGTTACAGATTACAAATTTCAGGAGATAGTAAGCATCCCTGCCTTACGCCACGTCATATTTGTAGCTCTTCTGTTATCTCTCTGTCTAACCTCTAACCAACACAAGCCATCTGATTCCAGTAGCGATTTCTGATAAATATTCAACTGTAAACTATCTTCAGAAAAATTAATAGTTGGGATTTATAGCGAATTCAAATTTCAGCCATTCTGTGGGTATGACGCCCGTATCATAGATCACATCGAACACTTTTCTAAGCCACTTTAGCTTCTTTTCTTCCACCTTAAGATTCATGTTACTATACTATGTTTCAACTTGAACTATTTAAAAATTAAATACTGGGTCCTAAGATTAGATATAAAAATTAAAAGCACGTAAAAAATTGCATAACCAAAAACGGAAATTATTTTATTGCAGAATGTATGATTTTTACAACATAGGTACCACCAAAGAAGTGAATAATCTTGGGTAGGTGACGTGGATTTGGTTATTCAGAATAAATTTACCTCTTTTGGTTAAGCATGTTTATTTTTTTCGGAAATTATTAAGAAAAGATGATGCATTTCAAAATGGTGAAAACTGACTAAAAAGAGCTTTTGATTTTATCATTCTATGTAATAACCATAGAACGATAAAATTAAGTAAAATTCTGATGAAAATAGATTTGAAAGCTCGAAAAAAGCTTCTATCCTATCAAGATTTTAGAAATTTACTTTTACCAATAACTTAAGCAGTAAAAACCGCTATAATAAGAGATCATAATATGACCAAATTAAAAAGGTAGCTGGCAACTGATTTTACGTAGATTATAAATTCACATTAATTGTTTGGTTAGGAACAAAGAATCTCGTATAACAGAAAAAAGTAGATAATTGGTGTTGGGCTGATGATTTCTAGTAATAAATAGTATATTGTGGAATTATAGTCTAGATATGATATAAAAATCTTACTTGGATAAGAATTGGAATTATAATAAAAAACTATTTGATTAATAATTTAACTTATTGTTTAAAGCTAAACAATAGGTATTGTGTCATTTTAATGCAATATTAAATGACTAAATGACAACTTCCTTCCTACGAGGAAGCGCTGCAAAACTTTTTGGATTATTACTTATACAGTGCTTTAATTTCAAAATAAAATATCCTTAATTACTTAATCAGTTCACATAATTTATTTTTTTACGTACTCAAAAGGTGCTCCGTTATTCGCGAGACAAGAATAAAATCTGTTTTAAAATTCCTCACGAACAAGTAAGTATTTGACCGTTAATATCTCTACATTCGCGAGCAATTCGATCCTTTAAATCATTGATAATATGTTCAGGTGGGGTTTTATAAACTTTGCTTTTTAACTACTCTTACAGGAAAAAATCTATTGCTGTTAAGTCTGGCGACCGTGCTGGCCATTCAATTTCACCACGCGTGCCAATCCACATCCCTGTTCATTATGTTATTTTCGAACTGTTAGAGTGTAATGCTTAGAACTGTATCTTGTGGGAAATACAAATTATTTAGTATCCCAAAGCCCAATTTCAACTACACAAAAGTATGTAGAATCAATGAACTGTTTATTACCATAAATTTTTACCGGATTGGTCCCAGTGCATATTTAAATTGATTTTTTTTTGAAAGCACTATATATGCTTTTTAGTTATTATTATATAAATAACTTTTGTGATTTATATTGCTTGATTTCAGAGAGCATGACTAGAACAAGTATGGACATACTAATTATTTACCCAAATTTATTACAAAATATGTAACTCTCGAGAAAGTGAGATGTCATCTCACTTTTAAACATTCCAAAATAAAAGCAATTTGTATAGTAGATGTCTGTCTTTATAATAAAACTTGTTTATTGATTTGGAAAATGTCAGTGAAGTAGTAGTAACTTTAACCTCTTAAATTAAGTACAGGAACTAATATATAATTTTCATAATAAGGAAATTTTTTAATTTCTCTTTATTCTCTAACTTGGTTTTTATATTTTTAAGATTCATTATTTAAACTTTTTTTAAAAGTATTTTTAATTTACTCTTTGATATTTATGATTTAAATTTGATTAAAAATATTTTATCTGTTTTTGAATGATTGAAATGCAAACTAGCTTGTGCCTATTTATTTGACTTTTCTTGCTATTTTTTTTTTTCAAAAACTAGTTTTATATCTAATTAACTTGTAGTATTTTGGAATTAAAATAATCCAAAATATTTGACATTAGGTTTCAAAATAAATAACAAGTAGTTGTTATTTTTTACTAGAATTATCGTCTATTAGCCAAATGTAACTGACAATGATGTAACAAATTAGTAACTGACATAATGACTGTAGTAACAAATATAAGTACAAAAAAACTGCCATTAGTCTAGGGTAAATACTCACTGAATGCGAGAAGGAAACATGCAATATACTGAAAAGGTTAACGTTAAAGGTCTTTGTAAATAACAGATATACAAGACAAAGAAATTTTCCCCGAATAATTTTCTAGAATTAATTAAAATCCCCCAATTAGAAAATATGTAACTCTCTTAATGCTTACGCTTCGGATTTAGACTTGGATAATTAGTTTAAATATTTTAAAAAATAATTGAAGATTCACTTTTTGCTTTACAGCATCAGACCTAATAAGTATTATTAATAGTTTTTATTTTACACCTATTAGCATATATATTGGTTTTGATTATTTTTATAGTTTAGCCTATTCCGTTCCTATTTTAATTAGATATGTTTTACTATTTTATAGTTTGTATCTGAAAGTAGTTGATCTCGGGTTGCTGATACTGTAAGGCTACATAAATTAATCAAATATATTCCTTCTAGATTTTTTTGAACACATAATATTTTCGCTAGATCCTGCAAGAGGTATGTAATATTATTATATTAGGATATTAGGTAGTAATATTATATTAGGATATTAGGTATTAAGATATTACATTAAAGATGTTCGAAAAAACATACAAACTTTGAGGGTATTCCATTCAAAAAAAGCAAAATTGGTATTGACTACTGTCATATCACAAACTCTGTAGAAAAAGCTTTTGATTGAAAAAAATGCTCGACCTAAAATACCAATCGACGTTTATGGTTTATCGAACTTTTTATATTTCGTTGATATAAATTGTAGAAATGTAAAGTGATAGCAATATGCAAGAACATCAAGAATCATCTTTTTTACAGTTGAAATACCAAAAATAAACAAATATATCAAATAAAACCCTTTGGGGTAAACAAGAGAGTCCAGAGATTTAAAATCTGCTATTTCGTCTAGTGCTCAAATTGAGTTTTCCCGTCAATTTAACAAACATGTCCCGTTAAAGCAGTAACTAGCGGAGTAACGAACAAGGCTAGAGTAGCATCGGGTTTGCGTAACCCTTAATTTAAACTTTAAGCAGCTACTCATCCGGCAGTCTATTTTATACGCTCTGTTTCGCTTGCGTTTGTGTAATTTTTATCGCTTGCAGCTCGTTTGATGTTGGGTTTCATATTTGTACAATATTTGCATTTATGGTATGAATATTTTTCAATGGTATAATATGTTTTTCTTAATTAATGCGGCAGCTTTTTCTGCCCAGGCTAATTATCTCTGCTAAATTTTTTTAAATTTTAAATTTACGAAAGGAGTGTGAATATTTTACTTAAATGATCATATATTTTTTTTGTAGGCTATCTAAAGGCATAGTCTAGGGTAATAATTTTCTTAAAACTGTACAGAATCAAGAAATATATTTGCACAAACTCTAAATAAGATTTTTTTTTAATTGTTTAAACCTCAATGGTAATGCAATAATTCGTGTAAAGTCTTGTAAAGACAAAATTACTTAAGATGTGGGTTGGAAGTAGTAGCCCATAAATACCACGACCACCCGGATCACTCGGTGTAAATTTAATAAATACGGTAGGTCGTGTTCTCGATACTTAATAATATAATTCTGTAAAGTATTCTTACTTCATGGACAATAATCCAAATATTTGCGTATATATAAACATTTTATGATAGAGAATGAAAAAACAACGAAAAAATAACTAATAAAATCATCAAATTATATTTTTTGTCATTAAATAGGTAAAAAATAATGGTTCTGTATGATTATCAACCCAACGATAGAGGGTGGTAATAAAGTCCCCACATAGCATGCGATATCCACTGTATATACCTATAAAGTCCAGAAAGTGCAAAATATCGTGTATGTTCTATGTACCTATACATTAGGTACATTGAAAAAAACTTTATTTTTATATGTTTAAGTATAAATAGTATATGTATATATTTTATGAATATTGCCGTCGCCTGCTAATATCTAAACCTTCGATATATACATCGTACATACACAACATGTACATATGAACGATGTACACATATATAGCTTTAGCCAGGTACCAACACAACGCCAAATGACGTTAAGCGACTGCTTAAAAAAATCAAAATTTTAAAGCAAAATAAAAAAGTACAGACAATGTCGAGAATTGAATCCAAGATCACCTGCATCATATTTGCTGTACAACAAGTACATACTAAAGCGGCTTGTTTTAAAACCAAAGCCAATTAACTTTAAATAAACTATCACATGACTAAAATAAGATATGCAATTGGTTGTACATTTAGGTAAAAATGTTTTTTCTTAATATTTAAGTCCTCAAGGGTCATTAAATGACCCTTGAGGACGTATGTAAATATTTGATGTCTCCCAGAAGCATTTTCCAATTCCGTTTAAGACGTCTTTTAGCCTTTATTTAGGACGTCATTTTGGATTTGACATTTGTACGTCATTTTAAGGTAGTAGGGAAGTCAAAATGACCCATCATATACATTAGAAACTACGAAAAACGAGGTATTCAAGGCGTCATTTTGTTACCTAGGAAATTATGCAAAATACCATATATGCATAATTTCCTAGGTCATCCAGAAAATGTTTCATGGATATTAGATCACCTATATACTTTAGAAATATTCATTATATCTCCTAAAATATTAAAAATTTATATGTATATTCTGTAAAGATGCATGTAATAGATACATAAAATATAATAGATGTTTATGAGACATCTATAGGATATAACCCTTGAATATAGTTTAAATATCCAGTATATTTAGGATATACACTGTACATACTAATAGTATATTCCATGTATTACCTAGTGTGTGACAAATGTATATTTATTTCATATCCATAAAATCAACATAGCATTTACAGATAAGAAATATTTGCTATGTGGGTATATAGACAAGCTTTATCGAATCATTGGTCAAACTGAAGATAAAATGTTCATATGAATAAAAGTCTGCAACGGCTTTGGTTTCAAGCTAAAGCGTATCAGCCCTAAAAGAAATGATGATATTGCTTTAAAGAATAAACGTATTTTATTTTAATTACGTATGTGCTCTGATGAATACCCTATAATTTACAGATGCTTTTAAACCCTCCCCGAATGTAGATATGGAATAGCAAAACATCGATTTGATTATAATACTTTTAACATTTACTTATCTAGATACTTATGATGACAGCTGTCAAATATTTGTGTGTTAAAATATGTTTATGTATTTCGTTTACAGAATGACTTTTTTTTAATACTCGTCGAGCACGACGATTGTTTGGTAATTAATTTCTACAATGCCCGCTATCTAGTAAAGGAACATTTATCAACAATCACGCTCGACTATGTAATGTAAAACAGGTAGTCTCAAGAAATCCACACTTGTTCTAAGAAGACCTGCAAGTAAGAACTATCCAAAACGAAGAAGCTAAGCTTAATGCAATCGAAGAGGACCCTATAACAAGTACACAAAAAATTGCGCACTAAGAGTATGACATATTTTGAAAAATCAGCAATGAATTTGGATTAAAATGTATACCATTATCCTTACCATTATCCTTATCAAATACAACGTGTACAAGTTTTTTTGCCTCGAGATTTCGCTATAAGAGTTGATTCTTGCAACTGGTTATGTGAAAAAGTAACATTAAATTGGAAAAGTCGAATACTATTCAGGGATGAGGCATGTTTTTCGCAAACAACAATAATTTAATCCGTAATAAAGTTCCGTAATAACCATGTATGGTCTAAACAAAATGTCTATCACGTAATTGAAAATGTTACGCAATACGACTTTTTAAATAATATTTAGATTGAAATTATTACTGTTACCTAATTGACTACTATTCCTCTCCGCACAGACTTAGCGGCACATAGTACTAATGATTTTTGGCATTTAAGCTATCAGGATTAATGCGCGAGAATTCCTATATGATATTTATCCAATTGGATGGATTGGAAGAAAAAGACTATAGCCATGGTCGTCTAGATCGCCTGACTTGAATTCTCTTGATGTTTTTTATGAGGACATTTGAAATAATTAGTATATACAAAACTCCTATTTAGAACGTAGAGGACTTATAAGTCAGAATTGTGGAGTCATGTCTGAGTATACGAAATACTCTGGGTACTTTTAGGAAACTTCGACAGTGAATGTTTAAGAGACTAGATGCTGTATTAAATGACTGTATTAAAGTTGAAGACGAGCGGCTTGACTTTATACATTTATTGTGAAAAAACAACTACTGTATTTTTTAGCAACTTGTAAAACATGCAATATCGATTATAGGTTATATTAGAGAATCTATTTCCGTGTGTAATGCGCAAAATAATAACTGCAGTAGTTTTGAATCTATGTATCAAATCTGCATAAAAAAGATCTATAAATAATTAATGCTCTTAATTTTTTTTTACTAAAAAGCTAGAAATACATTAATGGGCATAAAATTAATAAATAAACAAGTAAAAAAAATTGTGATAATTCTGCCAAATCTATTTCTAAATATTGAAAGCATTATAAACAAACACATCATGTAAAATAAAATTAAACAGCATTTGACCTAAATATGTTTGGCTTAAATGATTTATTTTGATTACACGTGTCAGCAATTCAAGTATGGAAAATTATTTATCTGACGTATTAATCGGTTAAAGGCAGGTGTTTTTAAAAAATATTTTGCAAGAAACTAGGTTGCGTTGGACGATCGGATTATTTTAAATATTTTATAAGAATCGGGGCGCATCATTCGATTACCTTAAAGAATTATTCCTTAGTCTAGAATATACATAATTATAATAAGCAGACAAGACGTCTCTTGCCTGTTTAAAACTTAATAGAGCTTTTTCAGTTAATTATAGCTAGCTAACTAGTTATTAGCTATCTACAACTATATCTTAACGATTTTAATGCAAGAAACGAAAAACAGGGATGAAAACAGAATGAGGTTATTTACATGTCTGTATTAAGAATTTTGTCGTTACACTTTTTTTTTAACTCGAAGGGAAGATAAGATAAAATTAAGCTGTGAGCTTAGAATTATTAATTAGAATTAAAATTATTTTCATTCGAAATTATATTACTCTCCATACTTCTATTTTTCTAAAACAGTGTAATATAGTTTGTTAAATCAAAAGCCTTGATCAGATCTAAGAAGGTCAATTTTTTTATTCGCCTAAGAACTTTTGCAAAAGTTCAGCAAATTATTCTTGATATAGACATTACTTTTCTAAACGCATTTGGTTTGTTTTTTAAAATGACATATATTCATTAATTATAATTATATTCTAAAAAAAAAGATTATTGAATGACTATTTTTTAGTATTTTTTTATTTATTTTTGAGGTACAATCCCTGTCTGGATTCATAATGTGAGTATTGAAACTGGTATCTTGACCAATTTGGCTTTTGTCAATTATTAACACACAGCTTTTAAGGCAGTTTTTAGGTAATGAATATGTGAATTTAGTTTTTTTTTATATAAATTAGTTATAAAAAGGACGTTTGGTAGCGTAAAGATTATTTTAAAAATTAAAATATATTGAGTTATTTATGCCTATGAAAAATTTATATTTAGGTTTAAAATATTTCGGAAACCTATTTTCACAAATAATATCTTCCAATAGTATTCAGTTTCTCCTTATGCTTACAAACTACAATCACCTTTTAACTTTCTTCTCTCTGAATTATTCAATGTTGCATCATAGAAAGAAGCCTTTTTAGGTAACTAGCTATTAATATATTATCTTAAAACTTTTATTATTACTTAATTCACAAATAGGACAAAAAGAATACCATGGACGAAGCTTATTTTCGAAAATCAGGTATATATTCTTTGAAGTTTATTAACTGTAATGCGGTTACAATGGTCAATCAGAGAATAAAGAGCAAGAAGAAAAGAACACATAGTCTTTGTTAAAACATAAGTAAATATCATAATAAACCAATGTAAAATAACATATAAACCATTATAAAGTAAATATCAATAATAGTAATAAACATAATATTATTTAAGTCGGAAACCCTATCTTCTCAAATAGAAAGAAATAACAAGAGTCACAAGTTACATGATTCTTATGTGTGTGTACAAGACAATGTGTGTGAACGTTACAAATAATCTTTATGACTTAAAATTCTTGTTTATTTGACTGCGCAGATTTTTTTCGTTGCCTTTTTTCGTATTGCCGGTTTGTTCTCTGTTAATTTATGAACCGTCTTTTACATTATTTCAGTTAAAAATTACTTCGTCAAAAATAAATATTTAACAAAGAAATAATTGAAACGTACACGCTTTTAAAAATATTATGTTTGTGAACTTCTCTATACCCCAAAATAAGCTCGGGTTCTTTTGCATTTTATATTAATAAGCCATCATGATTCCAACCATGATCTCACCATGAAAATTCCAACAATAATTCTAAAAATAACATTAAAGATTAAAAATAAATATTAAAGATTAAGTTGACAATTCCATAAGGATATTTACTTTTTTTTTTTCATTTCTATCATTATTAAAAATAAAAAAAATTAATTTTTGCTTAGCTATGTAAAGCTTTTACGCCTATTTTATAATACACGTATCTCTGTTGCAAAGCTCTATTTCATTCATTTTATTTTAAATTAAATAAAGAAATATAAATTATGAAATTAAATATTGTCGACCTTGATTGTTCTAATAAACATTTAAAAATATTTTACTATAAAACTGTAAATAAGTATCACACAGCCTCAACAACAGCAGATTTGTAACTGACCCAGTTGGCTAATATTTCTGGACCGAGTTGCCAGAAAAGTGTCCGAACAAGTTAAAATGTTGTAGGATATTTCCTTCCACGAAAAACGTTATGTATGTACATACATGTTTCCGCGCACTTTCCGTAGTTTTAACCAAATTTATTAGACACTTTATAGCCTATTAAATTAACAGCCTTCGTGGCTCTTTGCATTTCGGTATTATTTACAGTAGCCGACTTCTAACTATGACCCCAATTAATTTTACAAAACATGCAGAAAATAAAGAAAAGAATATTTATGTTAACTTAAATTTATTAAGGGTCCCGACTTTCATGTAATCGTTTTTTATGTTACTTGTAAGAGGAACATTGTATTGTAGGGAAATAAAAGACAATCTTGCTAAAATTAGATACGCTATTAATAACAGTTTAAATAAATATGCTAGAATATGTAACAGAAACCGTAGTTTACTTTAATAGTCATTTAAAAATGCGTTTTTATTTCTAATAATTTGACACTTTTTAGCAACAACATTTGTAGGACATTCTTTAAAAATGTACGCCACTTAGTTTATTTTTGTGTACGTTTTCCACATCTTGATACACAATTTAAATATATTGTTAAATAAATGTATTATTTATGGCCAATATGGAAAAAACCTTTTTTCATAATCAAAATTTTAAGCTTTCTTCAAATCTTAACAAAGATTTTTATTTTTTTTTGATATAATAAACTATTTTCTTACAATAGTTAATAAGGCTCGTTTTTTTAGTTCGTTTTTTTTTTTTGACTTGCTTGTATAGCAGATCGGTAGAGTTAATTATAACTGAGAAAAATTTAATTTTATATATTAATTAACTGTTGATTCTTAACTACAAATATGTCACAGAGCAAGCGCGCCAAAATTGTCAAAAGTACCTGGTGGCGACCAATAAAACATGCCGTATATCTTGGTTTAGGACCTTAACAGCTCAGCCGAGAGAACAGCGAAAAAGCATCTACTCCTTGACGTATAGATGGCGGTAAGAAATGGGAATTCGCGACCCGAGATGCACGAACTGTGAAGTGTCTGATATGCCATATAAAACAAGGCCATTCTTCTTAGCTTTTTAGCTTCTAGAATGTTGCGGATGTTTTCTTTTTACTTCTGTCGAAAAACTAACTTTCATTAATCAAATTTTGCGCAAAATCTTGATAAAATTGATTTGATCTCATATTTCGTACAAAATTTTTCCTATTGTTTTATTCAGCATGCTGTTTTGTGGTTTGTCTTTATTTAAATATTTTGACACGTGTGATAAAGAAGAACGTCTATAAAAGCAGTGAATTATATGGTTAGTATTGTATAGGGACTGAGAAATAAATAGTAAAAACTTTGCATCAAATATAGATATGGGCATCATTGCATTTGCATAAGAAGATATTACAGTATAAACTTTTTTCGTCAAAATGACGAGTGCGAATGTAAATGTCAAAAGTGAGAAAAAGACGCTGCTGTGTTTCTGGGTGTAAATCTATAGACAGAAAAAACAGATTTCCTGGTGATGAATTTTTCGAGTTAAATAATGCTAATCAAGCTTCACTCATCCGCCTACCAAAAAAACCTTATCTCAAGAAAGAATTACCTACTGAAGATATGGTTTATTCAACAATGCTTGCTTTTTCACCTTACGCCAAATTTCGTTTCTTTGCGATGCAAAACAAGGACTCATGCAGGTAGAAAAGCCTTAGACCTGGCTAGAAAATCATGGTTGAAAGAAGAAATCAAAGACCACTACAGGAACTTAAACAACGTCAATGTAAAATTAAAGTTTTTATTTTTCAAACTTAACAATGTATTACATTATGCGGAATTTATTTATTTGGATTGTAAATTCAGAGATGAAGTAACAACTTTCGGCTCCACTACTTTTAATAGATTACACAAGAAACTTAGTAACCTTAAAAACAAATATATAACTTCACTTAGACTCAATGATTTCCACGAATATCGCAAAAGTAATTTTAGTCATGTTTTTTACGATAGATTTATGAACCTTAGTGATGTTTCTTTTTCCGAAGTCGAATTAAAATTTCTTAACAACAATTTAAAATTTAATCTTCCTACTAGAACCGACCGATGTGTTAGGGAAACATTGGCTGTAGAGGCTGAAAATGCTCTACAGTCAACGGATATATCAAATAAGAACTTTTTAAGAGCAAAAATAATTTCCTTTTTAAATCAAAATTGTTTCCTTAACAATAAACAGAGAATAAATCAAAACAACAACAAAATATTAAGATCTATAAAAAAGAAAATGAGGGACAACGATATAGTTTTCACAAAAGCCGATAAGGGATCATGCTTACTTGCCTTAAAAAGAGACGATTACATAAATAATGTAATGGATTTTCTAAACACAGAAGACTTTGGAAAGGTCGACAGAGATCCGACAGGTCCAATCTTTAATAAATTAAAAAAAGTCTTAGACATGACCTTGGTAACCTTAGAATATTTTAATTCCACAAAACAAAAACTATATCCCATGAACCCTAAAACACCTCTATTATATGGGCTGTCAAAAGTCCATAAAACTAACATGCCAATTAGACCTGTGGTTTCCTTTGTTGACTCCCCTTGTTACCAGTTATCATCTTGGCTTAACAACGTTCTTAGAAATGTCTCAAACTTCAAAGCGCCATATTCTGTAACAAATTCAGTGAATTTTGCCAAAAGCATTCAGAATGTTCACGTTCCAGATACAGCCCAGCTTATATCGCTAGACGTGAAAAACTTATTTCCAAGCATTCCACCCGCTGATTGTCTGGTCTTAGTCAAAGATCTTCTCAGGGGGAAACTTGATTCACTTTTGGTGGAAAATCTACTTTTGCTTCTTTCTACTGTGTTAGATCAAATTTTTTTCCATAATTATGTCAACTCTCTTCACTCTAAAATTGAGTTCACAATCGAACGGGAACAGAACAACACCTTACCATTCTTAGATTTATTACTTAAGAGGGAAAGAAATAAGATATCCTTTGAAATATTTTGTATACAAGCAACAACAGATAATATTATACAATATAATTCAACATCACCGTCCTCACATAAATTTGCTGCTTTCCATTCTTTATTTTACAGACTTTTTAACATCCCACTTTCTCGTGAAGCTTTTAAAAAAGAATTCCTTATATTAAACGACTAGCAGTAACTTTTTCTCGCTTAAACCTATATATAAAATATATTTTCAATATGTGAACAAGTATAAATTATCATTTAATTTTATCAGACAACAAACAAACTATATCAAAACTTTTAGGTCGTTTACTTATTTTGGACGAATTTCGTCACAACTATCCCGCTTTTTTTCACCCTTTGGCATAACCTCAGCTTTTAGTACCAATAATACCTTAAAAAGACATCTAATTAAAATTATAAATTATAATAAACTATAATAAACTACCCCTACTATCTTCTCCAGGAGTTTATGGGATTAGGTGTAAAGAGTGCCCTGCAGTGTACGTCGGCCAGTCTGGTAGGAAGATTTCTACTGGGATTAGTGAACACAAGGCCCAATACAATAAATTTAAAAATACCGAAATTACAGTGACCAGATCAGCTTTTACTAATCACCTTCTCGACTCCAAACATGATTTTCCTGAGAGCCAAAATATAAAAATACTGCATCAACGCAACAAAAGTAAAAAACTAGCCTTGTTGGAGACAATGGAGATTAGTAAAGCTTTTAAAAGCCCAGATCTGTCCTGTGTTAATGAAAGGTTTGATTTTGATGGCCACCTAGTTTTTAATAACCTCAAGTAGTTCTAGACTCTTAAATGATGGTTAGATTTCTAAAATGTATAAAGTGATTTGATTGTTTAGTTGAGTTCTTTGTACATAAATAGTGCCACTTTATTGTAATCTTTGTTTACTTATATGTTAGGTGTTTTTTGTATGTTATGGTAAGTTTTTGTTGAATTCTCCTTTTTTTCGGGTTACATAATTTTAATTATTGTTTAGGTCTGATGATGCTCTAGTTGAGCGAAACATGTAACCTTCGTTATTTTATTAAATGTATTTGTGATGCTGTAGATTTCGTGTTTTTTACCTTTTATAAAAGGTAAATTTGTATTAACTGGCTCACTTAACCAAAATTGTTTGGAAAACTTTTTTGGTTACATCAGAAATCACGGTTGTCAAAATAAAATCCCTAATATTTCACAATATTTCATATTTATTCTTTTTAAACTTTTATTATTTTATCCCTATCAAATTGTGAAGTAGATCTATCAAATATATGTCTAAATAATCTAAAAGCTTTACGTTTGTGATAAAAGATTAATCATCGAGGAAGATACTACTCCACCTACACCAGTTATAAAAGAAGTATTATTGTACCAAATATAACAAAATTTATATGGATAGGTATTGATAAACTTATGAGTGAATATATTTTTGTATATATTATTATATATATTTTATATAATCTATTTTGAAAGACAGAGGCACATTTAATTTATTAATGCTCGAGAATATAACATTGCATAATATCTTCGCTCTTTTGTTTCTGCTGCTAATATTTTATTATAGTACATTTTTCATTGCTAATTTGTTGATAATGATTTAATTTATAATATTTACCAAGGAAATTTCTGCTAAATCGAGTAGATGTAACTTCTTGTTAATATTATTAAATTTTTATCGATCTTTATACATTTACTATAACCTTTTGTAACACCTCGCATAAATTGTTCTTTACAAACTTTGCTCTTCATGCAACAAAGTTCCTAATTAAATTAGGTTATACATTGTGGAGTTTCGAAGAATTGTGATATTTTATTAAACATTTTAGTAAGCACGTATAACTGTTAATTTTAATTTAATAACTTGTGATTTTTTTGCTATAATCTTATTTTATAATATCGTAATATATTTTGCGTATATATTTTATTTTATTTTTTATACCTAGAATACCTAAGTGTCTAATAGGAAATATATGGGTCTTTCAGACATTATAGAACGCAAAAAGAAAAAGTAATAAATGGAGGACTTTTTTAAATATTGAGAAAAAAAATCCACTCAAAAAACACTTTTTCAATGTGCCTGCTATAGTTTTCGAAAGAACCACACATTTTTGACTAATTTTAAACGCACGGTATAGTAGAGCGAAATTCAAATTTGGCGACAAAATCAAATCTCCCGCTCATATGACGTCACAAGCCCATTTTCGATTCTGGTTAGTACTACTCAACGACATTCAAGGAGCGCGAGATTCAGTCGACGGTTATGTAACTTTCCTGTCTAAGAAGTATTAATCTATGATCTTGGTTGTACGAAGTAGTAGCCATATTAGATTGGCCATTTAATTATGTTGATTTTTTAAAAGCACGTCCATAAGATAATAAGTAAGGTAATGAAATATGAGAAAAAATATTGGTTTTTATTACGGAAAAGAGTAAACCAAAATAGCGGGTAAAATACAGTAACAGTAACTCAAAAGATGGGACCAATTATCAAAATTATTAAATCACTTTTACGTTTTTACAATTGTTTTGTATTAAAATGTAGCCTGAATGTAATATAACTGAATGCGTGTCATCGTGTTAAAACTGTTAAAACTATAAAAAAATTCTTTAATTTACTAAATATAAATCAATCAAAAATGGTTGATCTAGTTCCATTTACTGGTACATATTTCTTAAATACGCATTAAAATCTAAACGTCTTTTAAGATCCGGGGGATGTAGTTTGTGACACTTACAGCTAATATGGATAAAATTTATATTTTCTTACCACTCTCTCCCAGTAGCTGAAAAGTTCTCTCCATTTTCTCTAGAAAATGGAGCTTTATATTTGGCATAATATTGACCTTTACAGCTTTAATTATGCATACATAATCCTAATCTTATTTTAGGCTTAGTAAAGCCAATAATTCGTAAATTATCAAATAACTTTTTAAATATTGTTAAAGATATTTAGGTAAATAAAATACTTGTCAGAAATTATCAGATCTATAGATTTTCTTGCTGCTTGTCTCGCACTTTTTAATAGTGCGATTTTTTAAATTAAAAAACTTTATTTTAGCAAAAAAAAAACATTATACGACTATAAAACATACGGTTATTAATATACTTTATTATACAGGAATAGATAAACATCATATTTAATGCAATAATATTTTTTGGGCACTGGTTTCACAGTAAATACCTGTGGCGCCACCTAAAAGTCGTTCTTTCAAACACTAATTAAGGTATTTAGAGGTGAAAAGGTAAACTATTCAAACCAATATGATTTGGAATAAAAAGATTCCTGAATTTTATTCTGACAAAAACTTTGTAAATAAAGCCTATAACTTAACAATAAAAAATTAAAAAATGAGCATAATGCAATAAAGCATATAGCTTTAGTCAGGCCTCATATAAAATATAGTTTTATTACCTGGAGAATTTCAGTAGAGAGTAATTATGAAGTAATTGAAAGGCTTGAATGAAAAATAAAATTTTCTGATACCTCGTGTACTATAATATTTAAAAAACTTCTTTATAAAACTGAAATAATAGTTTCAGTAATTAATTAAGACGTATTAAAGTAACTTACGTAATAAAGTTGAACCTAAAGCTCATTTTACCTAGCTGTAAATAGGTTAAGGTACACGTACATTTCTTTTACTATTTTATACTTAGTGTATTTATATCCAAGTTCATATTTAAAAAGTATTTTAAAATAACTCGTTATATTTTAAAACAGTTCTATTCTGGTGAGCATAAAAGGAACACGCAGACGACGAGGGTCTAAGCGCATAAACTTACATTATGCAAATGCATATTTTATAGTGTTACTACTATAAATATTTCATTTCTATAATAAATGTGTTTTATAAATAGATATAAGAATCGTATACAGGGAGTCAATTATTATTCAGTAAAAAGTTATTGGTTAAACTACTTAAAGAATATTTTATGGTGTGATGATTTTTGAAAAGGCACTTTGCCTGTATCTAAGTCTATTATTATATTTAAGACCATGTAAAAATTTATAATTTACAAGAACGGTTGAATAAAAGTAGAGCCAACTGTATATTATCTTTTCCTTATCGATTTTTTCAGAATCATTAATGTTGTTTACAACTAGCAATTGAAGGGTACAGGGAGAAAATGTCACTTTTTATTGAAAATCTCGATAGAGGCGTCATTGAATGAAGACGCTTATTTTAGAGTACTAAAACCGGGAAATAACCACCGCAGTCTTGCGTAAATTAGTATCTAAAATATAACGTACCGAATAAAAACCAGCTTAGTCCAAACGTCCAGGGAAAAAACCAGCGATGTCATGTAAACAAACTGGCTGATGCAATATTCATTTTTAAAAAACGTGCCAGTATTATTGTAACCGCAAAAGTGTGACTTCTTATTTGTCTGTGTGATTAATAATAAACCATTATGGCTAATAGTGATTCAGAGGGATTCGTTGAGAACAAAATTATGCCTTCAAAAAAAAAAGAAAGAAAACCGGTCGGATGTCAGAGGTCTCTAAAATGTTGAAGTTATCTACTCATGAAGCTGGACAGCCTTGTAATTGCTCAAGATTAAAGTGCTTTGAGGTACTGAATGAGGCGCAAAGAGCAGAAATATTGAGGCATTTTAATGCTCTGAGCTCTCACGATGAGCAAAACTATTATTTAGCTGGTTTAATTACAGTCTTACCTGTCCAGCATAGAAGACCTTGTTAAAACGAGAATACTGCCAGTTTTCATGATGCAAGTTATGCGTATCGAGTTCGAGTTCGCGATGGTGATATTCCGGTGTGTGCCAAATCTTTTTGTTCCATTCATGGGATTACAAAAAATAAAATAAATTATATAAAGGAAAGCGTCAAACGAAGTGGTGCAGCTCCTAAGGACAGACGTGGAAAGCATAGTTCAACTCATAGGAAGCTGGACGACTTAACAAAAGGTTTGGTATGTGACCACATCAAAAGTTTTAGTGGTCGTCAGAGCCACTATAGTCTAAAAGATACAAAAAAGACCTACTTACCAGAAGAACTTACAATCAAAAAGATGTTTAACCTCTTTAAGGAAAAGTATCTAAATGCGTCTCGTATGAAACGTACAGAACAATCTTTAATAAAGAATTCAATATTGGTTTTGGATACCCTAGAAGTGACACATGCGCAACGTGTGCTGAATTTCAAATTAAGCTTAAAAGTTTGACTGATACTGATGAAATTAGAGAATTAACCGTTATGAACGAGTTGCATAAAAGAAAGGCTGAGGCGTTTTATTCAAGGAAAAGGCAAGCCAAAAAAGCTGCAAAAAAAAGCAACAAAAAGGAAGCCACCTGCATTGATTTTGCAAAAAATATTTCAATTCCTAAAATTGCCACTAACGACGTGCATTATAAACGCCAATTGTCTATGTACGCCTTTAATGTACATGTCCTCTCTTCGGGTCAATCTATTTTTTATACCTATCATGAAGAAAAGGCTAAAAAAGGATCAAACGAAGTTGCATCTTTTCTTCTCCATTTTATTAATAATTATTTAGACGACGATGTTAAAGAACTGCAAATCTTCTGTGACTCTGCCGGAGGACAAAATAAAAACTTTACCATTTTTCGATTTATTCATTTTGTAGTAAACAACAAAATTCATAATCTGAATGAAATAAAAATCACATTCCCTATAAGAGGACACTCCTATTTGGAATGTGACAAAAATGTAGGATTGTGGGATTTGAAGAGCCCCTTTGAGGTCCCGGAAGAGTTCGAAGAAGTCATTAGGCATTCCCCCTCTAAACCATCGCGGTTTGTTGTAATTTTTGTAATTTTTTTACAGGTTGATTACCAATTCCAAAGGCTAAGTTTAACGACCTAATGAGCCTCGTGAGGTTTTGCAGTCCAAAAGCCGTGACATTTTTTCAAAACCTGGCTCATCTCTAACTTACTTTATAATAATATGTTGATAAATAAACATTAAAAATTCCAAAAAATTAAATCTTCTTTTTTATTTCAAAAATTAAAGCAGCTGGTTTTTGTCGGTTTCAGGTGACATTGCTGCTTTTGTTCCTGCAAAACCCTAAATGATGCAGATTTTTTTGCAATCAAGCCATATTTAGTTTTTCTAAACCAAAAAACCATAGTCATAATACTTTATAATAATATTAACTTCTGTTTTATGTAAACTACATGTTTATATTCGTTTTGGAAATAAAAATAATTGGTTTTGAACATTAAAATTTAATTTACTCTAATGTGAAAAGAAATGACATATCTGGTTTTTTCCCTGTACCCTTCAATTATTCAATTTCCAAATCAATACATTTGCCACTGAAGTAGTATAAACTATTTTTTTAATTTTTAAACTAAACCTCATCTCACATTATTAAGGTTACTTATTATTTGAATGTTATTTAGTTTAGTGCTCAAAGCTTATATAGGATAACCTATATGAACCTTTTTGGGTTTTAAATATAATGTGTGCTAAGAAATTAACTAAAAACTTTAGCTATTATTCCGGATTGACTTCAATTAAATTATTTATAAATCATTTGAGATATCTTAAGTGATTTTCCAAATTTATTGATGTATTGTGTTTTCGAAAAATACGAACATCTAACTCTATTACTGATACCTATTATTTCAATGTAAAATAAACTTCAATTCAGCTTGTTTTAGCTGACAGACAAAGTAAAGAAATTATAGAATCTGAATACGGTTACTACTGTTCCACTTATCATCTCGAGTGCGAGAGTCATGACAAGAGGGCTGCACAGAAGCCTGGAGATGTTAGGATTGCACAAGAACATCTATCGTTAAGAACCTATCGTTTGATTCGTAACTTAAATGACCTGAAATAAGCTTGTTCTGTGTTTTGAAATTCAGAACGAGTTCCGCAGATGCGAGCATTTGAGCTCTAAACAAAAAAATAATAAAACTAAATAATAACAAAACATTTGATTATTGTCGTTTATTGCCCAATTATTCGAGGTAGGTGTCATTTAATATTTCGTGCTGTATGGTTGGTTCACAACTAAAACAAATTTTGCCTATATTATTATAAATTTTGAATAAGCCTTGCCTATATAGTTTTAAATGTATTTTTATATTTAATTTATAAGAAAATTTCTTTGTAGAAGATGGAAATGATTAAAATATCATTTTTCAGACCTCAATGTAGTTTCTTTACTTATAATTAAACACCATTTCTTAACTAAGATCTTTTTATATTATCTTGCTTTAAGATCTACACGATCTGTTATGCATTAACAGTTTATTAAAATTACCAGTTCCTTTCAAGAGATTTAGAAAAAATGTTAATTGGAAGAGGTTTTTGTTAGGCAATATAGAGATACAAACTCGCTTTCTACCATCATAGTTCACCTTGACAGTTCACAACAAACAGCATAATTTTATCTTCCAAAGAATAAAGAGCTTCCTGTCAACTTTAATACATTCTATATGAAATCAATAGTAACAAAAAAACCTTATAATGTTTTTGTTTTTACTTTTTAAGAACACCTGGGGCCGTTGATCCTCCAGCCACAATAATTTTGAGAATTCCTGATCTTGTATCGAAACGAATTTCGATAAAACTTTAAACATGTGCACAACTTTAATGTACGCGGCGCACCTTTATTTATATTTGCTAGTAATTAATTATTTATTTGTTTATAACGAACATTTTTTAATAAAGCTCTTCGGGTGCCTTAAGCGGTCACCGTAGAAGGGGAACTTGTATTAAATTTCGTAGTACTACGATCATGCAAAAATGAATGATAGCTTTAAAACAGCATAAGGTAAAAGCAGGTCATCATTCCACAGATCAGCCAAAAAATATAAAACATAAGTTTTTAAATGAAAATATGACCAAAAACGATAATTATAAAAACCTGAAACTTAATATATCTTAATATAACACACTTGTTAGGATATGGTCATTATCAATAATCTCGAAGTTCTCGGACCTGGTGACTTACGGATCGCCAATTATATGCAAGGCAATTGGTCTTATAGTCAGTCCATGCTTTTAATATCTAATAAACTCTCTTATTTGATATCTCTCATTGATAGCATTGGAATTAAAATAAGGAACGTTAAGAGTTATTGGTATTTATGATAATACTAATGCTATATTTGATTACTTTAAAGTAATATTACTTAGAAATGAAGAACTAACAACTGAAGTCACACTTTCATATTGTTTTATCTTCAGTCAGTTTATTTAAATAATAGTAAGTTCACTTGTATATTTGTATCCTTTTCCAGTTTGCAATATAGTGTGTGAAAGAAATATTTATAACTTTCCTTCTAGAGGTCCTGATAAAGTGTAACGTTCACAGAAGTTAATTAATGTATTGATATCATATTTAAAGTGGAAGTGTTTAAAGTAATTTAAACCAAGATAGATGCCAAATATTTGATCGGTACAACTGTAGACCAGTTACGCTTTAGTGAAAACAGTATCGCAGTTGTTACTGAAGTTGCCGATATCACCTTTCGTCTGATCACAATTTAACTTGCTTTTGCTATACCCGATGAAAAAATATAAAACTCATCAAGTTATAAGAATAAACAATGTTTGGATAAAATCTGGCCATTTGAAATAATTTATTTTATTATTACACACTACAACGGGCTCTAATATAACCTATTTCTAAATAAAGCCAATAGTACATACATACAGATGATGTAAAAAGTTATTGATTTATGTAAAGATCTTAAAGATGTTTCTAATATTAGCTTCTCTAATAGCAAACACATTATTGATATTGGCCTAAAGTTTATTAGAAAATTACATAAACCATTAAAATGCAGGAAATTACCGACTTACGATTCATTTTAACAACAGACATACTTCATTTGTTCATTTCATTTTTTGGGGTTGTATGGTTTGGGTGAGATTTAAGTCTTCTAGAATACGACTGGGAAAAGGACACAGGAAAAAATAGAAATCAAATTTTCATAATTTATTATGTTCAAATCTCATAAATGTTTATTAAAATTTGTTTCGATATACCGCTATATTTTTTCCACCACAAGTAGAGTAAATTTCAGTGTTTTATATTTATACGCGTCAATCATTAAACTTAATATTTTTTTTTGCTCCAGTTCTTAACTAGTTGCTTTTTATCCACTATTATTAATATTAAGGCAGAAGCTCTGTAGAAAATTTGGAGTTCTCGACACTATTTAAAAGTCTTTATTTATCTTTTTATTTTCCTTTTCCGAGTGCTGCCCTTCGATAATTTTTAAATTAAAAAAGTTAATTAAAAGAATAATACCAAATACGAGTTGGGGGAAAAGAAAATATAATACTCCTTTTTGAAGAACTTAACTTCTATCAAGTTGGACAGTATTCAAACAAGTACCTTCTAAACAATTTAAAAAAAATGACAAGAATGTATCTTAAAATCCATTTTACGTATTTTAAATATATAATGTGTAAATAAATAGATGAGAAAAAATCCGGGGGCTGATTCTTGGGTAAATTATAAAAAAAACTATATATAACATATTTTCTAAAAGTCCTAACTTTTGAGATACAGGTGGAAAAGATTAAAGAAAAATATGGTACACCACTGTTTACTTAACCTTTTAACATTTTTTTGTTTTCTACTTACCCTTTAAAATAATGTATTAACCTATTAATATGTATTAACCTGTTAAATGTCTGCTGATGATTGTTGGTTAATTGTCAGTTCTTGCCTCCTTTTTCCTAAAGTAAAAATGGCAAATTATTTAAATGCAGAAATGACCGATATGTATTTTGTTTATGGTCTTGCTAACGGAAATACATTACGAGAATCTAGAATGTATGCTGAAAGGTAGGTACTCAACGAATGGCACCTCAATATTCATTATTTTGCACGCCTTCATCAAATACTACGAGAAACTGGAACTTTTCAACCAAGAAAGCATGATTGTGGTCGCCAATGTGATATTTATATCCATTTAACGTACGAGTCCAGGCTCTATTACCACGAGATTTTCTTAGATGTCTTGAATTTTCTCCCCAGCAAAACCCTCAGTTTTTAAAGCAGATTTTGTTTACTGACGAAGCAATAATAATAATAACAATATTTGGGGAGATGAAAATCCCCATGACATAGTTGAAGCTCATCACCAACAACTATTTTCTTTAAATGTGTGAGTTAGAATTATTGGAGACCGCCTTATTGGCATATATTTTCTACCACAGAGATTGAATGGGGAAACATACACTCATTTTCTTCAAGACATATTTCTAGGACTTCTTGAGGCGGTACTCCTAGATGTTAGAAGAGTAATGTCGTGTATGCACGATGAGGCTTCTACCAATTTTAGTTTGTTAACACGTCGTTATTTAGACGAAACATATCCTAATGATTGAATAGGCCTAGGCGGTCCTCAGTTTTGACCATTTCGGTCATCAGATATGAATCTACTAGATTTTACCACATGGGGTCATTTCAAAACTTTAGTGAATAGGATTCCGGTACTGGATATTGATAACTTTAGAAATCATTAATTCATGTGCCGTAATTCAAAATTCTCCCAAAATTTTTTATCGGATTCGTCGACAAATGCGGCGACGTATAGACTCTTGCATAATGGCAGAGGGTGATCATTTTCAACACTTTTTTATAATTATTTAATTTATTTCTTTTTCATTTGGTTTATAACAAAAATTAGAAACACACCTAAACATTAATAATAAACACATAATACTTTTAGATAGATGGATTTTTTTTTAATCGAATGCGCAACCTCGGACAAAAGAAAGTTAGAGAGATTAAATTTAGTGAGAAATAAAAAAAAAGTGGCGTACCATATTTTTCATCAAAAATAATTAGCTTAAACCCTACACGAACGTCACTATTACAAATTAAAAAAAATTGTGAACCTCAGAAAATGCCTTTTGATGATAGAAAATGCATACCAAATTTTATTAAAATATCTACAGGAGTTTTACCGGTGTTATAAAAAAAACATATATTTTTCTTTAATCTTTACCACCCGGTATATCAAAAGTTACGTCTTGTAAGGAATTTTTTCGAATCTATTTATTTACACCATGAAATTTCATCCGCTAAAATCCATTTTACTATTAGGATTTAGTAAATAACTTAATACATCAACCATTAGCACAACCAAAGTAAAATATTTCCCTTCTGCCTTTCCAAGACTATACATTTACCAGTCCATCGCATAAAAGCTTTTAATCAAAGCCGAAGTCATTTAGCCGAACATTAAACCTCATTAAACATGGGTGAAACAACAAACGAAGTGGAATACATTCTCGTCTTGGCACACCCAGCTTATTTATACTGGCAATTACATACTTAAAAAACCATTACACAAAATGTTCAATGGGCATTTAATTTAATGGTAAAAGTCTTGACTAAGTAGTGAGTTATGAGCTGACGCCATTATCGTTTTAAAGTGCGATGATCTTATGGTATAAAAAGGATTGGATTTTGTAAAAAATGGTTATTTAAATTATTTAAGGGATGAAATAGAGCACAGAGTTTGACAAACATATTAATTTATTAGTAAATACAAAAATAAATAAACTATTACTCTTTTGAATCCCAAGGTGGGAAAACTCTAAATTAATTAGCGTTGGAAAGTCCACAAACCCGAGACCACTTACTTTAGCGTATTTTCGCAGAAATATTTTCCCTCGTGTTTACCCCTGCTCTGATTTTAGATGATCTATGGTCGCCAAGGGCCTTAGATGCTCTCTGGACGAGAAAGATTTATGATGGTGTGTTGCTTGTTAGTCGGTCAGACAGGAGTCGGTTCTTTTTACCTAATACGATATAGATGGCTTTCTTAAAAAAATGATTTTTTATGATGGGAAATTTTGAGCTGTAAGGTACTGTACATAATTATTTAAAGTTACTTGTATAAATTATAAGCGCCAAAATCCATTCTCAAAGCCTTGCGTGACTTTACTTGTTAAAAATTATGCTTATAATAAATTAGATAAGTGGAAAAACATGAATAACATAATCTCCACTCACGAAAAACTAACTATGTAGCTTCTGTACATTATTTCCAAAGCCAAACGTCTCGAGCTAACTTTTGACGTTATGTCAATAAGGACCCGTTCTCGGCGGCATATAAAAAAAAATAAATAACTAAGATGAACAGAATAAAAAATAAGGAAATAGTAAACTTCAAAAACAATTTATATGGTTTTTATTTACAGCCAAAAAAAACGGACCAAAGACGAATTATTGGACTTTTATTTATCATATTATGTACTTATAATTTAAAAAGCTGAACGATGCCAGAATAAATTAACTGATAATATATTATATATTTTTCTCACATACTTAATTTATATGGTTAAATGGGGCATCTTCAATTGGAGATTTTTATACAGTGCGGCTCTTAATTGTCCCCCCTTTTGAATGCGTTTATATAAAAATTTGAAATTTGGCACACATCACTAGCAACCTAAATACTACTTTTTGGTGCCTAGCTCATTTTCCATTATCATGCAACTCGAAATAACCATTTTATTGTACCTATCAGCAGATTTTAGGCGTTTTTCCCAAGAACTAAAGGAATTACCTCTTTTAAGCTTTTTTAAACAAGTCAATTTAAAAATACTTTTGGGTCAAAATAATAATTGATTTATTTTTTCTTATATATACTTGCAAAAAAAAAGAAAAAAAACCATTTTAACGTGTCTCCGACCAGTTTCACCCGTTCATCTGCATTTCTCTGCATGCCGGTCCCCTTTCTCGCTTTCTCGCACCAGCGCTGTCTCCCTATCTAAGCTGGTATCCTCATTACCCACTGAGCGTATATAACTTCATGTGTGTGCATGACTTTTTTTTAATATAATATTTTTCTTAGAGGTTTTTTTAATTTTTTTATGTTTTTACATTCCTATTCAAATATAGGTTCTTTTAATTTTGCCTCATAAATATCTAAAATTTATTGCAACAGGAATGTAAATAGTTATTTAAAGGCGGGAACAGACTAAGCAAACATTGTTGAGCAACAGCTGAACAACTGTTGAGCAAGAGTTGATCAACTGTTGGCAAACAAACGTCGATGATTGTTGGAAAACATCGGCGAACCTTGTTGCTGAAAAGTTCGTTCAGTCGAGCCAAAATGTGCGACGAAGACGATGCTTTACTCGCATGGTGCACGTTTTTATTAATGAAAATTAAAAAATCGCGTAACTGCAGAAAGCGACGGTGGTGGCAAAGAAGTATATTCGCAAACAGAAAACGGAAGTTTTTACCAGAACTAAGAATGGAAGATCAAATGCTGTTCAAAAACTTTACTCGAGTTAATGCAACCGCATTTGAAAGTCTCATCGTGTTATGATTGGACCTAAAATTGCAAAAAAAAATACAAACTTTCGGGAAGCCATATGCGTGAAAACAAGATGAATGATAACTTTAAGGTTTTTAGCCACTGGAGATTCATATATCAGTCTAATGTATCTATTTCAAATTTCTAAACAGCTAATTGGTACTATAGTTCCTGAAACTTGCGAAGCCCTTATAGAAGCATTGGCAGATCATATTCAGGTAAGAAAAGAAATCAAAATCTTTTTTCCTTATTTAATCAAATAAAAACATATAAGACCGTAATATAGTTTTTACGAAATGTCCGTAAAGTTATCCGCTTGGGATCCAATTAGGGCGTCAATAAAGCTATGTTCATTTGGACTATCTTGATCAGAAGGATGTTGAATGCTTGTTGATGTATAATAAGGAGATGGAGCTGGTGTGTAAGAGAGCGAACTTGAGACAGGTGATACAGTTGGTAGTGGCAAATTCCTTGTTCTTGGAGTAAACTGCCCGTGTGAATGATAAAGTATTCGCATATCAGCATCATGGAGAACGCAATGAATTTTATGTTCTACGTCAGCTCGATCAAATGCATCATACGTTCTTAATTTATTTGCCACGTATTCTCCATATACTTCAAAGCTATCCCTTACTCTTCGATTTTCTGTAAGTGTTTTTATTGATTTAAAAGCTTCATCCATTTGAGGATCAGACGAATTTGGGCGCTTTCCCGAGGTTTTTTTTCATACTGGAACCAACTGCCTTACGGTGTCTCGTTATGACGGTTCTGATTCTATTCTAATATTATGAGGATCCGAAGGGTTTAACTGCTTTCCAGAACTGTTCTTTTTTATTGTTGCCAACTGCTTCACTGTGTCATGAGGTGTTTCTGCTTGCTGTAATTGAAGAATGCTTGAGGAACCTTCAGTAAGAATGGTTTCTAATGAATCCTCGTATTGCGTGTTTTCCAAGTCCTGAAACAAAGTATACATGCCTATAGTATGGGTATAATAATAATATGCAGAGTACGTATTTAGATGTTGGGAGGTCATAGGGCACTTAATGAACAATTGCGGCCTTAGTTGGATATCCTTTTTTTAAATAATGTTTTTTTTCAGTTACCAGATTCACTTGAAGAGTGGCTCAAAATTTCCGATGACTATGAAAACTTATGGAATTTTCCTCAATGCTTAGGAGCCATTGACGGTAAACACGTTGTACTACAATGCCCTTTTAGAAGTGGAAGCGAATATTATAATTACAAGGGCACTTTCAGTATTGTCCTTATGGCAGTAGTAGATGCAAGTATCGAAGTTTATACGTAAACGTGGGATGTCAAGGACGAATTTCAGATGGTGGTGTTTTTAAAAATACACTTTTCGCGAGAAAACTAAATGATGGGACTTTAAATTTACCAGCTGAAAAACTCCTGCCAGGACAACAGGACGGAACAACACCTTTTGTATTTGTTTGCGACGATGCGTTTCCTCTACAGGAGAACCTGATGAAACCATTTCCCGGCGAACATTTGAAGGGGCCGTTCCAACGCTCATTTAATTACAGATTATCGCGAGCAAGACGAGTAGTGGAAAATGCTTTTGGCGTTATGTCGTCTGTATTTCGAGTTTTGCGAAAGCCTTTGCTTTTACTACTGCTGAAATAATTGTTCTTACATGTTGCTACTTACATAATTTTTTACAAAATAGTAAAACAATCATGGGCTGTTATGCTCCCCCTGGAACCTATGACAATGAAGATGTTTCAACGGGCATTTTGGTTCATGGAACTTGGCGAAACGAACCAGAACCTTCATCTACATTTATGAAGTTAAATAGAATTGGTAGAAAATCAACCAGAGTAGCACAGGAAGTTCGAGAACAATTTCCAGATTATTTTTCAGGCCATGGAAGAGTGCCTTGGCAAGACAGAATGGAATAAAATAATATGTTTCATTATAAAGAAATAAAAAAATGTACTTACTTGTTCTTGAGTATCTCTTGTATGTTTTAGTGTATTCTTGTCTTTTAAAAACATTAAATGTTTATATCCAAACCAACGGGATACGTATAATTCATTTGTTCCTTGGCCAGATTTTGTGACGCTTTTTGCACATTCCCGTCTAAACTGGGTTTGCAAAACTTTCCATTTCCTCTCAATTTCTTCCCGGGATAGTTCTAGAACGGTCGTTGTAATATTGAATGCGTCAGTTCGTTTATTTGTGTTTTTATAAGCTTCAATTTCGGGATTCCATATATTTGAATGTCGGGATTCCATATATCAAATTTAGTACTTAGTCTTCTGACTAATCGTACGACATTTTTAAATGAATTGAACGTTACTCTGCCAATGTACCGGTCTCGAATGCCTGAATTAAACTATACGCATATTGACAACTTTGCGCACGTATACACCGGCGAAACTGTTGACGCACTGTTAGTCAACATTTCATTTGATGTACCGCCTCATGGCCGAACATCATGCAACAGTTTGTCAACAGTTGCGCAACTGTTGCTCAACAATGTTTGCTTAATCTGTTCCCGCCTTAAGGTCTTTAAAAGGGTTCTCTCACTTGTACTACAGTTTACTGATGGTGCAGGCAAACGGTTGTTTTAATCGAAAGACACTCCTATTTGTCATCATAAATCAAATAAACACAAAACTGTAACTTTATAATAAAACTGATAAATAAAATCTTTTTGTATTGTATTGTATGGTATTGTATTTGTATTGTATTGTATTTTGCAAAACTTTAAAATGGGCGCCTTTTTGAAAAATTAAAGTGGGGTCATGCGATACATCGTTTGAAAGGTCCTATTAAATACTTTATGGTCTTAGAATATTATGTCATTACTTCCACCCATACGAAAATGGCAGCTTTTCTCAATCTTATTTTATTTATTTTTATTTTCTTTGCTAATTTGTTAGTAGTTTTTTATTTTTTTTTTTGTTTTTTAACATTGACAAAAAATACAAACTCAACAACTAACAACAAACCTACAAACAAATTACACCTGAACAGGTGTAGTAAAAAAAGTAAAAATTAAAATAAAAAAGCGAATGATAAGATTTTGAACGGCTGCCATTTTGCTAAGGGTAAAAGTAATGACTTAATGTTCTAGGATCATAAAGCATTCAGTGTTTTCAATTTAATTATTTAATTTAATTTTTCAAAATGACATCTTGCTGCCATTTTAAAGTCTTGCAAAATGAACTAGGGACCAAAAAGTAGTATTTAGGTTGCCTATGCTGTTTTCAAATTTTTATATAAATGCATTCAACAGATAAGAGGAGAGAGGGGTTATTAAAAGCCGAAATCATGTATATGAAGATATATATGTATATGCACTGCATATACATATATATCACGTGTTATGATATCTTTTTATTTACATAACTCAATAGATACCAAAATATATTCTATTATTGAATATGTCACGAATCAATCAAAATATTTTTTTTTATTTTGCCACCGATCTCCACATAGCTAATTTAGTTGTTTAGCACGTTGTTTATTACCGAAAATGTTAGTGAATCAAAAAATGTACACAACTGAAGAAAACTCAAAAGAAACTGATGGGATTGATACCCAAAGATGCAGATATTTCTTTATATCTTCAACAAACCATTGGTGATTTGAGAAGAATAATGCGGTTGTTAATCGAAACATTAAGCATTTTAGATCCTTTATTAAGAGTATATGATGTAACCTATCGAATGCGTAAGAAAGGTCAGCACAAATAGTGTTATATTGTAGAGAACATAGCAATATCCTAAATGACTTGACGGCAGGATTTTTCGTTTTGGTGTTTTCATAGATCCATATTGATCTGCATGAGTCCTTTGCGATATTGATACATTATTAGTTTAAAGTGTTTTTTGAGATTGATATAATTTTAGAATATTTACAAGTAGGTTGGTTAATAGGCAAATATGATATAATAAGTTATAATTCAAATTCAAATCTTTATTTTCCAAAATTGACACAATACAGTGTATATTTTTCGTCCATGTTCAAAGAAACTTAAATTGCAAATATTATATACCCAAATCTATACTATCACTAAACCTAGTTTACATACTCAAAAACATAATTAAGCATACAAAACAGTAACAGAAATAAATATATACGTTACAGCTAGTTATTGCTGTTTAGAAGCTAAATCATTTTTTATATTTTTCAAGCTCTATATTTTCTACATCGTACTAACTAAGCAATGTATACCAAGCTTCGTTGAATTATCTGAGATACTAACCTAAAAGGTTCAAAGAGTAACGCATTATAAAGAGAAAGTGATAAAAGAAGCTCTCGTATCAAAAACTTGTAGATTTTCATGGAATTGGTTCTATGGTACAATATTTTTTTCGAAATTAATATTTGCAGTAAGTTTCTTAAGCCGAGAGATCTAAATCTTTAAGCGTATACTAAGTAGTTTTCTTTCACTAAAATTTTTTAGAAAAAGTATGATTACAGTATTAATCCATCCACTAATTTCCAATCATCAAGCCTAGCGAAAAGAATAAGATAAAAACAAATATAGTTTTCATATAAAGCAAATGACGAACACATTGTAAATGAAACAGAAGAATTTAAAATAAATGTCTATTTTGGAAACTGCAATTTATTCTATTGCACAATGAACTCTCACACTCAACACATGAACTCTGTTTTTAAATTTTAAAACAACGTTCAGAATTTGCATAATCAATGTCGAGAAAAATTATGGAAACATTGTCAGAAATTAGAACAACCTTTGACCTTTAATAATACAAAAAATATTGACGCTGATTTGTGTGATGAACTAAAAACGATTGCAGAAAGAGCGAGGAAATCGTTAAATCCTTATAAGGTACTAATTTACGTCTCACAACGTAAATTGTTAGACCTTATGCATAATTTAATAGTTGCAATGGGAATTTTAGTAACAATCCCAATGTCGGTTCCTATTGGCGAACATAGCTTAAATTAAAAATTGGAATTGAATAAAACCTCATTCTCCTCTTAACTATGAACGTCTTGCAAGTTTAGTAAATCTTTCCATTGAACAAGAAATTCCATCATTTTCTAAGTTAAAAGCACGTAAAGTAAAAAGGTTATAGTTCCAAGTTTTGACTAACAACAGCATGTAACACTGGTATAAATAAAAAATGTCGAGATGTGTATTTTGTTTTTAAAATAAAAAAAAATCATTTGCAGATGAAAATATTTTGCTATGTACTTTTTCATTTACATCAAATGTTTCTAATGCACTCAAAGTAAAAATGATATTCTTTTATTTTAAAGAACAAATTACAGAAATTTAAAGTGCACTAAAAATTTCTAATAAATTTATTATTTGAAGTAAATAATATAAATCTATAAACTAACGGTTTTTGACTTTGTTTAACAAAATAAATAGTAAAATCAGGATGTAGGGGCCCAAAATCTTAAGTTAGTAAGACACCAACTTTTTTCGAGCCAACCCTACACAAAATACACAATAGGTAAATATTAAGATAAGGATTTTAAATAATAAAATTATTGGATTTTCTTTTAATAAATATCTTAGGAGATTATTTGCGGATGATTCTACGTAAGCGATTTTCCATTAGCTTATTTGGCAAAATAAACACTTAGTTTCACGAGCACCGTTTTCAACTTCGTTTTTCTATTTTTATTTAAACTAAAAAATATACAAGGAAATTACGGAAAACAATAGATTTAAAGAATGCGATCAGTTACAGAATATAGCATATCCGTGGTTATATATATGACAAGAAAATTTACAAAAAAAATTGTCCAACCTTGCTTAGATTTCTGCAAAACGCAAACTTTTTTTTTTCAAAAATCAATCCCTGATTTTAAATAGATTTGTTCCGTATTTTAACGTGAGTTCGATTTTGCGTTCCTGGAATATATAAATATAATATATTTCCAATAGAGCTTTTTCGAATCATGTAATTCCAGTTTTCCATGAAATATTGTAACCAGAATGACAAATCCCAATAACAATTTTATAGGTTATACTGACTGTTATAATTCATAAAAAATTTTCATATTAAATAAAAGTCTATTCTTGTAACTAATACTAGCACCACATTCATATGGCTACTAGCCTATTACCTCAGTCATAATTAAGAAACTAAACTTAAGCTTTATACTCAATATGGAATTGAGACAAAATCTAAACAGCAATATTCACATTCATGATTATAAGCGGTACACTTATTTTGACATGCAATTTTATTTCGATAATAGGAGAAAAAAGTTTATATGATACAATTTAAGGAAGATTCTTAAGGGCTTAAGTTGCATAAACTATTTTGAATCATTTAATATATTTCATATTTGTATATGAAAATGTATTTGGAGTAATACCCAAAAACTTTCTAGACCTAACGGTACATAGTTAGTTGTTCGTTCATGTTAAATATATTTTTGTAATATGTCTATAAAATATTTATGGTAATAATGAAATAAATGATATATGTTTCAGAACATTTTTTATTTTAACATCTTAACCACTTGTCGACAAGAACATACAAAAAAACTAGGCGGCAAAGCAGGAATAATCAATCTAAGAGCTTTTCTTTGCCCTAAAAACATTTACGTAACAGTTTCTTCGCCAAAGTTTCAACTCTAAATGTTTTCTAATCAATATCGACCCCAAAGCGAAAATTGAAAATTGCCGAACCCGTCATGGGGGGAAACGATTTTGGTTATTTCTAAAACGCTGTCTGCGCCGCGTTCCCTCGGGAACTTTTGAATCAGTTTTAAGTGCAATTCATGTGTTGCGGAATAAATAAATTAAATTCTGCCGGGAAATAAGTTTGCCGACCCGTCTCTCTTGTAAATAATTGAGTTTATATCAAACTAAGTCCTTATTTTTGGTTTAGATAGTCGGGTTATAAATACCACATTATTATTTTATTTCAGACCCATCATAAATAAACTAAAATATTTTGTTATGTACGCTCAAAGTGCTTTATAAAATAAGGAATAACTATTAGCCTTTTAATGTAAATAAAATGAAAAAAAAATTAAACTGCATTTCTTGATAAAGCAACAAATTGGCTGAGGAGTTTTAATTAAAAAACATAAGATTGTAATGACTAAAATTTCCAAACAACCACAACCAAAAATCTAAGACTATCAAATTTTAATATATTTTTTTAAAATTTTCTAAGACAATGAGAGTTAGTGGTGCGATAAAGCAATTGACACTGAATATCAGGTGATTTATAAATGTAATACAATTTTCAAAAATTTTACATTTCATTCACTTTTACTATATTTTATCACTAGGGAAGAAATGATTTATGTAAAACTAAGAAACAAGTTTTTTTCGTTGATTTGGCTGATTGAGCTATTATTTATTAGTTAAAATAAAAAATACTTTATAAGGATAATTAAATAAAACGAGAAATATATTTAAAAAAGAAATCCATATTTTATAAACAAAAAGTAAAATAAAAATAATGGAGCGAGCTTAGACAAACAAAAAATTGGATTTAAGTTATCTTTCAATATGAGCACTAATTACTATTTAAAAAAATGTGATTGCAAAAAAATTTTGATTTTGACTTTTGTATGAATAACTCAGGAAACAGTTAACTCTTGAGCGAAGAATAGATCTCGCACTGGTTGCAGTTTAAAAGACGTAGGTCCCAGTATAAAACTTCTTGAGAATAATACGTTAAAATTATTATTATTTAACTTTATATCCGGTCTTGTTTGTTGATCTTTATCTTCTTCTTTCCGGGACGTCTTTAGTAAAGGTTGGCGACCACAATACATGTCTATAAGAGCTTACTCAAAGTTCAGGCCGGTCTAGTTTCTGATATTTCGCATCCAGGACAGTCGCTCTCTTCCCAAATGCCTCTTTTCCTGTCAATTTTTCCTCTATTATTAGTTAAGGTAACTGTTTTTTTCATACCTGAGTAGATATGCTGTTTTCCTTACTTTTCTGATATGTAGTCACTCACCACTTATTCTTTGAAGTACTTTGTCGTTTATAATTCTCTCCGTCCAAGAATCCTTCGTATTCA
This sequence comes from Anthonomus grandis grandis, assembly GCF_022605725.1. Classification (NCBI taxonomy): domain Eukaryota; kingdom Metazoa; phylum Arthropoda; class Insecta; order Coleoptera; family Curculionidae; genus Anthonomus; species Anthonomus grandis. Next base: position 17,334,327 of record NC_065548.1, on the reverse strand, counting down.
TCTGTAGCACTAGAGTTCAAACACCTCCAGTCTATTCATCATGCCCGCTTTCAACGTCCATGATTCCAAGTCCAAGTATGAATTCGAGAGAAGTCATTTATATCTTATAAATCCTTGGTATGCTTGCTCAATTGTAGTTCTTATTTCGTTATTGCAGTTTGTGTCTCTTTTAATCCAGGAACCCAAATATTTAAAACGACTTAACATTTTTAGGACTTTGCTGTCGATATGCAATGGAATCGGGATATTCTGATTTTTGCTAAGTACCATTTTTTCTTAATCTCGACCTTCATTCCATATTGTGAGCATGCTCTTTAAATATTATTAATAATATTCTAAAGCCCAATATGTGTGTCGGCCATTAGTACCATATCATCAGCATATCTTATGCCGTTTATGGTTTCCCCATTCACTATCATTGCATCTGAAATATTCTAGTGCGGATTTAAACAGCTCCTTCAAGAAAACATTAAAAAGGACCGGTGACAAGATGCACCCTGTTGCACTCCTTTATACATCTCTATTTTTGCAGATTTAGTATTCTTTGTTCTTATTTCTGCTATTTGTTGCCAATAAATATTTCTTATTAAATGGAAAGGCCATCGCTTCCCACGTTGACAAGACAGTTTAGGAGGCATGTATGTGGAACTCTGTCGAATGCCTTTTTGAAATAAATAAAGCATATGTACAGGCTCTAAAGTCATTCCACTAACGAGGATTCAGTCTTTTAACAATCAAATTGAATGTTGACTCAAGCCATTCTGGTGAAACTTTACTAGAAATATATATTTGGTTTAGTAGTTTTGATAATTTCTTGATAAATATTATCTGGTCCTGGGCTTTTATTGTTCTTCAGTCATGTAAATAGCACGTTCAAGTTCACATTTACTTGTGGTAGGGCCGTCGTTCTTATTGCTAGTACATGACACTTTTCGTAAGTCGGGAAATAAGTCTCGGATGTAATTTATATTTAATTTGTTATTTTAATTTTTGATATTTATTATTGCAATTTAAATTGGTTTTGCCTTTGCTAATATCGGCATGATATTTTACAGATGTTCTACTGTAAGCCTCTCTTAACGTTATCTGGGGCATACAAAAAAGGTTTCTTCAAGATCTTCACACAAATAGCATTTTAATAAATGACTTAGTCCATTATCTTATATGAACAGTATTTTCTTATCTCGTTGGATTGTCATCTTGTAGTCTTATACTGATTTCCTTATTCAAAACGTTAACTATAAGTGTTCTAGCTTCTTTGTGGTCAACTAAAAATATCGCTTCGGTTTTTTCTGGCCCTAGTATCAGTTTTTTAAGGTTCATCCACCAATTTTATTCGATTATCATCAGCCATAATATATCATCGCAATATACTTTCTAGAGAGTGAGACCAAGTACTAGTCCTTTAGGAGCGCTACTAATCACCTCCGTGAAAGATTTTTTATCAAGATATAGTCCTCTGACACTAATATTTTAAGATAATAAAATGGGATTTTCTGCTATTTTTACTACTAAATTATTAATATCCAAAGAGCCAAGTTAAAAGCATTTACATCTGAGAGTACAACTAGATAGATAAACTTTACTTTAATACTTTGCTGGTCATTCATTTTAAATTTGTGTTATCGGCTACCATGATAGGTATGATATTTTTAGTTGAGAAGGGAGAATTACTTCTTTGTTTTCAGATGTTCTACTATAGGCGTTTCTTAACGCGCTTTCTCTTTTCGTACGAAAAGAGTTACTCTCGTACTGATTTCCTTATACAAAACTTCAATTATGAGTCTTCCAGCTTCGTTGTAAATCAATATGGCTTCGGTTTTTTCTTGCCCTAGTAAAAGTTACATAAGATTAATCCAGCAATTCTTTGGATTGCAATATTTTTCTGTATCATCACCTTAATCTTATATTTAGCAGCTTAAAGTTTCTAAGTAGTATATGCAGCAACTTTAATGGCAACTTTGAAACTCTCTGACCTAGCCAACTGGAACTAATCACTAATCATCGGAATATACACGTTCGGCGGTTGAAAAATTTCGAATATGATTTTTGCGTAATGTGTAAGGAGACGGAGTAGAGCGAGAAAAAACTTGGCTCCGCCCTGGGCGGCTATCGCGTCGTCGTTGCGCTTATCAGTCCGGTTAAAGTTCGGTTGCAATTCCTCGCATACCTATGTACGTGTTAGCCGATCATGTTTACAATTTATTTCAACCTTTGGTACGAAGACGGATATAGTAATAAAATAAAAATGGTTTTCACTGTTGATCAAAAGATTAATATCATTAAATGGTATTGTCATGCGGATAGTGCAGAAGAAGTTGTCGGCCGTTTTATATTTGCATATCCTGATCAGCAAGACCCTACTGCTAAAACAATTTATAATATCTGGCATAAGTTTGAGCAGTCGGGATGTGTAAATCGGTGTGCAAAATGTTCTAGTAGCGATCAGGAACCTAGTCGAACACCTGACGCTAGGATTGAAAAGGAGGTCAAGGTGTTTGCTTTTGTAGAAGTAAGTGAACCTTGTTCTAGCTCCCAAATTTCTAAAGAATTTGATATTCCAAGTCGTACGGTGCGTGATATTTTGAAAAGAAATAAGTACAAAGCCTATAAAATTAAAAACACTTAAGAAATTTTTCCAGAAGATCAAATAAAACGCTTGGAGTTTTGTGAAACCTTAAGAGAAAAAATTGATCAAAATGCGACTTCACAAGTAATATTTTATTTACAGACGATTCATCTTTTTCTCTTCTAGGTCGACATAATTCTTCAGTCGTGAGATATTGGTCTCGAGAAAATCTACATTTGAGTGTACCATTACGAACTCAATACCCGCAAAAGGTAAATGTTTGGGCTGGTATTTTAGCCAATCACATTGTAGGGCCTTTTTTATTGATGGTATCTTAAACTCTGAGAGATATTTACTTTTATTGCAACAAAATAATATTATACCCGCTGTACGAAACTTGGATGTTAATTTTGAGGAAATTTGGTTTCAACAAGACGGATGTCCCGCTCACAACGCTAGACAAGTGCAGGACTATTTAACAAACACTTTTCCTGAACGGCTTATTTCCACAAGAGGTACCATACCATGGCCTCCGCGATCTCAGATCTGACGCCTTGCGACTACTTCTTATGGGGCTATTTGACGGAAATTCTTTACCAACACCGACATGAAAGAGCCGTTAATTTGGACGAATTGCGACTTCGAGATTGCTAACATTACACCTGAAATGTTAGCCAATGTACGTAGAGAAATTTACGATAAGTTGGGATACTGTGAAGCCCAACAAGAAGGTGTATTTGAACACCTTATTAAATAATCCATTTAATTAGAATTATTATTTTGTTTAAGAGTTATTTTTCATTTTATTTTAGAATATTGTATTTAGTTTTCACCAAAGGTTTTTGAAGATTTGAGCAAGTTGTTTTTTTGATTTGGGATTATGAGCACGTTAAAAAACAACATAAATTTTTATCTTTCGTGTGCGCGTAAAATTCCAATACTTGAATCGCGGCTGACCTACCCACCTCCAAGCGCTCGCTAAACATCACTGGCACTGCGAGCAAGCCGAAATTAAATTCACATTGCGAGCGGTACGGAGAATCGGCGTCGCTATCGGTGGGAGGTTACGGATGCAGTCGTTCTCTGTCTTCTCTCTATCTATTAAGTCTAATACATTAAAACTCAATCCATAAGATTCAACTCGCCAAACGTGTATATTCTAGAGAGTAAGACCAAGGACTAGTTCTTTTGAAAAAAGAACTAAGAAGAACTGAAGAAGAAAAATTCTCCAATAAGCAAGATAATATTAACTGTATCCATAGGGTAAAGTTAAAAGCAATTTTTATGTTTGGAAGAACAAGCAAAGAGATCTTTTTATTTGCCAAGGCTTCCGCCTGTTTTTCCTTAGAGGCAGCAGTCATAACGCGGATAGTGATCTCTAATGGAAACTATATAAACTTTATCAGTCAGCTTATCCACGGCATATTGTTATATCGTTATTTAGGCTAGACTCAATAAAATATTCCAAAAGCTTACCCATGCGATCGAGTATTCAGAGCCAAATATTATTTCGCTCTTTTTTCTATCTTTCAGGAAAAGTAAGCCGCCTTGCAACTTTTTTTATATCTTTGGAAATACTTTAACTGTTAGCCAGAAAAAATTATTATTTAGAAGACATTATGCCTTATGATCTCCGGTGATAACAAGATAACAAGGTGTCTTAATGCTTTCTTTGCTTTTGTTTATTATTACAGATACAACAGCTGCAATAATTAAAAGCCATGTGCTTGACTTGCTTATATCAGACCTACTAGTAAAGTCTAAAATGTAATCAATAATTTTGCTTTTAAATAGCTAATATTCTGTTTTTTTAGTAATTTAATCAGGATTTTAAAAAACCGTTTGCACATTTTGTTTATATTTTTGAGGTTACCTTAAAACAAGCTCTTAGACCCTAATTATTTATTTCCGCGGTGATACTTTTGAAGATAAATGTAAATTATATACATCGTATTTATGAAATGTTAGAAATAAAAATATAAAGTATAAAAGTATTAGTTTTCCTTTTTTTTATTTTCATATAAAATCACTGTATACACTTGTTGGACAAATAACAAATATTGTTATTATTATCTCAAATATTTTACTAAATAACGTGGTTACATTAAATATACATTGTTGTTGTTTAATATACAACACCTTAAGTAGCCATTCAACTTTTCCTCCTGTTGTTTTCGTGCATCGCCTCATGCTCACCTCGTTTATTTTATTTATAAAACGCGGGTAACCGGGCGTATTTTTAGTTTTCAAAGGCTAATGCACTAAATTTCACTCGAAAGTCGTATAAGCTTTGGCATCCCATTTAAAAGTTGTACTATGGGAATTTTTTCGTTTCGTTTATGTCACATTTAATTTATTCTTTGGCATAGCGATGCCAGGAAGCTGAAAATTTTCCGAGAATAATAAAAATTGACATATTTTTTACGATTTCTCACGGTAACCGGGTTTTTATTCTTAAAATAAAAATATGTTTATTTTCACTTTTCATAAAATTAAGAATTTGTTTTATGTAAACAAAACTAAACATGCTTGCATTTGAAGCGGTTACTATTAAGTGGTAAAATGTTTAAGCTATCTTGGTTTCTTAATTATCAACACTGGGAAATGTAAAAGCCAAATATTCCATCAAATAGAAGTCTTAACTTATGGTATGGAATCAATGACTCTCACTGTTAAAAGCATAAATAGACTAAGAACAACACAACCCGCAATCTAAAGAACTATGCTGTCGGTAAGCCTAAGGGATTATATATAAAATGAGGAAATGAGAAAGATAACAAAATGAAAAGTCGATGCGTAGAGAGTTGCACAAGACTACTAACCAAAATAAACCGCATGTATCTGTAGTACCTTAAGCATATAGCAAGAAGATCGGGGAAAATGAACCGGCTGATCATAGACGGGAAAGTAGAACGTAAATCTCCAACTAGATGGGTAGATGAAATAAAAAAACTTAATAAATATGAGAGTGCATAACGCCAAAAGGATTACACAAGATAGGCAAGATAGACAGGCACGGAATCGACAACTCAATCAAAAATAAGCGGTGTCATTACATCCTTTGGAGGATAACGAAAGACTTGAATAAACTGACCTGACTTAGCAATGAATGCAGACTATGACACCAAATATCGGGCCACGTGGGTTTTTTTCAGAATATATATATTTTCAAGTTTCAGTACATTTCATTCCCTTGTTCGGTTTATTTTATCTATAATTTGATTCTGGTTTAATCCCATAAATGTCTTCAGCGTTATAAATCGATTTTATACAGTCATATATTAAATTACTGGTCTGAATTTTGTATTGAATCCTGTAAGAAGAGCTTGGGTCCCTTTAATATTTAATACCGTTGTTGATGTTTTTGCTCGTGGTTTTTGTTAGAAACAGATTTTCTTTTATTGGAGAAGTTTGCTTTCAGAATAATGTAATAGGCTTTTATATATGTATAAAAGCAAGAAAAAAATTATTAATTTCGTTTACTAAGAAATTGCCTTTAGCATTTTTCAAAAAATATTTAGCGATATTTTTGAACAAAATGGCAATTATTTACATATTTCTATCTTAGATATAATACATATAATATTAAAAAGAGTTTATTTTAAGTGACGTTGCATAGGATGCATATTTACTAACCAAGCATAATTGGTAAATCTATAATCAAATGAGCAGAATTTGCATTTTAAAATAATTACGTTAATATCTGGTATACAATTCGATTTATAGCCAATTAGCAGTAGTTATTGAGCCCACATAATACTTTTAAAGAAAATAATTTATTTAACTAAGGACCTAAGCTTAACATTAAAGTTTGTATAAAAAAATAACAAAAATAAGAAAAGTGTACTGAAATAAAAACTTATAATATACTTCGACATTTTGATTTTATTCATTTGTCATGTTTTAGTTCTTTTACTTTTCAACAAGCAAGAAAAGGTTTTTTGCTAGTGTCAAATAATACACGCAGAATGCTATATTAAAAGTGTGCACGTTATACCCTATACTATTTGTTTAATCCTTAATATAGTTTTTTTTTTAATTATATGTTTAAATAGTTTTCCTTTTGGGCAGTAAATACCTTAATTTACAATTGAACATTCTAGAGTGACGTCATTGACAGCGCGGCCATATTTGTTGAGGGGCACACAATTTGTAAATATAACGTTGTTGAATGCAGAAATAGGAGTTTGTTTTTTAAAGTTTTGTGAAAATGCCTTCGTTTTGTTCAGTTGTAAAGTGTTTAATGAGAGCTGAGAGGGACAATGTAAAGTTTTTTAGAATACCCGCTGCTTTAAAAGATCGAGGAGATATATTAGATGCCTTGTCAAATGAACGTCGTGATCTTTGGATTAAGTCTTTAAAAAGGGGCCCTTTCACAGACACGTTCCTAAAAAATGCTCGAATATGTTCTAGGCATTTCATAAACGGTGAGTAAATAATAATGCATAGTCACAGAAGTAATTTGCCATAAAGATATTAAATTAAGTTTAGAATATTGGACTTAAAGTTGTGATGGGAGGAGATGCTATGGTAGTTTGTGTATTATATTTTCAGGTGCTCCCGCTGAGTTGGAAGATAAAGGCAATCCCGACTGGGTACCTAATCAAAATATGGGTTATGTTACAATTAAAACTGTAACTAAAAAAGCAGTAGAGAGACATGACAGGGCATTAAATAGGAGAAAAAGGGTTAAGTTGGAGGTATGGAAAAAAAGTTTCTGATATTTATTTAGAGTTTTAAACTGACTTTGTAATCTGATTAAAATATATGCATGCTCTTTTTAGATAAATGCAGAGGAAAGCAAGACAGGAATCGACCCAGGTATCAATCCAGAAAATGTCAATACTCCCAGCTGCAGTAACACCCAAATGGAGAACATGAATGAAGAAATTGCGGCTACAAAAGTTAGTGAAACACAAACTAGTATTGCAGTGCAAACTGACCTATTAATTGACAATTTGTGTAAACTTTTTGCAGATCTTAAGTTTTGCAATAGTCAAATATACAAGCTAAAACAAAGGCTTGAAAGCTGTGATTTAAATGAAGATTCATTTAAAAATAATGGCTCTAAATGTTTATATTTTACCGGTCTTAGCTGCAATATATTTTTTACATTATATGAAGATATTAAGCCATTCTTATCTGTGAAAAAAGCATTGTCACCTTTCCAACAGTTGCTGCTCACATTAATGAAATTTAGATTAAATTTACCCTTTAAGTATATGTCATATCGATTGAACAACTGTTTCAGAGACCTTCTTAAGTACTTTAAGTATCTTATACTTAAGACTGAAACATTTTGTTTTGGGGCCATCTCGAGACCAGTTACTCAGAAATGTTCCTGCTTGTTTTAAAGAGGCATTTAATGACACAGTAGTCATAATAATCGACTGTTTTGAGGTTTTTATAGAGACTCCATCTAATGTATTAAACGCCTCACAGTGTTGGTCAAATTATAAACATCACCAAACCATAAAGTTTTTAATTGGAATCACTCCCCAAGGTACAATAGCTTATATATCAAAAGCTTGGGGAGGGAGAACAAGTGATAAATATTTAGCAGAAATTTCAGATTTTTTAAATTTAATTTCACCAGCGGATGTCATTTTGGCAGATAGGGGATTTTTAGTAGAAGACTCTGTAAAAATTTTAGGAGCCAAACTGGCAATGCCGGCATTTACTAAAGGAAAAAGTCAGCTTCATCCAAAAGACCTAGAAAGCACTAGAAATATTGCCACTGTGAGAATACATGTTGAAAGGATAATAGGTTTATTAAAGAAAAAATTTAAAATTTTCCAACAGAGTATTCCAGTAAGTATGTTGTCAAAAAAATCTGCTGTTGATGAAATAATTGTTATATGTAGTGCATTAATAAATTTATGTAACTCTGTAATACCAAATAATTAATAAGTTCTTAAACCCTCATCGTACCATGACCCATAGGCAATTGGTAGATCAGGGACTTTATTAAACTCCTCCTTTTCGATTTCTGAAGCAAAAGGTTCAATGAGGCGGCAAATTGCTGGAGATTCGTTTCCTATTTTCAGTTTCCTTAGAAAAGTTTCTGATTCTTCCACAGTCATTGAAATATTTCTTTGCCTCAGTAGATAAGAGGGACCAGCTTCTTTATGTGACCAACTCATTTCACTAAGTGTAGTTATATCAACATTTTTTATTAGTGGTACCCAAACTGCTAGGCGCTCTGTACATAAAATTAGAGATTCATAGGGTGTGCTCGGTCTCATGTGCAAATAAAAAAGAACTGTTGCTATATGACTGTGCAGTGCGCACTTGAAACACTTCCATCTTGCAGCAAAATTATCCAAGTCTCAAGGGGCTTTACTCGGAAACGTTGTGAGTGTCTAACCTGTAATAACATAAGCCATAAAAATATTGTACAAAAATTAAATAATGTTCTTAACTTACCTTGCCAACTACAACATAAGTTTCTTCATTTACATGATTGGCTAAAATATTTAACACCGCACCAGATTCAGCAAATTTATATGCTTGCAAGCTTTTCATTGCCTTCAATTGCTCTCCAGTGTAAAAACTATGTGTAAACACAAGATAGGAAACCAAATCAATGATGGTAACAATGAGAAGCTCCCTCACATTAATATTACAATCACCAGGTCCCAATTGGTAGGGGTCAATATTGTTTATAATCCCAATTTTCTGGTCATAACGCCGCTTTACGTCCCCAGTTAGGGTTTCATAATATCCTCTGTTAAACATTTTTAGAAATTACAACGTTTTTAACTAAAAAACAAAGTTCGAACACCCAAAAAAGCACAAAGAAGCAGAACAAAATCACATGAAGCACATAAGAACACAATGGAAATGAAAATAATTGTTTGCCCCTCAGCTAACATGGCCGCCTGTCAAATGTCACGTGACCTGGATTGATCAATTTGTATTACTTTAATTCACTTTAAAGCAGGACTGTTAGATGGCGTCACAAACACTTAATTCGACACAGTTTATTCTGTTGCGCCACCTAACGGCCATGCTTTAAGCCATGAATTAAGGTATCTAAAACCAAGGAGGTAAACTATTCTTACAAATATGAATTGGATTAAAACTAAATGGATAGTTGTACAACAAAAAATACTACAGGTCTACAGCATGTGCGAAAATCAAATTTCTACACCCGTGAAGCCGTTACTCTGACCTAGTGCACTGATTATAAAATGAGTCAATTTTTTTATCAAAATCTATCAACAGCATGCATATAGGTCGTAACGGTTGCACAAAATTTTCTTATACAAGTATATAATTTATAGTCCAAGAAAATTACTGTATTATTGATGTTACGTAGTTTCGAATCCTAAGGGCTTGAATTTAAGAATAACACACACACACCTCCTGGTAACATGTTTAATGAAACAACCTTATACAGCCTGTTGCTATCTTAACTTCGTTTCTATTCTGTTAAGGTGTAACTAAGAACAAAGAATCAAGAGCCAAGAGGTACCTAAAATAGGAATATATACAAACAAAAATACATAGGCATAGAAATACAACTCTATCAAGTAATACATATCTCTTATATATTTTAAAATTAAAAAACTAACAGACAACATCCTTCCAACAACCTTCATTTCTTGGCGTGATCAGTAGAAAAAGAAACAATTAAACTAAGTCCTCTCTGTGATGTCAATAATAAACGAGATGCAAAAAGGTAAGTATAAAATAGTACAGGCTCGAAATGGCGTTTTCGGTTTGTAAGTTTAGTGCAAAGTAATTATTATAAACTTTAACATATATACGAAAAATTAAAAGTAAATCAAATAGAACCAGTGTCGAAATAAAAATATATGGTCATATATACATATATACAATCAGTATAATCTCCGACAGGATGGATATTATAAATTTTTGAAACATCCATGATTATTTGATTAGTTAATTTAAATTACTCACAATTAGATACCTATATAAAATTTACGCGATTTTTATGTTATTTGGTAATATTTTATAGTGTCTTGGTAATTTTCATAATACCTTTAACGATAAAATCTTTACTATTTTCTGCATTAAAAATTGTAAATTATCATTTTAAAAATATTTATAGATATAACAAAATTCGTATTTTCACATTATAAAATTTAAAACGTTGTTTCTAACATTAGGTAAATATATTCTTTTACATAAATAAATATTATAACCCAAACTATAAGTTTTAACCACATACGAACTATACTAAGCGACGTAATTACCATTTTGAGTTTTAAGCTCTCAAAGGGTGAGTTACTTTCTAAGTGTTCTACTTCCTAACACTAAAATAATAATAGCGCCAACCCTTTCGTGATACCCTTAGGTAAAAGTCTAGTAAAGTCGTAATTGTTTGGGCATTTATTACAGAGGCAAAAAATATCATTTTATATTAAAAGTATATTTTAGCAAAATATTATTTTATAATATTTTAGGAGGGCGACATTTAAAACTGAACTATTTGAATTAAATAAAAGCAAATAGGTTCGTTTAATGACAATAGGTGTAAAAATGTTTCCAGCTTTTCAATAATCCTAAAATTAACAAATAAGAAATCAACTTAAAATTTAGGCAGTTCTTTTTCTAAATAAATTAAAAATACATGAATTTGTATTTTATTGATTACCCTTACACCCCAATTCCTTTGTCTGGAAAAGTTTAACTTGTTGGGAGCAGGGCAAAGAAATCCAAACCCCTCATAATTTATTTTGTTTTAAAAGAAATATGATGAGACACCATTTTAAATGTATTCAGAGTATTCAAATGAAGGATTATTATTTTGCGATTTGTTTTGTTCGTCTTATTTAATATTACGAGCCTATAATGACGAAACTTAATAAAACAAAATCTTTGGATTAAAGAAAATTAAATAGGATTCCTACATTATGTTGAAAAAGCTTTTATGCTTAAAAACCCTTAGAAATTCCAGAGAAATACAATACTTAACTTTCTGAAAGAAAAATATTCCTAAAAAACCTACTCCACATCAACAAGTTTTCGTATTTTTCCCTGAATGCTTTGCTAACCTTTTAATTAAAGGTATCTGTTTAACTTTTCCACGAAGTTAGCTGTTCTGGCCTTAAAAATAGCTAAAGGCATTTCGTAATTAAGAGGCACTATATCTAAAGTATCTCATCCTTATTGCCGCCATTGTAAGGGCTTGTCGACGTAACAAGATAAAAGCTTCATTAGGTTTTATAGGCTTGTTCAAATTTACCGAAATTAGGACCTGTGTACACAGCATTTCTGCACGTGAACGTGAGTGTCGTGTAAGACAATTGTGAAATTCGCTTTTATTCAGTTATAGGTTTAAAGAGAATGTGTAAATTTCCTGCGAGATAAACTTAAGAATTCCTTGGAGGTTTTATTAATAAATGAATATAATTTGTTCAATTTTGTGTTTAATTTGTACCCCAACTATTTGTTTCTCTAGAACATGGCGAAGAAAAATAATTTGGAGCATTTTTATTAGTAGGTAATTTAATTTATTTTGCACAAGTAATTCATATAAACATAACTTTAAAAAAAATATTTTTGGGAGATCATTGCAGATGTAGTAAGACCACAAGAATGATTAACCTCGTATTAATTGACGATTATCAGCAATTGTCAACGACTTGCTTCCCCATATGAGCTAATTGAGTCCAACTAATCTAATTATGATGATAATGGTGATAACTCCTTTTATTACTATTCCTTTCAATTGGGACTTGAGAATGTTTATGTGAAGACCATGAGTTCTATTGGAGAATTAACCTCTAGATCGATCGATTTTTTCAGCAGTTATCTAAGTTGGCTTTTTAGTCCTTTTTAAGCTGATTGCAAAAACCAGAATTTAATAGATTTTAATTACTGTAATGCCTAATGCGAAGTTACAAAATATCTTTGTACTAAATAAAAAAAGCAATAAATTCCTTAAAATATGAAAGAAGTCCAAGACTTAAACTAAAGTGGAATGATGATATGTTCTGCCTAATAAGACAGTATGCCAGAATTGTAGAACATAACTCAAGGTCTAAATATTTATACCGCAAAAAAAACGAAACAGAGCCAATTACGGGCAGTCCATGATTTTATTTTCGAGGAGGACACTTAATAATCACAAAATCACTTTCCCACCTACAACCCCCTAAGCGGGGGTGGCACTACCCCTAAAATCTTAAATGGAAAGGGGGGTCGAGTGATACCTCATTGAAAAGGTCTTTAAATTCTCTTTACAAGGGTACTTGGTTTGACGTAATTTAAGTAAGTACTTTTTAAAATTTTCGCATTTAAACCTTAAAAGGTAATTTTCAATATTTTTACTTTATCATAGACTACTAAGGGTACTTTTAAGAAAAACAATGCCAGGCAGTAAGACAAAACCATCAAGTATTATGAAATTATGAGACAAAAAATGAGATAACTCTATCATATTACAGAATATTTTGACCTTAAGTGTAGACATTTAAAAAATTATCGCAAAAATACATTTAAAAAGAATTTGCTTTAGTTCACTATCTCAATCACAAACCACGTTGGTATTAATATTAATTTATTTACGACAGGTACGAGAACGGATCAGCCAAAAAATTTTACAAATATTTGTAAAATTTTCTTGTTGACCAAAACTAAAAATTGAATTATTCTCAATTTATTCTAAATGTAGTACGCTGTTAAAAAGGTGATTTATAGTGCGGGACTTACCCATATTACCCGTTTTTAAAAATAAAAATGGTGCATACAACAGCAGAAAGAGTTGAAATAATTGAATTATTATTTGGAAATAATCAATGTGCTAATAGAACGGCGGAATTATTTAATAAGCGACATGAAAACAGCAAGGTGCAGCGAAAGTATGTATTGGAGCTTGTTTCCAAATTTCGAGAAACTGAATAAGTGGCGAATCGCAAACGCAATATTAAAAATCCCGTAAGGAATGAAGGTATGGAAGTGGCTGTACTAGGGCATATTAATCTAGATCCTATATTAAGTACCCGTCAATTGGAAACTGTCACAGGTATTAGTCGACGTAGTATCCAAAGAACTCTAAAAGCTCATAAGTTTCATCCGTACAAAATACATCTTGTGCAAGAGCTGAATGAAGATGATTTCGATCGGCGATCACAATTTAGTGAAATTATGAGTGAACGAATTATTAATGACCCAAATTTTTTGTTTAATACGAGCTTCTCTGATGAAAGCTCTTTTTTCCTGAATGGCTTGGTCAATCGTCATAACTGCCGATATTGGTCCGACAATAATCCTAGAGTGTATCGTGAGGTACACACCCAATACCCACAAAAGTTAAATGTCTGGGCTGGTATCTTTGGTGATAATTTAGTTGGTCCAGCCATTGATCCAGCATTGACAGCTATAATTGAAACTCAAAATGACAGATACGATGAGGATAGGATTGATAGGATTGATGTTTCAGCAGGATGGTGCCCCACCACATTATACGTTATTCGTGCGAGAATATTTGGATCGGACGTTTCCAGGACGTTAGATTGAAAGAAGAGGTGCTATTGAATGGCCTCCACGATCGCCGAATCTATCACCTATAGACTTTTTTCTTTGGGGTCACTTAAAAAGCAAAGTTTATGAGACTGAACCCACTTCGTTAGAAGATTTACAAGGCAGAATTGTAAATGAGTGTCTTCAAATCACGCCTGAAGTATTGCAGAACGTGCGACAACGCTTTGAGCAAAATCTTTTTTATTATATGGAGAATAAAGGTGGCCATTTTGAACATTTATTATAAGCTAACACTTAAGCAAATTCTTTTTAAATCTATTTTTGCGATAATTTTTTGAATGACTAGACTTAAAGTCAAAATATTCTGTAATATGATAGAGCTATCTCATTTTTTGTCTCATAATTTCATAATACTTGATGGTTTTGTCCTACTGCCTGGCATTGTTTTTCTTAAAAGTACCTTTAGTAGTCTATGATAAAGTAAAAATATTGAAAATTACCTTTTAAGGTTTAAATGCGAACATTTTAAAAAGTACTTACTTAAATTGCGTCAAACCAAGTACACCCTTATAAAGAGAATTAAAAGACCTTTCCAATGAGGTATCACTCGACCCCCCTTCCCATTTAAGATTTTAGGGGTAGTGCCACCCCCGCTTAGGGGGTTGTAGGTGGGAAAGTGATTTTGTGATTATTAAGTGTCCCCCTCGAAAATAAAATCGACGGGTCCGAGCGCTTTTTTAAAAAGTTAATGGATTGCCCGTAATTGGCTCTGTTTCGTTTTCGATGCGCCACCCGGTATAAAAACAGTATTCATGATCAAAAATTGCCTTGAGTGGAATTCATTAAACCCTAGATTCCTTAGAGTGGTACCGAATGATACCGTGATCTGAACTTTAAATTTTCCAATTTAACCGATCCGTCACGTTGTATAATACTCAATTTATATAAAATAAATATTAAATATATTATTATCTATTTACCATCTCTGGTTTGATTTATTTAAAGTTAATACTAGCATTGATTTAGTATGGAGCAATATTTAACCTGCAAATATTGTTGTTGTAGGGTTTCTGTAATTTGTGACCATATTGTGGCAAAGTTTTTAGTTTTAATAAGTTTACATAGATCGTTTAGGGAACATACCGTCAATATTCGGCCTATGTTTCTTAAGGAATTTTATTAAAATATTTGGTATTGATTCTGTTCGAGTAGAGGAAGAATTTTAGTTTTTTGAATATATATTCCAAATTAAAAAACGTGCTAACATTTTGATACCACTGGGTTAGACAAACGAAAAAAGAATTTGTCAATTTTATGATATTAAGTATTCTTTGAGGATTTGTCATTTGTTACAATTTCTACAGGTACCTACTATTAAGTTTAATGTCACTATTAATTAAGATCAAGCAGTACATTATTGACTAGGCTGTTTTCTCTAAATTTAATAAATTTTTAAATAATTGTATGAATCAAAATTTTTTAGAGAGAAAATTATTAGAAATGAAAACATATTTCTGCCTGTAATTTCATGTACTTCAAAAATCTATCCAATTAGTGCTTAATAGCAATTTAATTTGATACTTTAATATATGCATTTTTTATATTAATATTGAGGAATTTGAAGATAAAACATATTTATGGATTAAGGGTTTATGATAGTTTATATGTAAGCTTATTTAAGGACTTTAAGATAAAAAAAAGCGTTTCTCATATAACAGTTTTAAGTAAAACGGTTTTTGTAGCACAAAGGCCTCCTACTATAAAACTTCTTTTTTTATTCAAAACTCCTATAGGTTCTCCTAATACTCAACAGGTATTCTAAAAGTTTCAGTTTAAAACATTTCAACATAAATTGCGACATAAACATTTTTATTAGTACTTAAAATCTCTCAGAAATAATGCAAAATACTATTTTTTTTATATAAAAATAGAGAAATCAAAAAAAAATCGCGGTTCAAAAGATACATATTAAATCGTACTATCATATTTTAGGTTTCAACTTGTGCACTAAAGTTGCAAACAATAATAAAATATTATGCAAGACTATAGAATTAAGGCAGTTGTACTAAATGGACATTATTAATGTTAAAATTAGGACATTATTTTTGTTAAAAAAGATTTTCAGCTAATTAACTTTATTCGAAATTTTCCAAATTTGATATTCATCAATTACAAATTGTAACAACTACAATATATTCTAAAGAAATATGTTAAATATTAAGACTGTTTAAAAATATTTACATAAAATCATTATATTTCTGCAATATTTATGTGGGTATTCATGTTAATCATACGCTGTACAAGCGTATGAGTAAAAAATTGCGGATTAATTTTTTTTTGCTTTAAATTATATCATAAATAAAAGGCCCAACCTTAATTAAACCACAGCTTAACTTCATATTTAAATCAAAACGTGATATTTTATTCATAAAACAAATAAGTTTTTCTACTAAGCTAAATAGGGGATGCCAAGTTTAAGAAAATTGGTAATATAACTAAGCACCCTGATAGAGGGAAGAGGAGCGTAGTGGTATGTATTCGTAGACTCATTACATACATTTGACATCCTTTTAAATAATTTTATATTCAAAAAATACAGTACTGAATCCTTCTCTAAAACCAGACTGTTTAGTTGGAAGTATGTTATTATCAGTAATATAAAGTGACAACTGTGCATAGACAACTCTTTCCAAGACCTTTGATATGATTGGCAATAAACTTATAGGGCGTAAGTCCTGTGGGGATTCGGGATTATATATTTTGGGTATGGGGCAAAAATTTATTCTAAATTGATTCTAAACAAGAATTGATGATATTTGTTATATGGTCAATAATCTGTGGCAGACAAATGACATTTGTAACAAAATGCGATCGCAATCTGAGGCATTTGACCGGATATTTCGAAATATTTCATAAACGGTATCTTGATTAACTAAGACAAAAGTAAAGGTTTGATCGGAAAATTTGTTGCTAGAGTAGTAATTAATTCTATTTCGGCAGTTGTTAGACGTATCTTTATATATAAAAAGACTTGTGCTAACTGATAATCAACGTACAGCCCAAACGGTAAAACCTAGAAATATGAAATTTGGGGACAACATTCCTATGGTGATGTAGACGTCCACTAAAAAGGGATTTTTGACATTCTATCGAGAAGGGGTTGAAACCACTCCTTATGTATCATAGCTTCAAAACTAAGTACTTATGTAATAAACGGTAAAACACGTCATTTTTATTTTATTTTTTTACCTAATTTCAATTTTTTGCTTTTTTAGGGGTTAAAACCACCCCTTAAGATTTTACCATCTTTTTTTTATCCTTAAATTCATTGCTTTTCGGAAAAAAGCTGCAAAACACTTTTTGAATTTAATTTCATTTTGATTTGATTTGAACAGATTCTTGAAAATTCCGCCACTCTGAAGGGGTAAAATGGGTTGAAAACTTCTTCTACGAAAATTCTTTTATTTTAAACTTATAGCGTTGAAAATTGATATTTTTACATAATACGAGAAGCCAAAATAAAAAAAGTTCTTTACAAAGGAGTCCTTCAGTAGAACTTTTCTGTTACTTTCAAATTCCACGCGAGCAACGTCGCAGGCATTCAGCTAGTTAAAAATATTAATAAAGTAGTTATTTATTGCATTGGCATCACATAAGGTAGGAGGAAGCTCTGCAATTACTTTAGATAGAGTCTTAATATTCAAATTACGCAGGCCTTGCCAGAAGTTTTTGGAGTATTTAGTTTTTTCTAAATATTCCAGACAGGCAACCTTCTCCCTTCTCATAGATGCCACTGCAAAGTTACGCATTTCCTTATAGTGATTCCAACTTTCAACTGTTTTCTTTTTTTTTATATTTGGACAGTGCCTTATCTCGCTCAATAATTATAAGGTGACCTATTAGAAATTTTAGTAGGTTCGCTAATCAAGTGACAATGGCTGTAAGTATATAAAGTATTAAATAGTGATTTTAGTCTAAGAAGGTCCACGTTTAAATCATCAGTAATTACAGAATAATCAGAACTTGCCAAAACATAAGGAACGACTTCGTTTAGAAAACTCAAGATCTCTGAGACTTTTGTATTTGAAGGACGATTTATTACTATTAAGACTATTTTATATATACCAACTTTAATATCCAGAAGCAAAAATTTAAAATTTACATTAAATACATTACTTGTTATGATTTCGCATGTTAGATTTGCTCTGACGTGTTTACGTCAGACGCCTACTCTATTCGACTAGCTCTATTCTCTCTATCTCTCCTGTTAAATCTGTAACCTGGCAGTGATATTTTGTTTATAACGGTTAACACTTGCCACTTCTGAGTTAGATTCTATTAGTTAATGACTACTACAACATTTGGGACAAGTTATGTTTTTTTCTTTACAGTCTTTTTCCATATAACCAAAAGCACAGCACTTATAACATTTGATATTTGTTAAGTCCAATATAATCATTTATAACTGATTTTCTTCATGCTACAAAAACGGAACCCTTTTACAGCAAAATGTTATGTAGTCCATGAGAAACCTCCAAGACAATACTGTTAACATTCTGTTGTCTCAACTTGGTCACAAACTTTATATCAGAAAAATCAAACTCGGTAATGTCATTTAGCTTCAAAATATTATTAATTATTTCTTCAGGGGTATCCAAACCTTCAAGTCCTATTTTCCTAATTATTAACCTGGGATTATATTTGCGAGCTTCATTGATCCTATACTTTCTTCCCACGGTGACATCTAGTTTTGATTCGAGAGTTTGTAGAGACTTATCATCCTGACAGTGAATTGTTAAACCGCCTCGAATTTTAACAGTATTACTTATACATGCATTTATTTGAGCTGGATTGACAATCTGAGTCCATTTAATACTTTATGACTAGTGAAATGATAACTAATATGGCAATTATACAATCATAGTTTTTACTTGAGATACCCTGTAACCAAAATTTTCATTGCAAAGGACGCATTGAGTCAAATGGACAACAAATTAAACATTAGTTGCAATAAATCTAGAATAAACTTGCATGTTTTAATTTCATATGTTTTATTAGTTACGTCATATTTAACAAACCCTTGACTTTAGGCATATAGTCTGCGATACAAAAAGTATCAAAATATATCATAAAATTGTAACACGTCAAAATATACAGGTTGTTCTATTAAAAAAATATATAATGTTGACGCCATAGCTTCTACCTGAGGCATCTTGTATAGAAGCTTTTTATTTCAGAAAACGCAATTGACAATAAAATTAAAGAAAAAAAATATAAATTTTTGGTTGAATTTAAAGGAATATTTAAAAACTGCCTATTCTTGAGGTTTTAACATAGTGTTTTATTTTTTGTAACATATCTATTAATGAAATGTTTGAACTTTCTTGTAATTAAATGGCCAAAAACCGTAAATTACACCATCATTAAAGGTAAAATTAAACTAGTATTCATTAGAAAAAATATATTTTGTATAATAATCTTAATTTAAATTATAAGAAAACTTAATAATATTTAAGTTATGAAGTAACTATAGTTTCATTAAAATAAACATATACAAAATAAACATACCGAAAACTTTGGACCAAGAAGCTGGAGGCCTCCAATCCGGATAATGTTTAGGGAAACTATCTCTGCTCCAGAACGTGTGCAACACAACTTTATAAACAGTCAACTTGTCCGGTTGACACGACGACTCCCCCGGGTCTCCCCTGAAGTTAGCCGTTGCCCCCCAAACAAACACCCCATAAACGCCACAAAACAATAATACCAACAACACTCGCGCCATTTAATTACGCGGTCACTTTATCAACCCTTACGATAGTCCGATTACAAGTTCGTCGAAAAAGACGCGAATCAAGAATGACAAAACGGCTCTCGTTGTTCACGTGTTTCGCTGAAAACGCGACTTTCAGCGAGAGCGCGTGAACGGGATCTGAAAGCCCGAAGCTTTTAAAGCTGCTGAAGTTGGGATCGTGGCCCGGACATGATATCGGGAACGGTCAACTGGACTTGAAGTGCGGGGGTGGCGCGGGCTAATTTATTAATAAAGCATATGGGTGTAAAAGGTTTAGTTTTACCCATATGTAGATGACAGTAATTTGCCATTTAATTTGATTTACTGCAAGAACTTTACTCGTTTTATGACTGGAAATCTAAATATAAAGTAATTTTTTAATTAATATTTATTTACTATCGTGATATTCTTATTTTGTGTTGTTATAGATGATCCATCACTTTTAGAGATACTCTAAAATCTCAAAAAATGCTAGGTTTAAACTGTTTAAAGCTGGACACGTTTCAGAAAGTATTAAAGGAAATCTCCTGCTTTACGCTTATGGAACGTTGATGTCGTGCAATTTTATTTTTCTATCACTGCAGGACTCTAAAATATCAAAAAAGTCTTTTTACCAAATAAAAAAATGCAGTAGAAGGATTTTACCGCCCTCTTAATACAAGCATTAACTATACAGTGAGGACGCGCAGGTTGGCACAAATTTATTTAAAATTCAGGGGTGTGTTCTAAAAAAACGCTCGGACACGTCGATTTTTATTTTTTGTTGCGATTTTTTTGATGATGAATTCATGTATACAGGGTGAACCAAAAATAAGCAATGATCATCAACTTCTATTTTTTAAATGGAAACTCTATTTTTTATTCCATTTTTGAATTCTGCATAGAATTTTAAGTATATTTTGTATACCATGTCGTATTCCTAATACTAACATTATAAATAAATTTGCAATTATTTGGGTCATTTGAGCAAAACAATTTTTTTCATAGTTTTTTAACGGGTATATTTGATTCTGGACACCTTGTCAAAACAGTATAATCTCGCGTTTAACTGAAAAACAAAGAATTGAAATTTTGAAGACGGTAGGATATGGCGATAAGACTCGAACACAGGCCGAAGTTTCGATCTGTTCGAAGCGATCTGTTTAACAATAGGTACCTCGGTAATAAGTAATTCGGTAGTAAGCAAAATTGAAAAAAAGTTTAGAGATATTAGTTAAGTTAAAGACAAATTTGATCTGGACCGTCCCATGCTTCTATAAAATAGACAATTAGATATTTTGCTCGATTTACAAGAAAATCCACATAAATCAACTCGACAAGTTGCTGCAGATCAGTCGGTTAGTAAATCATGTGTTCTAAAATATTTTAATAGTAATAAATGGCATCCATATAAAATTTATTTAATTCGGGCGCTTATTGAAAATAATCACATCTGCAGAATAGAGTTTTGCGAAATAATGATGAATACATGTAATGCAAACCCACAATTTTTAAGTAAGATTGTTTTTTTCCGACGACGCAAGTTTTTTTTAATGATTCTGTTAAGAATCTTCTTAAAGAAATTCTGAATTGGCAAAATTTTTGTTATTTCGAGTAAGGAAAATCAGACACAATTTCCCAAGAAGTTAAACGTATGGGCAGGAATTGTGGGCACGTAAATTGTGGGTTCCTATTTTAATGAGAGCGCACTTATGCTGAAAAATATTTAGAGTTGCTTCAAAATTAGATAGTACCTAGTTATTTATACCGGCAGATTCGATATGGTTCTAATAGGATGGCGTCCCCCACACTCTTCGCGAACAGTACGAGATTAATTTACCAACATTTTTCCAATTAGATGGATTAGAAGGGGGGGACTTTATTAAATAGCCAGCAAGGTCGCCAGAATTAACCCCATTGGATTTTTATCTATAGGGTTATCTAAAATCTAAAGTTTATTTTGATAACCCTGAAAGTTTAGAAAAATTAAAAAATACAATTAAAGCCGAAATACAACAAATCGAGCCTCAAACAATAAGTTAAGTATTACAAGAATTTGAATATGGACTTGGTTACTGTCAGGAAGTTAACGGTCAACTATTTGAATATTTATTTTAATTTTTTTGTTTTGTTTTTTTTATAAACTGTTCCAAAAGTTCATGGTCATTTATAAAAAACTTAATCGCAAATTTCTTAAAAAATATTGAGGTATAGGACATGATATATACAAAATATACCTAAAATTTTATAAAGAATTCAAAAATAAAATAGAAAATGGATTATTCTAGTTAAAAAAATTAAGTTGATTGTCGTAGCTCATTTTTGGTCTACCGTGTATACATGAAATTATCGTCGAAAAAATCGCGACAAAAAATCAGAATGTAGGTGTTTTTTTTCTCGAACACACCCCTGAATTTTAAACGAAATTGTTCTAACTTGCGCGTCCTCACTGTATGATGGGCGACGGATCGGTTTTCTTTATTCAGATGTAGATAATGAAAATTTTCTTGACCTGCAAAACGCCGATTTAGATACTTTTAGAACTAAGTATTAAAAGGGTAAAAAGGTAG
Organism: Anthonomus grandis grandis; assembly: GCF_022605725.1. Classification (NCBI taxonomy): domain Eukaryota; kingdom Metazoa; phylum Arthropoda; class Insecta; order Coleoptera; family Curculionidae; genus Anthonomus; species Anthonomus grandis. The sequence continues at coordinate 17,311,961 of NC_065548.1, read as the reverse complement.
TAAAGGTTAAAAATAATAATAATAATAATAATAATAATAATAATAATAATAGTAATAATAATACTAATAATAATAATATTATTTATTATATTCAAAATACAAATGCCCGTAAGAGCGTAGAACAATGTCAATAAGAGAACAAATGACCCAACAATAAGAAGATAAATTTCTTTACTTAAAATTAAATATACTTTACAGATAAAGAACTAATACTTGCATCTAAAAAATACATAAAAACAATTATATTACTCAATCATGATGAGCAAAAAACAACTCTCACAAGCTATCATAAAGTCTTCCACAAAATAGAAAGTATTTTTAATGAAAAATTTTTAAGTGTTAAAGCACACTCTTTTGGTAGGCTACTTAGAATCTTTCCAATACAAAATTCTACATTTTCTGAAGACAGGAAAAATTATATCTTTGAGTAACCAGGTCATTCCTCGTTCTTGTATCATAATTATGTCTTGGATTTGATTCACTAAAAAGATCCTCATTATTTTTGACAAACAAAACATAGTCTAATATATACATTGAGGTTAATGTTAATATTTTTTGTTTTATAAAGATAGGCTTACATGAATCTCTCTCTTGAATTTTAAAGATTGTCATTTTCATAAAAAGTGACCATAAAACTTATTTAAATATTAGGTGCAATACATCGTTGTAATTGTCATTAAATAAACTTTTATAGACAGAAAAAATAAAAGTTGATGATGATAACTCAGAGACGAAACGTTGGATTTAAACTATGTATACTTCACGTTTTAAAGCCCAAAAAGTGGCAATCAAACACTGCCTTCGGTTTTTTGGTATCTGTTAAAATAATGCTGGTGAAAAATAAAAACTATTTTGGCAAATTTCGCTTTTTTTCCGGATATCTCCGGAACTATTCGCAATTTTAAAATGGTTGAAACTGTATTTATTTAAAGATCCGATTGCGCAGCTTTTCTCCAATTTAACCGACCTCGACCTCGCACTCCTACTGTTTCCGAGATTCGAGAAATTCGATGTCCCCTTGCAGTTTATTATTATCTTAAACACCCTGTATATGCCCGTATGTATTTTTTTTCCTAGTGAATATTTCCACTAGATGAAGAAATTAAAATATCATATCTTAAAAATAAATACTAACGAAAAGACATATATTATAGTACCTAACTATTTATAGACCTCCTTGTAATATCACTGCTACAATTGACAAATAAGATAACATTCTCTCCAATATGATACCAATGGTGGATGAATTTATTCTTTTGGGAGATAACGTTAACCACTTTAATTTATCAAACCCATTAGATCCATGCTTAAATCCCTTTGGCTTAAGCTAATTTATCGAAGAATCGACGAACATCACTCCTTTAAGTCAGTCTCTACTCGATCCTATTTGTGTCAGTAGACCTTAGAAATGTCAACTTAAGAGCCTAACGAGCCTAATGTTAACTTTACAGATCATAACCTGGTTTACTGTACCGTTAAGATCTCTGCCCCTAAATTTACATTCAGAATTCTTGCAAGTTTCACAATTTTAAAGATTTTACCAAAAATTGTATATTTATATGTGCTTCCTGCCTCAACCCTAACCTAGCGTTCTTGTTTTTTCAAATCTTTCTTGCTTGTGATTATATAACCTTCACTTTTTTCTAGATTTTTCTTATTATATATATCGGTCATATGACTCTCTAAAAATGTATCCATAATTTTTTGTTATATTATTTTTAATATATAAATACCAAGGAATTATTGCTTTCCAATACATAAACAGTAATAATTAAGAAGATCTATAAACAAATAAAATTTTATTAGACCAGCAGTAAGCCAAATAGAACAAAATAATGATTAGTATTTCTCGCCTTAAAACAAGAATGCACCTTGAGTCTAATTTACTGCTATCCTTCACTACTTCGCATCAACTTGGCTCTTGTTGCTGTACCACTGCCAATATCTAAAACTGACAGACCATCGAAAATACGAAAAGCCTTATCTTTCCACGAAATGTCGGCAAAATATGTTACCGGAAGCTATACAGGTGCTCCTGATATCTTAATATTTCATATATCGGATTAGAGAAAATTGGTTATTTGTCGATGGCAGAAAAATTTATTTGCGGACGTCTCTTATACAGAGCACTAACGGCTAGTGCAATGATTAGTTTTTTCTTAAACTAATATTTTTGGGCTTATAATATACAAACAAGTCGTTAAAAATAAATTTTATCATAGCGTTATTCAGATATTTCTTCTCATTAAATCTATTATTTAAAAACCTGTAATTCCTTCTAAAAATAAAGCTTTTGTAAAAAAAAAAAACAATAAGCCATTAATTCTCCATTGAACTGTCCGCCCATTGTAATAAAAAAACAAATGATGAGATTTTAATATCCAGCCTTTTAAGGGACAAAAATTTTGATAAATCGCCTTTCAACCGCCACCGGTCCAAGCAGTGTCAACGAATCGAAAAACAATGCCCGTAACTCATCAGAATCTGAAATTTTGGTGATAATTAAAAAAATTGCCCTTAAAAGCCCTTGTCAATATATTGTCTGCATGCTTGAATGATTGATTTTATCCCTTTTGTGTATGTCACCCATTATTGGAAATAAATTACTATGTAATTCGAGTTTCCTATGTACGTACATTGCATGTGAAACTCTACATGTCAGAATCATGGGATTATTCATTTAATAGAGGCGTCTAGACTGAACGAGCTAAAATGTTTATTTAGAAGGTTTGCATATATTTTAAATAACCTTGGACTTGTTTTATTCGGAAATTAAATTATTGGCGAAAAATGATTGTTATTTACAAAATTTTACTTTAAAACGAGATTGTTAAATCGGTAGCCATAAAATATACACTACTAGAAAACTGGCGTTTTGTGGTTATGAAGTTGTTTTTGCAAAATTTAATTGCATTTTTGGAACCGGAAAATAACTATTCTGAAAGTATATAGCAAAAAAGGGAAAGTTGGCTATTATTTCTTTAATTTCTTTTACGCCTGATTTCAGAAAAAAATTGGTTGAAGCAACTTTTACAAGTTTTGTATTTGGCCCACAATCATTAATTTTATATAATTGATTTTTTTTAGAAATTACGTTTCGATTAAGTAATACTTTAGAATTTTAGAATACTTTAGAATCGAGTTGTTTTTCTAGAAAAATATGTAATGAAAAAATCAAGTCATTTTTGTTAATTTAGAATTAATAATGGAACGTCAATTATTATTCATCGGCTAGAGTATATTTCCTTGATAGCTTTCCTTGGTGCTCCTGATATCTTAATATTTCATATATCGGATTGGATAAAATTGGTTATTTGTCAATGACAGAAGAATTTATTTGCGGACGTCTCTTACACAGAGCACTAACGGCTAGTGCAATGATTAGTTTTTTCTTAAACTAATATTTTTAGGCTAATAATATTCAAACAAGTCATTAAAAATAAATTTTATCATAGCTTTATTCAGATATTTCATATAATGGAACGCCAATTGTTATTCATCGGCTAAAGTATACTTTCTTCAAGCTATCATACGTTAGTCAATAATCCAGAAGCATTAGAAAATAGCTGCTTATCACAGTAGAGAAATCACTATATGTAGCAATTGGTTGGAAATGTAGTTTTCTCGGAAAACTACATTTCTTTAAGTGAGAAATTGAAGGTAGGTAATATAGTTAGTTTTGAGGATTGCTTTTATTATATCTCATTCACTCGCACCAATAATGGTCTATGTTACAAATTATTAAGATTCAAGTTTTGCTTTGAGTAACGGACTACATTCCACTAAATATGATGTTTGTTGATAATAATAATCCTTATTGGGCATAAAAAACTACATACAAACACAAAAAATTTCTCCAAAAATTCATAAAATAAAAATACATACAATATTATCAATAATGTTCATAAGCCTAATTCATCAACATATTTAGTCAGCAAAGGTACCATATAAGTAAGCAATATCAAATGTGGGGTATCCCGGTCCCCGACACTTGCAACGCTCCAGTTTTTCCAGGAACAGCAGCATCCCGGTTAATTCAGTGTGTTAAACTTAATAAAGTGATACCCCATTATTTTGGTCCATCTAAATACTGCCCTGTCGGCGACCTAAGCACCCCGCCACTAAAACTGGTTCAGAAGTTATTAAAAAATACCGCATACATAACCCTAAAGCGCTCTTACTAACTTTACAATAATATTATTAATGAATTAATTATTAATTAATAATATTTGATGTACCAATAGATGGGGCAAGTATGCGAATACAGCTAGTGTGAAAAGAAATGTTCAAGTCGGAACACCGATCTATGTGAGATCAGCTTTAAGTGCGGATCGTCAGAACCAAGTGGTTCTGTTTTATGGCACAGTGCTAATAGTTATTATTTATTTCATTTGTAATATTATTTACGCTGTAGTGTGTGTAGTTTGATTACATTATGGATGAAAACTAGAAAGAAAAATCCAAGAGTGTTTGGTTTTCACCTACTGATATTCATAGACTCAATAAATCGGAAAAAATACCAGGCTGATAAATATAGAAACTTGGAAGGAGAGATCTAAAAAAATTAGTATTTAAGTCTTGCATACAGTACAAAAACATTAGTTCCTGCCAAGACCTCTCCTACACATGTAAGTAGAAATAAAAAAAAATATATATTAATTTTCCATACATCTCTATATAGATTTAATATAAAGGTTATTTTTTCTAAAGGTAAACATATGTCGCAAATTTCAGCCTTAATATGAGAAAGAATATATCCAAGTTCTTCTATTCACATTCATATGAAGAGCAGTCGCCATTTCTAAAAAAATGTATCAGAATGGAGGAACCAAAAACAAGTGTTCTTTTATGTACTTCTTAAATGGCAAGAAAGTATGCAAAACTATGTTACTTGACGATTTTAATTTAAACTTACAAGACAAACTCAAACTCGGTGTTCATATTCCTACAGATCAGAGGGGCAAGTATCATAACAGACTAAAGGCGATTCTACAGGAAAGTAGGAGCTTAGCTATGGAACATGTCAACAAATTTCCAAGGCAATAGTCACACTATTCTCGAGGTAAAATACAGAAAGCATATTTAATTAATAGGCTTTCTGATTAAATTTCTACTTATCCATATTTCTAAGTATAATGCTTATTAATTATAAATGATTTTTTTCAAAAATGTAACTATGTTTCTAAACTGAAAGTCCTAATATGTGAGTTAGTAAAACGTCTTTTCATACAGTTTTTAAGCAAATGAATTTACGTTTTAATCCTCCTAGATCAGATAGCTGTTAAATATGTGGTCAATTCTATATACAACTAAGTTATATATACAACAAATCACAGGAAAAAAAATAAAACAGGTAAAAAATACAAAGTAGAGCCTCTTTGACATATCAAGAACTTAAAGCGGACATAGTTAAATTAATAACTCATCTATTGTTGTCATTTCGGTTGATATGCAGAAAATTCTATTTTGCCTGGCATTATCGCACTCAGATATATTCTACCAGAGGCAACTTAGCTGCTATAACTTTATTATAGATAATATGGGAACTAGCAAAGCGGTTATGCACTTCGGGTACGAGTGCATCACCGAAAGAGGCTCTAGAAAGATAGCATCTTGCATGATCAAGTATGTTTCAATAATCTATAAAAAACTATTAGATGTAGAGGATCGCAAGTTATCATAGTTTGGTCCGATTGTGACAAAATAGGGCAAAATAATAACTGGTTATCACCTTTATGACAAGTAACAACTACTAACAAATATCTTGCAAAATGTAGATATTTTACTGAGATTAACCAAAAGTTTCTGTCCTCAGGTCTCAGCGTTTTGCCTTCTGACCGAGAGTTTGCCATAATCACAAAAGCAAAGAGAAGTGCAAAGGTGCATGTACTCTCTGATTCGAAGTTCCTTGAAATTAAAAGCGACATAGTATGGATGGAATATGACCATAATGATCCGCACACTAAAACTTTGAGAGACATTCAAAGTTTTTAAAGAAAATTGGGAAAATAAAACAAAACCTGCAGATTTACAACTAGTGTACAAAAATAATTCTATATATAAGTAGTAAATATGCAGACTTCTATAAATTGTTACCAGAACACATTTTTATTTGTTTTTTATTATAATTTCCATTCTTTTGGTTATTTCAAAAATGCCTTTATACAGAATTAGAATAACGTGTAATAATTTTTGGTTCATAAAATTAATACTTGAAAGCAGTGGTTAGACTTCTATGTAAGAATCCACACTACTTGCATATCATATCTCACAATCAGAACACTAGACAAGCTTTAAATAAGAATTTAATTATCCCACAAAAGACCACAAAAACTAAATGTCAAAAAACTTTAACATATACTTCAGCAAAATCTATAATCAACTTTCCATAGAACTCAGAAATAAACCCTATAACAAAATTAAAAGTAAAATCCACGACTGGCTATTAGAGGATAACATCACTTGGTTAGTATGATACACATAGTACTGTTTATTTTTCTGTTTTTTTTCCTTTTCTTTCCCCTAATTTAATTTAATTCTATTTTATTTTTTGAATCACTTTTGTTTATATATTATTTTCTTAAAAATTGTTTTTATTTTAATTAATTAATTTAAATATATTTTTAAAATACCATTGTGCATTGGGTATTCTTAGCGGTTAAGCAGTTGTTATTTTGTGATGTTATAATGTATTATCTGCTGAATATATTATTATTATATGTTACATTTTCCCTCATAAAATTTTAAAAAAATATGCAGCAGGTTAAAACTTACTTTTTCTCGAAAATGTTAACTTGCAGTATAGACCGTTATTCGTCCAAACGCTTCAATTATTAAATTATTTAGAGTTTACTAAGCTACATAACAAAAAAAATATGAACACAATCTCTGTTAATTAAATAAAAAGTGACGAAACACTAATACTAGCTATGTGGCTTCCGTTGATTATGCCTGAAACGAACGTCTCGAACTAACTTTTTACACGCCAATGGGTCAGAAATATGAATTTCAAAAGCAGTTTCAAATTGTGATTTCCATATGAAATTAAATATATCGGAGAATTAATTTATTTATAGACCTATCACACTTTTCATAAAGAAATATATGACCCAGAAGCATAGGCCTTCTGAAAAATATGTGTTTTATAACCCTTACATATCCGGATTTGCTTAAAGACATAAAACTGGCATCTACATGTAACAATTAGTGTAATGTATCAATTAGTACACGTCTAAAAAATATCTTTTTCATATCTATATTTAATGTGTTTCACAAGAAAATATTTCAAAATGATTTAATTGTTTTTGTAGACGGTAAAAAATTATTCAAGTTTGAAAAATCTAGGATTTATGTAACTGCTTTGGCCAAATACAAATAGTATGAAAAATGTATATATCGAATATTACGCTATAATCGAGGAAGATAAATTATATTCCTCTAATATTTAACGTCTTTCAGATGCACCAAGCTTTTTGGCACCCGATGACATCCTTTAAATGTTTTATTATGAGTTAAAATTTATTGTAAGTTTCCTTAATCTATCTATTTCTTCGTATATTTTAGGGCAAAACAAGAGTGACAAAAAGGTTATACAATTTTAATAAAATAACCATTTTTTATTTTTTTGTTCCAAAATACTAGTAATTAAGGATCCTTGCTAGGATTTGGAACCAATATTTTATGTAACTAGTACGAACTATTTCATTTTTATATGCTTCCCCTTTTTTCTCGAACGAGTATATGGGGCTCCATCTGAGAGTCAGGCTATAGAACATTAATTAAGGTCACTGGATCTGTAACGGTAAACCCTTTAAATAAATACCGAGTCTCGTTTTCACTGTTATACTGTGGCTCCCTTAAGCAGTCATACCTTAGTATCGTCAGAATACGAGTTATGTAGATACAAACCAAAATAATCAAAATATATGAAAATCACGACTATTGAGCTTTTAAATAGAAAACCGACAGTTTTGCCAAATATTTTAATATTACAAATTCTGCTGCGACAAGTTTCAAATGATCAATACCATACTTGTGAATTAAATGAAAAATATATCAAAATTTTGCAGTTATCCAGCGTTTTTTTTGTGTCTTAAAAAACCGATAAAGCTTGTTCATTATATTTTTCCTGTGATAGGTGTGGGCATCTATTGATCGTTGTTTCATAAAGATGCAGGATTTTTTAAAGTAAAATACCTTATGAAATCCTAAATAGTGTGTAGGCCTAAAATGGTTTAAAATGAATTAATAAGAAACATAATCAATTTGCCGTTTGAGTCAGTAATATTGGTATGGTAAATTAAAGGAATATTTGATTTATAGTACCTATTTTTCTAAAAAAAACACATTTTATAATTATTGTTATTGACTTTTATAATTGTCGGAACATCTTGAGGATTATATTTACTTTGGGTTCCTTGTTTGAAACATATATTGCAGTTTAAACTATTATGGCTTCCTTATTGATTGCAATAAATATCAAATTATGATTAAATAAATAATATCTTTTATTTAGCAAAAGCTACATTCAATAAAAACATAAATAAAAAATAAAGTAAAAGTATCCGTAAAGTAAAAGTACTCCGGTTTAGAGGTCTTGGATCAACGATTTGATTGTCTCATATTCTTCCTAAAAAATTTTGCCAGGCTCTCAAAATGTTTTCCAATCTGCCAAATTGCACCTTAATCCATCTAACAAACTTAATTAACAAGTCATTCCAAAATGGAGTCTTTCCTACCTGCCTTAAGACTGCAATAATTATTCATTTGCATAAGGGAGGAGATAAACAACAAGCTTCAAACTATCGCCCAATCGCACTCCTTCCCACTTTATCAAAGATGATTGAACGATTGGTTAAAAAAAGGCTCTTATCGTTTCTGTTTAAATATAAAATTCTTACTCCTCACCAATTTGGATTCTTGAGTAGCAAGTGCACAAATGATGCTATGTTTTCTCTCTTTAATAGTGTTTAATAGTGTTTACACCAGTATAAATAATAATCATTCAACAGCAACAATTTTTTGTGATTTCTCCAAGGCTTTTGATTGTGTAAACCATGACATCTTAATTGACAAATTGAATCACTATGGGTTCAGAGGAACGCCCCTTGAGTGGTTTAAATCATATCTCAGTTACAGAAATCAGCTTGTAAAGGTTGATACGACGAAGTCTTCTCGCAAACCAATAGAATGTGGGGTACCTCAAGGTTCAGTCCTGGGCCCTATTTTGTTTCTAATCTTTATAAATGACATGGCCAATCTTAACATCAGTGGCAAAATCTGTCTTTTTGCTGATGATACCAGCTTTACATGGAGCAATCCGGATGCTAGGGCACTACATGCTACTATTTCTAATGACTTAATTACCATTAAATCGTGGTGCGATTCTAATCTTCTGTGCCTAAATGTCTCAAAAACTAAAGTCTTATTATATGAAACTACTATTCAACCCTTTGTACTTAACAACACCAGTTTGGACGTCGTTGAATCTGTGAAGTTCTTGGGACTTAATGTTGACTACTCCCTAAAATTTGAAGAGACGGGATCGATTTGCAATAAGAAAAAATATGAAAATAGAGTTGTCGATGAAGCATGCCAAGTTGAAGTACTAGGACAATTTGCTATGGATCCAACTTTGTCTATACCAAAAGCCGCAAAACTGACAAATATTTCCACTGGTTCCATACATAAAGTTTAAAAAAAAAATAAGTTCTTTCCTTATAAAATTCATATTCTTAATGAACTCGGAGAAGATGATTTTGATAGGATAATTCAATTTTGTGAAGTGATGTGCCAGCGAATTGACGACGATCCCCATTTATTGAAGAATATTTGCTTCAGTGACGAATCGACCTTTTTTTTAAACGGCCTGGTGAACAGACATAACTAACTGTAGATACTGGGATAATGAAAATCCGCATGTTTTTTGGGAAGGCCATACCCAATATCCCTAAAAAATTAATGTTTGGGCAGGAATTTATGGGAATGAAATAATCGGACCATTTTTTTTTGGAAGAAAATTTGACTGGTGAAATTTATTTAAACCTTTTAGAAAATGCAATATACCCTTCCATCATCCAATCTATGGAAAATCAAGTACATCAACATGGTGCTATATTATTGAATGAAAATAATATACATTTTCAGCAGGATGGAGCTCCCGCGCACTACACTTTGGTAGTTCGAGAGTGGCTTGATGAACATTTTCGAGAAAAGTGGATTGGCTGACGTGGTGCAATCGAATGGCCTGCGCGGTCTCCGGACCTAACCCCACTAGACTTTTTTCTTTGGGGCTACTTAAAAAGCAAAGTTTATAAAACCCCATCTGAGAGTATTGAAAATTTGAAAAATAGAATATTTCAAGGATGCAGAGAAATTAGCGGGCAGACCCTTGCCAATGTTTGTAAGGAGTTTGAAAATAGGCTTTTTTATTGTCTTACTAATAACGGCGCGCATTTTGAACATTTAATAAAATAAATTTGTTAAACTAATTAAATTTGTTTTTCTACCCTACCGATTTACACTTTAATTGTTTCTTGGTCAATAAATTTTATTTTTTTAACAACCATTGATAGCATAATGAATGCCCTTTAAAATAATGTATCACACCATGGGGTAGCCATTTGACATACCAAAGTTTGGCGTAAATAAAATATTTATTATTTCTAGACATTTTCGCTAACAATTTGCTTACACATATACCGATTTCATTTTTAGTACCGTTGAATAGAGAATTTTACGCTCCTTACTATGATGTATCACACGATGGGGGTTCCCATTTGACATATTAAAGTGCGGTTAGCTGGAGGTGAGGAGGTGATTGACAGAACTTCAGTAAATGCATAATTTAACGTCCCCCTGTATATCTAATTTGACGTGTTTTTTTTTTTTTTTTTTTTTTTTTTTAAGAAAGTTATTAAGGGTGTATCGTTTTGAAATAAAAACACTGTATATGGGATTGTAGACTGGATTTTTGGATCTTAAATTTCTAAGGAGTGATATCCAAGTATGATATGTCAATTTTTGTTATCTTTTAACATCTGTTACATTTTTATTTTGGTAAATTTTGCTAACACAAAACATAAGATTTACATATTTATTATATTACACTTATTTTAAACATAAAAATAATAAACTATGCAAGTTCTCAGAGCCAAGTTAAGGGTCTCCATTAGTCACATTAAAAGTTTTACCCAACATAGCTCCGTTTCTCGCTTAAGATTACTCTTAGTTTCAAGGGCGCATGTTTTCCTAATTTTCATGCTAATTTTCTTTTCTAATGTCTGACGCAAAATACGTGTAATTTTAACGTAAGTTCTGTGCATTTTGCTCGAGAATATCCGTGTGACAGTTGTAATTGGTTTAAAGTAGGGAAGGGCAATTTATTGGGTTAATTTAAGAAGATTTTATCTGCATGATAAGTGCGACCCTATTAAAGTCTTGGTAATTGGTATCTTGAAGATGTTAATTATCGTTGTTAATGATTATATTAAGAATAATTTATTCTAGTCGGAAATAATGGAAAATGGTTTTTATCTAACTAATTCATACTGAGAAGATTTGGTACTTACCATGGCTCTTTTTTATATATTTTTTAAAATGTAGTGATTTTTATTAAGGAAATCACTAACAAAATTTATAATGCAAAAGATTATAAGCGAATATATGCCATACTTGAAAAAGCACATTTTTGGCAAATCTTATTTTGTAAAATTTAAGATTTCTCACAATGGTTTTTCAACATGGGCTGTTATATAATTTAACATATAGTTTATTAAATAAACGTAATAAAGAATTTTTTTAAAAAAAAAGCAACCTTTAAAAAATATTATTTCTTACAGTTTTCTCAGATTTTTTTTTAAATCCTTAAATATATAGCTTATAAACAGTTATTTGGAACCAGGAACTTTTAAAAGGGGATCTGGTCTATATACTGAGCATTAAAATAAAAATCAAAATATATACTGATCACTTTTCTTACTTTTAAAATACTAGTCGGCACAATTGGTCCATTATTATCAAACAAAGAAAGGCGCAAATGACGTGGAAGAGCTCAGCATAAAAGATAGTCAACCTCTATGCTGAGTTAAAATTATAATGCAGTACGATCAGCGACAACCAATACTGTTTGTTATTTGTTCTGGTATTGTCAAAAAACATGCTGTAGAATAATTTACTTTACTAATTCGAGGTGAGTAGTGATCAAAAGATAAAGCAAAGGCGTAACTTTATCAATTTAATTTTACTAAGAAGAAGCTGTAGGCTATATTTACTATTTAAGAGTTAGATCTTCTTCAAGTTGTATTCACAGCTGTAGCGGTGCAGAAACTGTTTTTTTTTATTTGTATTACTATCAGACGCCTTATAATTTCTTGTAAATAAATCTACTATTATTTTCTTTTAAATTTAGGTTGTAAGCTAATTAATTTAATTGTATCTAATTCTAGTTTAATTCCTGCAGTTCTACAAATTTGCTTCGAGCAATGAGTCCATTAAATTACGGTACGGCTTGAGCTTACTTTGCTTAATCTATCTACCTCTTTATTTTTCTGATGACCTTCATGGCCTAATATCTAGGATACAGTTTATTTAATAGATCTATAATTTCTAGGACATTTAGAGAGTCAGGCTAAGTTTAAATTGACTTTTTATTAGTAAATAAAATCTAGTCCATTTTTACTAAAAAATAGGCAAGATCTATTATTGTCATTTATGAGTTTTTCATATTACAATGACCTAAATTGGATTATCTCTAGATCTGTTTATATTAAGTTGTAGATAGGCGGTAAATCAGAGCCATCTCCACAGCTACTTTCCCGATAGCTGCTTCCTTATAGCTGCTTCCTTATGTACAGAAATACTAGCCTTTGATGTCTTTGTGACTGCCCCATTGCTATAGATAGCGCACCCCTTTTTCTTTCGGAAATTAAATCCATTATCAGCATGGACTAGACTACTATTTAATATGACCAAGTTACTTTTATAACTTTGCCTCCAATTTTTAATATATAGTCGTCTGCGTCTACCCAAGCGGATTTTGCCTTCAGGATTGCCTTATTAATATATCGTTCCTATGTAATTTTCTCACCAGTAAAAATATCTGACTTCTTTGGAGATTTATATTTTCTTTAAGTATTAACTTTGTCCTTTTTAGTCCTTCGACGCCATTTGGTGAAGTGACTAATTGAATAAATCGGACATAGTGACGAACCTTCTTTCATGCATCATTTAATAATTATATTTAGTGCATATTGTATTTTTGTTCAGACATAATGCCATTTACTAGCACTACTCAGCATGTTGGCGATAATATGCTCTTCCCCAAAACACAAAATGACCGAGATTTCTTTGTGATCAGGTACGTTTGATTTCTACTTAAGTCATCTAAGGCTATTTGGAGTATTCAGTAAAATTTCGACTTGAAAACATTTTTAGTTATGAATTAAGGGCGTATAATCTTGCTATACATGTTCTGAATATTTAACGTAGGTATATGTGACAAGTAGAGTAGCCTAACTAAGTTTTTTCCTAGGTTAGAATTCATTTAGAGCCTATGTGAAGTTTTATAATTTACAATTTACTTACCGATTTTTCAATCAGAATATCATTTGGTTTTCCAATTGGACAAGACTTATTGACCTACTCTATTTAGCAATTATGGAAGGTTTTTAAGATCCTAGATTAAAAAGCTTTTCCCTTAATATAAAAACATCTTGGGACATATTCGAACCGATGTCTTTTAAATATTAGTTATCTAATTAAAATAAATATTTTAGTCCTAACTGGTTTATAATTGTGTAACATTGTAACATGATTACAAGATTTTGTTTTCATTTTATAGAAATTTCGGTTAGCCCAAGCGGTATTTTACCAGAAAACTTCGCATTACTTATTGGTTACAGGTAACTTGTAACTAGGGGCTACACGGTTAAAGCAATTTAAAGAGGTTTCAAGACCAAATATTACCCAGATTGGTTAGAGATCTAATCAGTTGTACACAGTCCTCCGTAGACTGTGTTGTGATATCTGGTACTCGTTGTTTTCAGTCTTGGTTATTTTTATGACAATGAGGAACAATGAATGCCTAGAACCGACAGTTTTTCATTGCTAGAGAATAGTGTATTCAAAATGAAATTTCCTTTCATTTTGAATACACTATTTACAGCTCTTTTTATACTGGTTCCAAAGGCTACATTCTGTCAGGTATACAACCAGAGTATACTTTGAAATTGCCTATTTATGGCTTGTCAGACATTGACAAAAGACAACTGATGTTTGTTAGTTGTAGCTTGGGTTATTGGTGTATGATTTGCACTTATAGAGAATAAAACAAGTAATAAAATATTTATAATGTCTTATTATTCTATCTCATTATAAAGTGTACCCAGTCAAGTGCTCCCAAATTATATAAAAAAATAAATATAAATTAACATGGCGCAGTCCGGTAAGAAGCAAAATTAAGTTGAGTGTGCTTAACTTTTACACTATATGGGCAAAGAAAGATTTAAAATTCTTAGTACCTTCTTATTTGGCCAAGAAGAAAAAGATAAATCGCAGCCTCTGCTCAGCAAATTTAAGATGCATTTTAAACCTAAGGTAAATTTATCCTATGAACGTTATATATTTTTTACCAGGAGGCAACAGGCCGGGCAAACTCTAGAGCAGTTCATTGTTGCTTTGAAGAAACAGGCACAAAAATGTAAGTTTGGTGCCTTGGAAGAGGGTGTAATTAAGTTTATGGTTATCTGTGGAGTTCGGAGTAACGAGCTCAGGGAAAAGCTTCTAGAGGATGACACTTTAACTTTAGACCAAGTAATCGAACAGTGCAAAATTTTGGAATTTGCTAAGGAGAGCTGGGAAATGCTCTCTGAGGATACATTCAAGGATTTAAGAAATTTGAGACAAGACTTTAAAATAAGCAGGGCCCAAGATATGGACAAAAACAAAACCAGAAGCAGGAACAACTTCACCATGGAGCTGGTAGAAGCCTAGGTAAAAAAGTTATTTCATGTACTAAATGTGGTAGAACTCATACTTTAAATAATTGTCTAGCTAATGTCAAATTTTGTTTAAAATGCAAAAAGATAAATAATTTTTCAGTAGTATGTAAAAATTCCACATCAGTACATGAGGTAATAGAGGAAAATGAAATTAATTCTATAGTAGAAATTAATCATTATCAAAGAAATTACACAGATTCGATTTTGTACATTGGTGCAATAGAAAGTAGGAAAAATAAAAATAAAAATTTCATGTCAAAAATATTCTAAATTCTAAACTCCTGAATCCTTAATGGGTCATAATATACCCTGAATCCCATAGATTAAAGTTGGTTGTGACTTGTTTGAGCTGTATGGTGAAAAATATTTACTTTTAGTTGATTAAAATTCAAAATATGTTGAAATAGAAAAGTTAAATTTTGACACTTATAGCTCTACAACAGTACAAATAATGAAGTCAATATTTGCCCGCCATGGGATTCCCAAAATGGTTATTTCTGATGGTGGACCTAAGTTCATGTAAGAAATATTTAAAAGATTTACTAATGAATGGGAATTTACTCATATTATTAGTTCCACAACCTATGCCAAATCAAATGGTATAGCCGAGAGAAATGTCCAAACATCTAAAAATATGTTTAAAAAGGTCTTAGAGGAAAAGAAAGATATCTATTTGGCTTCGATGTAATATAGAAATCTGCCAATTTTTGACAATTTTTCTCCAGCAAACCTAATAATGTCGAAAAATCTAAGAACAAGTATTCCTAGTCACTAATAGATACTCAGATTTATACTAAGCTTTTGGAAAAAACACAACAGGCACAGTACAATAATTATAATAGGGCTGGGAGTTAAAGTGTTATCAGACATTTTGCCTAATACCAAAGTTGTAGTTCAATTAAAGCCTAAAGGTATTTGGGTGCCTGGTAGGATTGTCCAAAAACTTAGAGACAGGTCGTATCAAGTAAAAACTGATTCTGGCTCTATATTTATTAGAAACAGGATTTTTATAAAAGTTGTGCTTTTAGATACTAAGAATATAGGGGTGAAAGATGAATATAAATCGGTTAGGTTCTTCTCAGACAATGAGGGAGATGAAGGGAAAAACAAAAATTGTTTCTTAGAGTTAAGTGAAAGTGAACTAGAGAATTAAAGTGAAAATGAGTCAGAAGACACTGAGATGTATAGTGCAGAAAGTGAGGACGAAGAACAAAACTTAAATCCTGTGTTTACTCGTAGAGGTAGATTAGTTAGAGCACCTACTAGGTTAGATAGGATATAGTACTGTAATTTATTCAGGATAAGAATGTTTTTTTTTTTTTTTATTTTATAAAAAAGAGAGATGTCAGGTATACAACCGGAGTATACTTTGAAATTGGCTATTTATGGCTTGTCAGACATTGACAAAAGACAACTGATGTTTGTTAGTTGTAGGTTGGGTTATTGGTGTATGACTTGCACTTATGGAGAATAAAATAAGTAATAAAATAATTATAATGTGTTATTATTCTATCTCATAATAAAGTGTACCCAATCAAGTGCTACCACATTATATAAAGAAAAATAAATATAAATTAACACATTCCTTGGAAAGGTCTGCTAAAGACGGGACATGATTTAATGTGCAAAAGGCAATATAAATTATAGTCCAGTTTTTTACGAATTTTCCCCAATAAGATAATATAGGACTTTAAGTATGTTTATCATATAATGTCATCTCTTGTTCATTCATACCGACAGAAATTTTTCCCGACAGAAAACTCAGTATTCTTTAAGTTTCTAATCCCGAAGATGGTTCGTAAACGTTCCTGTTGTAAAAATTGGTATTTTTCTGCCGTGGATATAAAAGCCCCTAGGTCCATCAGGCTGGGTCATTCCTATTCCGATTTCGATTCCGACAAATTCGTTGCAGTAGAGTTGTACCATACCGTTAAAGCAAAGTACCCATGATTTTCCAGTTTTTCACTAGTATCTATTTTCATTGTCTACATTTGTTCTTGCAAGTTTGGGAATTAGGTAAGAGCCGCTTTTTGACAGCTAACCTGCCGTTTCCGAGCATAGAAGTTTCCATTTGTTACACTAATGTATTGACTGTTATTATCGTTCCAGCTCGTTCCATTTTATTTAGTTTTGAAACTGTTGTTTGGGCTTATCTTTCTTCGGTTTTGTAGGACAGGTAGAAAATGGGTTAATTGAGCAACGTTTTTAAAAAATTCCGCTCGCGCAATTATATTCTTATCTTAAATCAGAGAATTACTTACTGTGTTTTGAATTACTAACTTTTATTGTTGACTTTTATTTTCTGCTGTCTGCAATCGTATCGTCTCTTTTTTTTTAACGAAAACTGATGCTTGAGTCTTTCTTTCATTTTGTAGGGCAACTAGTAGATACGTTTAGTAATAATTATTACTTGGGATTATCTTTCTTTGGTTTTGTAATGCAAGTAATAACCGAGTCAATGCGATGTTTAATTACGTTGAAACGGTAACAGAGCAGGGATAAATGGT
Organism: Anthonomus grandis grandis; assembly: GCF_022605725.1. Taxonomy (NCBI): domain Eukaryota; kingdom Metazoa; phylum Arthropoda; class Insecta; order Coleoptera; family Curculionidae; genus Anthonomus; species Anthonomus grandis. Next base: position 17,294,455 of record NC_065548.1, on the reverse strand, counting down.
GACTTGTTTGATTTATTTGACTTTGCTTGTTGGTGCGGCGTTTCTGGTTTTGTTACCTGAATGTCATCCGCATTCGTAATCGCTTGTATATTAAATGCATCACCCCGTCCCTTTAATCATACCACTTTTAGTTATTCTTTAAATATGCAATGCTAGAGTTGAGCTAGTGCTGTAGTAACTAGAGCTGCGATACATTTTTACCTATACAGGTAGTTGTAGATCATAGAGATTGATAACTGCAGTTATAAGATTTTAAGGAATGATTTTCTTGTATTAAGGCATTAAAACCTGTTATAGCATTAAGCTGTCATAATAAATGTTAGATCACTACCTTATTTCTCGACTGTTTAAAAGCTTACCCGAATTCTTTTAATCCTACTCTAACCTAACCTACTCCAACACTCTAAACTCTCTTAATTACTTAGAGTGGTGCCCGAGGCATTTTTTGTCGATTTTCCTTCTATTTCTGTAGATAATCATACAGCAAAAATTGAGGAGTCAACAGATATTCTGAATCGCCAAAGTTAGAGGATTCTTTTTGTGTTGCAAAATAAATTTATTTACGTACGGGCAGAAGCCCGCTACGCCATATTAAAAGAAATGTTAATAAATAAAAATTATTTTAGTCCATCTCTGAACGAGTTTCCGTATTTATAAATTATTTAGCTTTCCATTATCTTGCCAAATAAGCTTCCCTTCAAAGTTTTTGTACACAAAAGCTCGCCCTTCAGACCGAAGACGAAACTTTACAATCAATTTAAAAAAAAGGGGGAGACCGAAACGAAATACAAAACTTCATTACGACCATCCGATCAGGAAACTTCCAAACGTATTATATATTGTCCGGAAAAAAGTGAACGTACCATTCGGGATTCTCCATCTCTGATTGAAATAAAAGCCGGTGCAATATTTTAACGGTCAACTGACCGGTTGTCTGGTTAAAAAAGTTCAAATATACCCTGTACGTCCCCGAGGATCCAGTTAGCAAGATTATTTGCTTTTATTTTCTTGTGTCAGTGAATGTTTTTTCTTCGGAAGGAGTTTGTTTTCTTAAGCGTCAAGGAAACAAGGCGACAGTTGAGGTTTATACATCTGCCTTTTTACGGTCTGATGGAGGATTTATGTGGTAAGGCTGACGGCTGTTGTTTGTGCAATTTTTTATTTAGTAATTGAAACTGTTTTGGAGTATTATATATTTTTTGATTATATTAAAAGGAAAATCTTTTAAATAACTATAGGTTTACTATCAATAGATCTGTGGGATGTGATTTATAAGTTTTTTCAGATAAGAATTTTAAGAATGGGACACATGACATGACAACAAACGCGATTAATTTATTTTACGGATTATAATTATAATTCACACACCTTTATAATAAGGAATCATGAGGAAAAAAATGTCGAATTCGTTCTTTATCTAATAAAAAATAAATTCTTGTTAATTTAATGATATGGCTGGAAAAGGAAAAAATGGATTTTCATTGATATTTGACGACGTAAGTAATTTTTAGTGATCTAGCGATTTAAAATATTTTTAAGGATGTAACGTTGCCGCTTACACCAAAAGTAACATGATCTATAATACTTCAAACGGAACTCGTTAGCATTCTTGGATTCGTAGTTACTCTCTGAATATTTTTTCCTAATACGCGGCGACTGAAGCGATATCTAGCGAGACTTTTTCAAATACTGAGATTCACCTATTAGTTCAAGTTTGACGTGTCAATAACCGTGTTTTTATTTTGCAATCATTTAAAATCTCATTTCTCTTAATTAAAATCCAAAAATATATCTGTCATAATAAAAATTCATTTCCAAAGAGTCCAAATGAATTGTTTCCGTTAAAAATTAATAAGCAAAGGAACAAAGTTACTAAACAGTCACCATATTACCGACCTTTTTGAAAACTGATAAGAAAATTCTCACTTTACTCAAGGAAGAGTTTTGCATGAAACCTCAGGTGCAACTAGCACCCGAAAAAATAATAATTTGTAAACTTTTTTTGTATCATCAATATAAAATTCCTCTTTTGTGAAATATAGATTTATACATATTACATAATAATATATACAACATAACATTTTTACATTATTTTGTAATGTAAATGAAGTAGATCGTCCTGTTCAAAATTCTCATTATACTTGTAAGGCAGGTAAATGGTTCGGTAAGCATGTAGATGCTGTGTGTACGTCAAAACTTGCGATCTTTGGCTTGCATTGCATTAAGCATCAAAAAATGTTGCTTTAAGGCATGAAAAAGAAGCATTGAAAATTGCTCGGGAGAGAAATATACAATTTTCAATGAATCTTTTGTATTCTTTGTAACAGATTGAAAATTTTTTAAATCATATGCTAACGCCAGTCTTATAACTGGTGACAACCGCTTGAAATTTTAAATTGTAACTTGTCCTGACGATTATATTTTTTTTTATAATTCAAGCTGACATTGCAATGTGGTTTACAGAGCAATACAGATGCGCAACAGCGAGCACGAAACCTCATTTAATTAAGACTCGATTGCACTTCCGCGTCATTTTTCACCCAGTCAACATGTGGTTGTTCTCGTCCTATCCTATCCTACGGATTCCTTTCCTTGACCCCTTCCTACCCCTTGCCGTTTGTACAACGCGCATTTCAGAATTAAACTTTGTGAAAGTTTCTATCCCACTTCCGCGTTACCCTTTATTTCATCAACACGTGGTTGTTCGTACTTCCTATTCTTTAAATTCCTTTCCCAGACCCTTCCTAACCCTTTGCCGGTGGTAGCTGATCCTATTCACGCCGGTAACCAGGCCGGATGATGCCCGATGCATTGTGGGGGAGGCGATATCGTGCATTGAAAAGTTTAGATTGTGACTGATCATTTAATATAGTGAAAGCGTCGATTCGGGGAACAAGGTACATACCCGATGGTTTCCCCGAATCTTCAAATCGTGCTGGCAAATTGCCTCGTAGCAGAGCCATCAATTGAACAGAACAAGACTCAATTGCAAAATTTTGATTAAGTAGCGCGACAGTTTCGAAATAATCGATATTGATCCGTAATGACGGATGCTATGGATTATGGTATAAAAACAGCCAGAAACTAAAGCAAGACTTTTCCAAGAAACGGTCTTAAAGATGAATGAATTTGGATTGGTAGTATGCTTGACACTGTTACATGCAGATTTTGCCCTAAGCATGTAACATGGGATTTCATATAAATTCGGGCAAAAGTTTATGGGTTTTGGTATCGGCTTGAAAGGGTTGTGTGATTTACAGTTTTATAAATGGAATTTGGGGTTTGATAGTAATGCAATTTATTTTTTTTAAGGCTTTTGGGGTTTGATTATTTTTAGGAATGTATTTACCTACCCTATCCTGTCAGCACACTTCTGTGGAGTTAGTCGTATTATGTTTCCTTAGTCCCTATTCATGTACCTGGTGTTGGGAACTTTCTGATCTTTGGTTTGTTTGTCAAGAGTTTCTATGAGTTCAGTATATGTCTGTGGTATGGAGGGACTTCTAGAGGGTGCTGTTGTGCCACAGATTGTGTAAATAAGACCTTTTAGATGGTGATCCGTTAGTGTAGGAAAACTTACAAATACTTTCTTCTATAGCGGAATCATGTTGGGCAAGGTATCCTAATTGATTTGAAATTGGCCTCCCCAGTTTTGCTTGCTATATTTCCCTTCAATTCTTCAGATTAAGTTTTAGTAAATAAACGTGCCTTGACATCTGGTTTCTAACCCTACTAGCCGATTGACAGTGACTGTGATTGACAGTAATGACTAGTTGTTGTGGAGTTGTTGTGGAGGTTTGGCAGCGTTGCTGTTTCCCATTAAAGTTTGATTTCCATTTGGCGGATGGCGGAGCGTCATAAATCAGGCAGAACGACGTAACAGGAAAATTGGAATTTCGTAGCCCCGTTGGGAAAATTTTGTTAGTTTTCCATGTTTTAGTATCCGAGCAGTATCATTTTGTAGTGCTATCGCGGAATTTCTATTTTGATAGAGTGAGGCTCCGCGTAGTTTGCACCAAGAGGCAGGGTCAGATCGTGTCGAAGAGAGAGAGTGACAAGTTCACTGCTAGTGTCACCTGTCACTGTCTGGTCAGTTGTCAGTTCCTTGTCCAGCCTGTAGCCATCCCGTTATTAGAAAGAACAGTCGACATTTTGTGGTTTTAAGGAAAATTTAAGTTCATCTTGCCGGTAATTCGGTTGAATGGAAAAATATTCCTCCCAAGTTTTGGGGTTTAATTTGATGAACGTCTAGTGGAAAGTTGTAGCCGAGAGGATTTCGGATTGATCTGATATTTTTGGATTTGGTCGGCTGCTCCCACACCATTTATGGGATTTTGAAATTTTCTAACCACAAAACTAGACTCTGGGCTTCGCTCACCACCTTAGGTATGTAGCAACATATTGGTAATTGCCATAGAATTGATTGTGTGTTTATTTTTACTATTTTTTTTGTCCTCTATTTTAGAGGCCTCTCCTTTTTCTCATTCTCTTCTCTATTCTCTGGTCTCTTCCTATTCTCTGGTTTCTTCTGGTCATCCCAACACTGTTGGCAACCGGCTAAAGTGAGCCTCAACACAGCCTGGACTGAGCATTGTACTGTGGCTCTGCGATTTTGGATTGGAACTTGCCTGAAATCGACTTGCCCATGTGGTCGTTACCCTGGTTGTAGCTGACTGGTTCCAGAGCTGTCGAGTTAAGCTACCTTAGCCAAAATACACAAGAGATTAGAGGACACGCAAGTTTTTGCACATTTTATTTTATTTTTCTCTTATTGAACGGTTTGATTTAGGGTTGGGGGTTGATTTATTAATTTGAATTTTATGGGTTTATTTTCTTTTATGTAAAACCAAAGCGTTAAGAGGTTCTTGCTAAGTCTATTAATATTAACCTAAGGGTTTTCATTTGAGTCGAGCATCGACATATTTGATTTTGACATTGAGCCTGGATCACCTTGTAAGGGATCGGCTATTTGCTACAAATAACCTATTTAGTCATAATGTTGGTTGTTGGTTAACAGGTTGTATTGCACCAACATACCATTAATAGGCTTTTAAATTCGAACCTTACTATTTAAAAGTTTTATTTAGTTTAATGTGACTTGATTAGAGATTGTAAAAGGTATTTTAGGGCCAGTGAGGTATTGTGAATAAGGCTCCAAACATATACTCTTGTAAACAACACGTGATCACGTTTTGGATTTTCCCCTTGAACAGTAGTTCAGTGCGGATTTGTTTTTTTTTACTAATTCCTCGCCCTAAGCATACCTCAAGTAACTCTCAATCTTTTATCAATTTTTTATTTATTTAAAATTACCACAGTATTACATTTTGAATAATTATCTAAATTTAAATATCTCAGTGTAATTTAATTTTTTTATATAAATGGAAGTGACTATGTAAATTCTTGGATGATCATATCAATCTGGTGGACCTATGGATTGTTATTTGAGTTTTTCCCAAATTATTTTCAGCTTTTAGGATCCAGGTAGAAGCATAAATATAAGTCATCATTTTCTTGATTAAGGAGGGCTTATATTACCATCATAATATATCAGGGTTTGGTGTAAAATATTTAAATCAAGTGGCGCTCTTATTAAAATTTCTCCCACTACTTTCTCCATTCTCTAAAAGCTGGCGGCCACCATATCTCTGAATCTTTTAAAACAAAATTTGCTTGTCTGGACTTAGTAATTTTTTGTGGTTGGATAGTAGGTATGACTCACACGGGTTGGAAATAAATTGGTTTGAACCGAGTTACGCGCTACAAACAATCTTAGCTTGTAGTACATATGGGTTAGTTTTCAATGGGGTTGATTTCGACCTTGTCAAAATAAAATGACCCTGCACGTCGCAAAAATTTAGAACTTTTTAATTACAAATTGAGCATTTTGTATGTAGACTATATAATAGTTTACTCACAAAAAAAAACAAGAAGTATAAAACAGAACCATCTTTATTACACTCAAATCCAATTTTCATTGGATTACGAATGTCTCATTTTTTTTGTTGATTCAAAGAAGGATTTTATTTTTCTCAAAATCGAAAAAGATGATGATTTTCTGAAAAACTTGATTCCACGTATCGAAGATTACTACTTCACCTTTTTTTTTGAATAAAATTATTAAACCATGATTTAGAAACTGTGTGTAGCATGATCATACATTTTAACTGTGGTTTGACGAAAATTGGGGTTATTTGGGACGCGATCTCATGTTTTAATTTTGCTAGTGGCAACAACGCAAATATAAACATAACCTCAATTTAACGTTTTCGGTAGGTGAGAGCAACAGGTTAATGAATGAATTACATTAATTCTTTCTAAATTGATTATATTTCAGAAGTATAAAAAAAACATAAGTGGTGGTCAGAAACACGGCAAAAATAAGTGTTCAAAACTTTATCTGGAAAAGGTAGTGGAAAAGGTAAGTCCAATTATTTTTTTTATTTAGTGTCGTATGTTTTACAAATATTACCAATATTGTTACCTGCCTTTAGACCTTTTTTTTGGTTTTTAAACTAAATTTTTCTATAAGGTCATGATTTTGGGTAACTTGGGACAACCATTGTCCCATATTAGCCCGTGTCTCAAGTTACCCCATACTATTTAAGGTTTGTTCCAATTCATCAAAAAACCTCCTGAAACGGTCCCAAAAGTGTTTTCACACGCATGCGCAGTGATTATATGGTTTTTCTATTAAACCACTGCGCATGCGCGTGAAACTTTTGAGACCGTTTCAGGGCGGTTTTTTGATGGGTTGGAACAAACCTTTAATCTGTTTTGTTTTCAGGAATCAACATGCCAAGAAAATATATTTGCAAAGCATGCTCTAAAAAATATCATCACTTTGAAGAAAAAAATATGGAAAGTGCTATAGAAGACGTGCAATCTGGAATATCCTATAGAACAGCTTCTGAAAAATGGAAGGTAACCAAATCAACTTTACAGAGAAGATGTACAAAGGAGAATTTAGGGAGTTATGGAAGACCTACAGTTTTGAAAAAAGCGGAAGAAGACGAACTTATTAGAGGGCTAACCACAGCAGCTGAATGGGGATTTCCCTTATCTCACTTTGAAATAAGGTGCATGGTGAAACGATATCTGGATATTAAGGGTGTCATAGAAAAACGATTTAAAGAAAATTTCCCTGGGCCCGATTGGATTTTATCATTTTTGCGTCGACACAGAGGTGAGCTATTCACAAGATTATGTGAAAATCTCAAATCATCTAGGGCAGAAGTGGATGAAAACGCGTTAAGGAAATATTTTCAAAATTTAGTGGTTTCTTTTAAAGGAATTCCACCGTATCTAATAATAAACTATGATGAGACTAATCTGACCGATGACCCTGGGAAACAGAAGGCCCTAGTTAGGCGAGGCTGTAAACGTCCTGAAAGAGTATTGGACTCTAGCAAAAGCAGCACCTCCGTTATGTTTGCAGGGACCGCATCCGGAAAGCTCTTACCATGCTATGTCGGTTACAAAGCTGAACATTTGTACGACACTTGGCGGCAAGGAGGTCCAAGAGGAACCAGGTATAACCAATCGAAGAGTGGTTGGTTTGACGGGGTGATTTTTGAAGATTGGTTCAGCAAGATTTGCTCTAAAATACTTTAAAAAATATGACAGGGATATTCCAAAAATGTTAATCGGGGACAACTTAGCTTCACATTTATCTATAAATGTGATAAACCTCTGCAAAGCATTTAATATTCGTCTTGTGTTACTCCCACCAAACAGTACACATATTTGTCAACCCCTAGATGTTGCTGTGTTTCGACCATTGAAGACTTATAGAAGGCAAGTGATTAATAAATGGAAAATGTCTCATAGAGGGTGTATTCCAAAAGATACGTTTCCCAGTCTATTAACAGGGACACTAGAGAAGCTTAACATAACTATCGAGGAAAATTTAATAAGTGGATTTAGGGCAACAGGCATTTTCCCTCTTGATGAGGAGCAGGTATTGATACGTATCCCTCGAAAAGAACCAAGTGCTGATGGTAGTACAAGCACTTTATAGTCAGAAACTTTTGCTGATATGCTATCGCAAAGAAGGATAAACCAAAACCCAGAAAAGGAACGGAAAAAGAAATTAAAAGTTCAACCAGGACTAAGTGTAGCTTGCTCTAGCAATAGCAGTTCTAGCGGAGATGAGAGCAGTGGGAACGATGAACAGTTTTCATTGCATGATTCCGAATCCTTAGTTGGCGAGAGAGATGGATATGGAGGAAAATTGGGAAGATTTTGATAATGTGGTTATAAACGAAAACCGAAAAGATTTTGATCAAAGTGATATAGAGGAAAACATGACATTAGTTGAACTACGAGATAAGATTAACCAGGAAGGAAATAATAACCAACAAAATGGACAAAAACAAATCATTGATAAGGAAATTAGAAAGGTAGGAATCAACGATTTTGTTATTGCCAAATTTACCTTTTCAGCTTCAACAAAAAAGAAACTCGACAAATATTAAAGACGGACATAAATCATATTTTTGCAGTTTTATGAGAAAATCTTCAAAAAATAACAAACATTTTGTGTTCCCACATTTAGCCGATGAGTTTGATGTCCCAGAGGATAAAATTGTTAGATTGCTCAAAGCAACGAACGTGAGCATTACTAGAGGCCGCCATACATTTAATGAATTAGAAAATACAGATTGGTTACATTAAGGAGAACTCAAATAATGATCCATTTTTCTCGGTTTACAGAAAGTTTTTTTGTTCTTGTGATATTTTTTTGTGTTTAGAGAACATTTTTTTAGTTCCTTTTTGCTAATTACGATACAAATCGTAGAGCTATGTTACAAGTACCTACCAATATTTTTTATACAAGTGCCTAGATATGCATTTTTGTAATAAATAAATAAATGAATTTATGAAAATCACTCAGGATTTCCTTTCCTCTAAATAATCATATAACCAAAAAAAATCAACACAAGATGTGTGGTGGTCTATTATATTCATATTTCTGCTGTCCCAAGTAACCACTGAGTAGTTTAACATGCGTTTTCGGCGTAAAACAGGTAGAGTCTCATTTAACCCCAATGCGGGGTTACTTGGGACAGTAAATATAAATATATTTTTTGACAAATATTCTTACATTAGGAGTCATTTATGTTGCTATATAGTTTAAGTTCATATGAAAGATTTTTTTTACGAAGGGATGATCGCTTTTCCTCCCTACAAACTCTGATAAATTACCACATTATTGAAAACATTAAAGTGAATTTGTCCCAAGTATCCCCATTTTACGGCTGCTACCAAATTTCACAAATAGAGGGCGCCACGAGTGATATTCGGTCTAAAGGTTTTCGAAATAATTAGTAATTTTTCATATTTTTTTGTTTAAAACATACCTCTTATTTCATTTTCTTTAACACTTTATCAGCAATCGTTAAAGATTCTGAGTGGAGTATCTAGAGATCCTCTATGTTGGCTTTATTTGGAATAAATTATTTTAAATTATACGGAATTGCTTAAAATTTGTGATTTTTACCGCCGAGTATGAAAATGCTAAAATATCTTTTCATAAAAAATATCTGATAAAAAAAGTGTTATTTTTCAAACCATTCTCCACTTTTCCACATAATTAACAATAAGTTAAAAATAAACCAACAGGTGAAAATAGATTTCTGCTGGCGCCGATAAAATGTCACCAAAATACAAAATTGTTTTGGTACCGAAATAGAATATAAATATTGCATTTACACAGAACAAACTGGCTGAATAAAAATTGCACACAAAAACTGATTTAAATATTTAATCAATTACTATTCTGCTAAAAAGCAGATTTAATACGTTATTTAAAATTGACTTTTAAATGATCAGATTTAAAGTAAACCCTATACCATATGGAGCATTGCCAAGCTGGCCATAGGAAATCCTATATAAGTTATGATACTTTGAGATATTGGCTCTCCTGTATATTTTACAGAAAAACTGTGTGAAGCATATGTGCTGATTTATTTTTGTTTGTTTTGTATGTTTGTTTGCATAAAGAGTAATTAACACTAAATATAAATATATTATTTTAAAAAACCTAAACGGTCACTAGGAGTTAAAAATGTAACTTGGGTTTCTGAACTGTTTATTTTAAAAATTGTACTTAGTATTATATTCAAAAGGGTAAATCCTAATTAATATCTGCCTCAACCTACATTAAAACTAAACAACAATTAGATATGGTTTGCATTTAATGCCCTTAAAAAAATCAAATTGTTGTATTACGATGATTTGTATAAAGTAAAAATAATATAAGCTCTAATTAAACTCTGTGGTACTAACAAATTCCTTAGACTGTAATATACATACACACATTCTTATGTCAGTAACTCATGACACTTAGAAGCTATTAATTATTAAAGACATTTAAGTTTTTAAAGTCAAATGATTATCCAGAATACTTTACGTAAGGCTAGCAGTATAATAAGTCGCCAAATCAATAATCATAGAGATTCATATTAAGATAAGTATACATATTTACTTCCAACCCATTGAGTTTAACAATACAAAAATTCTGATAAAAGTAAAATTAAAACTACTTAATTCTCAGTGCTTTTAATCCAGTAATAGTCCTTAAGTTCCGTAAATAAAAAATATGATCGATAATTAGAAAAGCAATAAGATCATTGTCAATTCATTTCTGCATAAGATTAATTGCTTTCTGCACAAGTAATTATCTAATAATAAGAAAGCTTCGCAGCTTCTTTAATTCGATTAGTTCTTCGAGTAGGTAATTTTACGTCAGCTTTGATGTAAGCCTAGGGTTGGCTAGTTGTTAAATAATATTAAGATCTACTTTTATTTTTATTATTGTAAGCTTTCCTAATATTTTTTGTTGCATATTCGAGTATTGTAAAAATTCCCTAAAGAAGAAAATTATATTTTGTCTTCTATTCGTCCCAGCTCTGGATGCCCTTATGTCTTGAATCTGTGTATTCTACGTGGCTGTCGTTCTACTCTCGTCTGCTTGGATACCTATTACATCTTTAATTGATGTAATTTTCATAATTAATAATTATTTGGTAATAAAACCTGGAATGAAGTATAGTTTTTTAAATATCGATATTACATATTTGAAAAATGTTAAAAAGAAGCAAAGGATCTACTTACAGTATTACGTAATAATGAAAAATAAGCATATGCAGTTCTAGTTGGTAACTTAATTCTTAAAATAGATGCCTATTTAAGAGCAAACTTAAGTAAATTGTCCACGCTTTAATTTGATCTTTTTAAATATATTCATGCTCTTAATGAACCTCGATATATCGGTCCCTTTTGTATACTTGTCGTAATTTTTATCTCTCTTAGATTAATTTAGATTATAGCGTTAGTAAATATTTTCAAAATTAAATTAGAAATATTTACAAGTGATAATATGTATACAGGGTGTCCCAAAATTAGTGGACGATTCGCGTTTCGTTTATTAATTACTCTTTGGTCAAAAATAACCTCACTTTTTCCTATAAACATATATCGGCAAACGCCCCCCAAGGGAGCTACGCCCCTTTTAAAGGGGGCACCTGAAGATGGTTTTTTCCACTTATTTTTAAAACGGGTAAATATAAAAATTTTTAATTTTGGTATTCTCCCAATTTTGATATACTGAATTTATTTGTCATTTCATAATTTTCATTAATTAGTCAGGTGCGTATCATTTAGGGGATGAGCCTAAAAAAATACTTAAAAAAATTGTTTGCAAAGTTTTTGTTTTCTTTTCTTTAAATTTTAAAAATTTAAAGCTTTTTACGTAAAAAAGTACCTCTTGGTCAATAATGCTAGGAATTACCATTTTCGAGAAAAACGCATTTAAAAATAACGCTGCATAGTATTATTAATAACAATTTTTATTAAAACTCAATAGCACGCTTCAAAACTAAATTGACAAATAAAATTGCAAACAGATAAAAATACTAATTTATTTGAGGTAAATGTTCAAACAAGTTTCCGTTTTCCTGAATGCATAACCTGGATCTTTTTTGAATGTTTTGGGTCGATCTAAAAATTTCAAATCGGTTTTCTGTTATTTCGCCTGCAGCTGCGAGAATTCGCCTCTGAAGCTCTTCTGGAGTATCAATTTCGGCGACATAAATAATATTGCACATATTACCCCAAAGATAATAATCCAGAGGATTAAGGTCGGGCGATCGTGCAGGCCAGTTTATTGGACCACCTCGGCCTATCCATCTGCCTGTAAAATTATTGTCCAGCCAGTTTAGTTTCTCACCTGTCGGCTGTAGTGAGCTGGTGGTATTTTGAAATGAATTTAATGCGATCCGACGATAATCATTAATAACAACACTATTTATACCAATCTCAATTTTCAGTTATAAGTACTTTAAATTTAATTTTTTGGATAACAAATTAGGTATATAATTATTTATTTATCATATTTAATTTTACTTACATTTGACTTTGGGATATTGGTAATTTCTTCTAAGGTTCTCAATGATATTTGAGGGTTTTCTTCAATTAAATTCAGTACTTCCCCATAACCATCATTTGCAATTGGTCTTCTTTGCCCTCGAGCACGTTCGAAGGATCCATATTCAAGTAAATTTCTATGAATTCTAACAAAAACTTTCCAATGTGGAAGCCTTCTTGCAGGAAACCTCCGCCGATACTCTCGTGCAGCGGCATGTGCGTTTCCATTGCAAAACCCATACATAAAATGAATATCGACTTTTTCACGGGTCGAAAAGTCTTCCATAGTTAAAAAGATATAAAGCCTTTTTTTAGGCTCACCCCCTAAATGATACGCACCTGACTAAATAATGAAAATTATGAAATTACAACTAAATTCAGCATATCAATAATACCAAAATTTAAAATTTTTATATGCCCCCTTTAAAAGGTGCGTAGCTCCCTTGGGGGGCGTTTGCCGATATATGTTTATAGGAAAAAGTGAGGTTATTTTTGACCAAAGAATACAGGGTTCGCGTTTCGTCCACTAATTTTGGGACACCCTGTATAATATAAAATTACTGGGAAAATGAACCGCCTAATAACTCAAACCATATACGTAATCACATTAATTTTATCCTTTATACTGCAGTAATTTTTAAATGAATAAATATTTATCACTTATTATAAATTCTGGCATTACAATTTGTCACTTTTCAAACCAACAGAAGATCTCTAGAGGGCAAGCTATTATTAAAGACATCCGATTCAAAAAAAAATAGCAACTAATTAAAAATAAATAACTTATTATAAGTATAATAAGTATTATAAGTATAATTTCGTTATTCTAGCTTAAAAAGTAACGTAAGATATCAATGTGTGTTTTTGAGGTCGTACGGGATTTTCTCGTGTACGTTTTTGCAATACGCATCTGACGTCATATGACGCTAGTGTCCTTCAACGTGTTAATATTTGAAAACATTATTTTTTAGCAAATATACCAATATCGTAATAAATAAAAACATTTTAATAGCCAACGTCGTGTTCGTAGTAGCTTCGCACATTAGTATTTTTGATAAATATGTTGGATGATTTGTTTAACGCATACGGTAATAATGAACTTTTTAATTAAACATTTTTTAAAATTAAAACGTGAAGAGCCGCGTTTGGAAGCCGTTTGATATAGTGAATTATAATCTATTGATGACTATATTAAAGTAGTCATGAAATTCAGCTAATTAGATTACATTTTTTAAATAGACTTTATTTAATAGTTTGCATCGATCGATCCTTAAATAGCGCAACTATATTCTAGTATAAGTATTTACACTCAAACTCAGTTAGTTATGGTATTAGGTAAGAAACTGAAATTTATGATAGAGTTTATTTTCGATTTTTCCAAGATCATATTTGGCATAAAATAAATTGTATAGACATGTATTCAACTTAATAAGATAATTATTAACTTCATTATAAAAAAAAAACTATATATTGCTTCTTTTATTCTTATGCATGTCAACATTATTATTATATTGGCTAAACAAGAACGACTAAAGTACACTTTCGTTTGACAAAAATTATAAGAAATCCGTGACCGATTTTTGTACGAGTAATAAATAATTAATACCTATAGCTACCTTTATTATATGTTTCTACCTTGTTATATTTTCTACTGAAATTAAAATAATTTGTTTTGGATTACAGTCATTATTAATTTACTTATTATCAACACAAAACAAAAGGAACGTAATGGGACTATAAAAGTGTCAATAATGATATTTTCTTTATATTTTCAAAAATCATCTTCGGGGTATTCATTCGTGAAAAATTAGTTTCAAGTCATGTAATGTCTTTTTATATTTTTAAAGTCTATTATACTGTGTTTAGCTGTAGATGAAAAATTCCTACTTTAAAATAATGAACGTCCTAACAAAATAATGGAAAATACTATTAAGAAATATTAAAAAAGTAAGATTTTTTCCGTATGTTTTACAGTACAAAACAAAATCTAGAAGAGAATCTTTGGAAATCAAGATCGGCAAAAATTATTTTTTGATTGATTGAATGTTTGCTTTGATACATATAAGAGGAAATAAACACAAGCCAAATATATGATATAAGATCCGCTTTAAAAAAATACAGCACTGCATAATAAACGATAAGAAGTAAAAGAAAATATACAAATAATATAACAACAAAAAGAACAGTCTATTGAATTAAAGATTCTCTTTTAAATCATTGAAACAATAGCAGTAGTCGGTCAAAAATTAAGATATTACTATACTATGATTTCCCTAAAGATCAAACTTAATTAGCGATTTAAAAAAGCTTAATAGAAGTACAGCTTGTTTGATATTGACCAACAAACTGAAAACAATAAAATAAAAAATTAAATAAAGTATCGTTAGGTTGAGTCATTAAAAGGTGAATGAATAAAAATAAAATATTTTATTATCATATTAAAAAATTTAGCAGATGACGTCAGAGAAACGTAATTTTTATCAGTAAATTTCCTTCTTAATATTAAATTTAATTATCGGCAGTTTTTAGCTAAACAATTTATTTTTTTAAATTTTCAGGGTGGAGTGTTTTGTCTCGGACACCCTGCATACGATACAAAATAAATATAGTAATACAAAAAAATCTATTGGGTCTATTAATCTAAGGCTTACTAGATTAGAAAAGCTCAAAAATGTATTTAAAATAAAATTTAATTTTTTTATCTAAAAGTACTACACTTTAATTTATTTAGTCTTTTATAAATGCTGACGAATCATATCCATTGTATTAAATAAACTCTTTTAAAATATTTTATTTCCAATTAAGCACCAATATTTTTCAATAAAGCTTTTTTATTTAATTGGCTTTTAAACTAAGGAGCCATAAATTCTTTTTAAATTTATTCACTCGTATATTTTAAATGCTTTTATTATTGCCCTTAAGGGCCTTAAGTGGCCCTGAATCTTATTTGCCTACTTGACACAGCTTGTTGCTAATAGCGCTTGGGTAATGATGACAGAAAACTGTTTCCTCGCTTTGACTATATTGATTTCTATGAATTTATGTCAAGTTATATCTAGTTTCCATTCACAAGAAGCATTTTGCTTTGAAGTTTTAGGACTATTAATTTACCTTTTAAGTTTTTTACTGAACTGTTTTTTAAATTAATAAAATAGGTAAAATAAAAAATTTAAATAAAATGGAACAAAAAGAATATTTTAATGAGTACATTTGGAGAGCTCAAAGGTAGTTATTTTTCTAAATATATCATAGATAAATGAAAAAGCAATATGTTTTCAAGTTTATATTGCTATGGTATATGATAACTCTACTTAGTATATTTTAGGTTACATTTCCACGAGTAAAAAAGCAGTTTTGTCATGCAACTTTTAAATCTAATAGTAGTGATGATGTTGTCAATTATCCTAGACTTTGTATTATGAATTGAGTTTCAAAATTTTCTGATAGTTAAATGTGTGATCAACTATCATGACAATAAAGGGAATTATTAATTACCAACAGTTAGGGGTATATCTTTGAAAATTCACGATCACGAATCTCGTACAATATGATTGTAATCCCTTGGAGACTTTAAACGAGAGAGACTTAATGTCTAAAATTAAATAAAAAAAAATAAAAATAAAATAAAAAAAAAATTATATGCAGATTAAGTAGCTGAACGTTATTCCCAGACTTAAGGAAGATCATAATAAAGAGATTAAATCTTAATATTGTCCAATGCTACTATATTTTCTTTCATAGATTTATTTATTTTTTCTAACGATATTTATGAGGCGCTAGCGTGACTTTATAAGACACATTCTTTGTTTTTGTTTAGTGGTTTCAAATAAAATGTTAAAAAATCGGTCAACATTATTTAGTAAATAAAATAACTGGAAACTAAGAAAATTTCGTTTTTTTTTGGAAAATAGTTTAATTATTTAAGCTTAAAACATCCTTTATTAATTACTCCATTAAACTTACTAAAATTAGAAATTATTCGTGAATAATTTGGCAAGTTATTATTTAATAAACCTATTTCCAGAAATGCTAAATACAAGTTTTCCAACTAAAACCGTATGATGAACATTATTAATGTTTAATTTATTTTGATGTACAAAAAATAGAAACATTAATGGATAAAATAATAAACATAAATATATGTTACGAATACATAAATTAAACGAGTGCAAAGCAAAATTGTTTTTTCGTTTGATGTTTTTATACATACATCCAAACATAAATAGCTTTTCCGTAATTGGATGCCTTGCGGAACAGTAAATATAACTTTTGTATAAGCAATGTATTGGAACCAATAATAAAATTTTAATAAAGTTGCAGAGAAAAAAAAATAAATATAATAAAATCTATATTGTTGTGACGAATTCAAATTGAGTTACTTATTTTATTGAGTATTACGTCACTTATAGCAAATACTATCCCACACGCTCAAAAATTGCAAATATATTGATTTAATTCTTCTCCTTTTCAATTTTTGAGCGTATGAGTATTTTCTAAATTCATTCTTGCTATAACTGACGTAATACCCAATAAAATAAGTAATATTTTTTGTGTCAAAATAAATTGAACTTCAAAAAATTACGAAAATAATGAAAAAGAAAAATAAACAAGTTAACAATTAAGCATTATATCAACTTAGGCAACATCATGGCCAAGAAATTTTTTAGAATTGCTTAAAAAAATTCGTTCCCTAAATGTTTCGTGGGCTCGTATATTTTCAACTTTAAAATTAGAGATGGAACTGCTCATTATATACTAAATATAATAAGTGTCGATAATGGGCGGTAAAATGTATTGACAGTCTGCGTCTAACACAAAATAAATTATTTCTAAAAATATCTAACAAAAAATACTTGCAAAATTCGTTTTCTCAATCGCAGTATAGAATAACTAAAACTCCTGTCTTTTAGCACATTTACCACTTCAAAAAAAAAAACAATTCTTATAAACACAAAATTTATAAGACTTTACATTTTACCAACTTTCCTAAGTACTCTTGATGTATTCATTAGGCAAATTTTCCGCTCTCATCCGGGCTTTCGTATTACTTAAATCTAGAGTCTCCGTGCCGTGCCCGTTCCTTTATCAACGGCCTTAAAAAACAAACCACTCTCGCAAAAAAATTTGAATGAATTCATTTAGTAAAATTAGAAACACCAACCCACGGTAAACAAAGGGTCGCGACTTTCACCCTCTACGCGTTGACGTGTTTATCTTTTGTGAAGTTTTTAGAGGAAAACGTGGGGCATTAGGGTGAAATCTTTTCATTTGTATGCTAATTGGTTAAATTTAAAAAAACGCATTCGGTGCAAAATTGTAATTTTATCGATTTCTCTCAAGAAGATTGAATAGATTACTGTTTTATTGTTTGATATTACTATAATATGAATCCAATTTAAAAACATAATTAAAATAGAAAATCTGTTTAATTTATTAAGTTCAGTAATTTAATTTTAAAAGTAATACGTAAATGATATTTGTCTGATGTGATATTAAAGAACGATAATCTGCTGAATTTTCTAATTTTCGACTTATTACACATTGTCACCTAGGGAATACTGTTCACTGCCTATGGTATATAATCAAGATCGAAACTAAGAACTATGTAAATGCAAAGTGATGATGCATTGGTTTCTGCAATTGGGTACCATCCACCTTTGACTATTCAGATTCGGAACTTGCTCAATCACAGTAATTCGGGGGATTTTCAAAATCATATAGTATATTACGATTATAAATTGGCTGATTTATTTCAGTTGATTAATTGCTTGGGGCAAATAAATTGAGATATTATTACTTCACTTGGTTAATCATATAGTAAATTTTTTGTTGATATTATAAACTTTCTCATTCATGATACGTATCCGCAAAAAAACATAACTAAACGCAATTTTTCTAGTGTAGAGTTAAGGCAGCTGATAGACAAAAAGCAGCCTCAGAAAAATTTTACTGAAAAAACTACTGGTTTGAGAAGTTTTATTACTTTATTTAGTAATCTTTGTACACAATAGAGAGTGTTAAACTAGGTTATGCTATCTAGAGTTTGTTAAAGGTTCACAACTTTCTTTTTATCTATATTTGATTCATTGTTGGTATAGCACTAATTGATAAGCAATTTAAATTTCTTTAGAAAAAAATCTGTCGAACTGAATGTACGTTTCTTGACTATCTGTCGGGTTTCTTGACTTCATTGAGTTTTACTTGTTAAGCTGAAAGCTGCTGTCATCCAAGACACAATATTGGAATGGCTGAGAAGTTACCTCTTTAATCGATTGTGAACATAAATAATTAAAGATCTAAAAATATTCTAAACCCTTCTGGAGTCTCCTTAAGGGACTTGGGTTTGGAGGTTTGAAGTGATCGATTTCCCATCTAAGACCCGTATTATTCAATATATTAATTTATGATATATCCAACTGTTTCCAACTTTTTAAATTCTAAAGTTTCGCTGATGACCTAAAATGTTGGATCAATATTTTTTCAATTATATATAGTCTAAAAATTCAATGAGACCTACAAAGACTATATTAATGATGTGAAGAGAATGCTCTGGATCTAAATATTGCAAAATGCCATTGAATAAGCTTTATTAAGAAAGAAAATTAAGCGGTTTTTGATTATACTTTTAAAGGATTATCTTTATCTTAGGTTTTATCAGTATGCGATCTGGAAGTGGAAGTTTGGTTATCATTTTTCAATCACATTCACACAGTTGTTTCCAGAGCACACAGTAGACTTGGGTCGCATTCAAGTCTAATATTTCTCCAATCGATGTATATGTTACGAGTAAAGTTAGAATAACGGTTAAAATTAGGTTTACCCGGATAAACTGCACAAAAGCCAGAAAACATGGGTAAAGTCCAAAATAATAATAAAATTGTACACGTTTCGGGCTTTACCCGGGTAAACCGCGTTCTATCCGCCTTGGCGTGGTTAATAGTAAAAAATAACGCCATAAATATTTGGAGAAATTTATTTAATTAAAAAAACAGATTTTACAAATTAAAGGTTACACTAAAACTATCCTAACAAAGTAAAATATAATATAATCTATTTGTTTAAACAGTGCAAGCTGCTGTGACATTTCGAGTTACAAAGATTTCCAATAGCTTTACATTTTCATTTATTGGTCATGCATTTAGTTTTACAGTTGCATCGTTTATAACCTTGACCTCTTAAATTTTTCTTTTCCGGTGATATACTTTCTATCTCAATAAGCTTCTCACTGCACACAGAAAATTGGTTCCTGGAAAACATTTTTTCGATAGTTTCTCTCTTGTTCGCTAGCTTATACAAATCGTCGTCAGTGTTCTTGATAACTGTCATGAGAATGTTTCTAAAATCACCCCTTCCTCGATCAACGTCTGAAATTTTTACTCTCACTGTATCTCCAACAGAACATGGGGGAAACTTTGAATTAGATAAAGCTTTCATCTTCTTTGCTTGATTTTCTAAATTTCTTTTTGCGTCTAGTCTGTTTGACTGTATATTCCTTTGGTACAAGCACAAAGTTCACACCTTATATTCCCTGATGTATTTAAATTGTCACACTCTAAATACTTGCTCTGATTTTTTGAAGTCTCTGTATTCCTAGCGTTTTCTCGATAATTATTATTACCATATTCCATATTGCCACCTTCAGTAATATCTTCTTGCAAATTGTCTGGTTCTGGGTCACTATCCATAAACTGGTTTATATTTATTTCTTGTTGAGGCTGTTCACCTAAACCAAATTCCCTTACCACTTTCTCGAGCTCTTCTTCGGTTCGTAGATTTTCAATAGCTTCTTTTGGAAAAGCTGATGTGGATAGGCCGACTTTAATATCATGCCCAAATATGGCGGCATAAGGAGCTTGTTTTATCCCATCATGGTATGCCCTATTTTTCATCAATTGAACAAATCTTAGACCTTCTGACCATCGCGTGCAGTTTTCATCGTCCATCCACGTCATAAGCATGTTCTGTATATCTTGATTTGCTCTTTCGACGCTGCCTTGTGACTGACTGTTACGTGGTTTCCCATGGACTATTTTAAGGCCACTCCACATCGTACATAACTCTTCAATGACATGGTTGGCGAACTCCCGGCCGTTGTTCGATTGTAGTATAGATGGGGCGCCGAAAATGCAAAATATGTCTACCAGGCTCTTAGCTACTTCCTCAGCCCTTTTCGACGTTAATGGACGTATTTTAACAAACCTAAGTGGTCCTGATACACCATAATAAATTTGTATTCTCTATCCGGATGGGATTGCATGTCAATTAGATCCACTTGACAACGGCCGTTCATCTCCGAAAAAACCATTGGTTTAACCACAAGTCCTTTTTTGGCACCCTTCACACAAGCGCAGATATAACTTAATAACATCTTGAGTTATATTCTTGTACTTTTTTTTACATTCGTTTTCCATACGGTGCTTACCGTCATGTCCTATAGCTAAATGTGCGTCATGCAAAATGTCAAACATTTCGTCGCTTGTAACGTAATATTTAATGCTAGATTCACCTGACGATACACGAGCAATAAGCTTTTCAACGCCTCTAACAGAACATTATGTCAAACCTCTTTAACCGCCGATATTGTAGCGTAATCTTAGTTTTAGAGTTTTTTGCCAACTTGACTGATTCTAACATTTCTTGGTATTGTTCATTATTAAAATAAAAAATATTTGCACTTTTCGTAGACACCAACTCGTTAAAAACTTCATAAAAACGCTGTACTAAACGCGCACGTCCACTCTCTTCTGTTGCCATTTTAGAACTGAACTGAACGTGGTGAAAGATGATGCAATGATAATTCCTACATCCAACTTTACCCACGCAAAAACGGATAGAACGCGGTTTACCCGGGTAAAATCCGAAATATGTGTAATTTCAATATTATTTCGGACTTTACCCATGTTTTCTGGGTATTGTGCAGTTTATCCGGGTAAACCTAAGTTTAACCGTTATTCTAACTTTACCCGTAACATATATACCTATGATTTTTAACATTTGCAAAATATATTTTTAATTTCAACATTGAAAGTCAGGAAAGAGCACGCAGATCTTAAATTATTTTATGAAATTATTAAATATATGGTTGACCTTGATAAGAACCAATATGGGGTTTAATTCATTTATTCCAAGGGAGATACAAATAGCAAATTTATGAGGCTTTTTAAAAAAATGAGATATGATTTTGAGGTGTGAAAATTTCTTTTTTTTTTGCGTTTTCTTTTATCTGTGTTCGTTTAATTTTATTTAAATTATCGAATAATTATTAATTTTTCGGTATATGTTTTCTTAAACTTAAATTATTTTTCTCCTATTTATTTTTTATAGATTTTTAAGGTCTATACTTTATTGTAAAAATGTTTGTACTACAAATGTGCAAGGTCTCTTCAATAAATAAATATATGAAATAGTGATAGATCGGGTGAACTCCTGTGCCCTTCGATAGCAAATCATTCCTTCCAATCCGGAATGTTTCATCTAAAATTGCTCTCCAAATATCGTAATCTGAAGGAAGTCAGTTCTGCTTATAGAAAATAGACATATTTTTTGCATATGATGATTTTTCCTTACAAATCATCATACTCATTCATCATCTTCACTCATTACCTGTAGGTGTACAAATATACCTATATTTCAATGGGTAAGTAAAGATACTTTGGTCATCCTCCACCAAATATTTCGGACATATGACATGTCCATCATCAGGGATAACAAATTAAGGAGTTTCGTCAATACATCTTATAATTCTAGTGACTCAGACAGGGTTAAAAGGTTAAAACGAATTAAGATACATGAGAATGAGACCAAATATGGATTTACAAAAACTTTAAAATTACATCATTACGACAATACGATAATTGTTTTGTAAACAAGAACTGATAACCTTTCTCAGTTCTTCTGTTCTCAGCTCTAAATTTTCATCTATAGTGTCTAGTAGTTCATCTTTTTTGAGGGCCGCATGTTCGCCCCAATTACTTAGGTTTGCGGTTACTTAGGTTATATTATTGTAAATCTCTAGATTTTAAATTTTCTAGGATTTGTATACTTGCTTGATTTGACTGTTAGAATTTTCTTGAAATTATTCATCTCTTTTGGCAAAAAGAATGAAAAAAATTCCAAACATTTCTAAATTGTTCCATGGGTCTTTAAAAGTTTAAAGACATTTTATTCAGTTTTTACCTTGAAAACAATTAAAAGACAGTCAACGCAAGTCAGATTGGAGTTTCTGACGTTACCGATAAAATTGTGTTTCTGAATTTCATTACAATAATAAAAATATTGGAAATTATGCCTTACTTATTCCAAACAATAATTTATATTCTTTTGTAAATTTATACAATAACACTAAAATATTTTTTTATTGTTTCAATATTTTGACTATAAAAATAAATATGTTACGGCTAATGTAATAAATTCATTTGTATTAATATAAATTTGCTACATTAATCAGTCATTTTCAATCCAACACAACAGAGCGCAATACCCTTTGGAAAATATGTAGATTAACCGGTGAAAGTAATAAATATTTTGATATTTTTCACATTTTACCACTGTCACCGGACAATATTCATAATAAACACTTTCTTACATTAACTGTAATATATACAGGGTGACAATTTCAAGAGTAGCCATGGCTTATAATTTTTAAGCCGTAAAAGATATAAAAAAATGCTTAAAACCGTTTCTATAGTAACAAGGGGGAACCAAAATGATGATTTTTTTAGGGATATACTATCATCCCCCTAACCCCCAGAGCCACCCCCTTAAAAATTTTAAATTGGAAGGGTAGTCGAGTGATACCTTGTTTGAAAGGTCTATTAATTCCCTATATTATGCGACCCTACTTATAATAATCAATGCATTTATTTTAGAGTTATGCCAATTTTAATATTTTATTAAAGGTTATTTAAGTGTTTTTTAATTTCTTATAAAATTAACATATTTTAAAAATGTCATAAAATATTTAACATTTGAACATTAGTACAAATGGTTAAGAACTAGGAAAACACTCTGCAATATTGCGTTTATTCTATTTTTAAAACAATAAAAATCTGCATTGAACTTTAATTATTTTATTAAATGCTCAAAGTGGCTTCCATTATTTTGCAAGCAAAAGTACAATCTGTTTTCAAACTCTTGACGAACATTTCTAAAAACTTCAGTTGTTAATAATCGGCACTCTTGTGTAATTCTTTGTTTTAGCTCCTCAATGGTGGCAGGCTGCGTTTTGAAAACGACCGATTTTAGGTGACCCCAAAGAAAAAAATCGAGAGGGGTGAGATCTGGCGATCTTGGCGGCCACTCAATAGGTCCTCTTCTACCAATCCATTGGTCTGGATAATGATTATCTAGCCACTCTCTAACAGGCAATACATAATGTGGTGGGGCCCCATCTTGTTGAAAATGCAATAAATTTTCATCAAGAACAAGATCTCCATTTTCATCCCTTTGGTTTTCCAATTCCGTTATTACTAAAGGCTCAACAGTTGTTTCTAACATTTCAGCATAAATTTCTCCATTTAGATTATCATCAATAAACAATGGCCCAATTATATTATTCCCTAGAATTCCGGCCCACACATTTATTTTTTGGGGATATTGGGTGTGCCCTTCCCTAAAAATATGGGGATTCTCATCACTCCAGTAACGGCAGTCTTGCTTATTAACGTTACTGTTTAAATAAAAAGTGCACTCGTCACTGAAACAAATGTTTTTTATAAAACGAGGCTCATTTATTATTTTTTGGGTCATTAATTCACAAAATTCGATCCGCCTGTCTGGATCGTCATCACCAAGTTCTTGAACAATCTGTAGCTTGTAAGGATGGAATTTATTAATTTTTAATATCTTTCGTACTGATTCACGAGACACTCCTGTGGCAGCTGCTGCTTGACGAGTCGACATACCAGGATCCATAGCAAAATGCCCAAGAACCTCAATCTGAGTTGCTTCATCCAGTATTCTTGGCTGATTTTTCTTTATATTACCTACAAACCCAGTTTCTTCAAATTTTCTTACCAACTTCTGGATGTAATAATGCCCAACCTGCTTATCTGGGTGCCTCTCATTAAATATTGTGGCACTTCTACGAAAACAGCGATTTTGAGAACCATAAATAAATATCATTTCAACTCTTTCGGCGATCGTATAAACCATTGTAAAAATAAAACTAGAGCAGTGAGAGAACTTTAAATCACAAAAAGAACCACGATATTACTAACCAAACCAAAAATTGAACATTTTAAGGCAAAATTTAAATAAACAAAAAACAACAAATATTTCGAGAATGGCAGGCATCGAAAATTTTCCTTTTTTTTACATCGCCAAATACCATTCCGACAATTCAATAATTTCAGTATAAGTGTACTATTTATTGGAGTTTTGTTTTGGCTTTTAACAATTCATTTTAGTATCAAAATAAATATTTTTATTCTGATAGTAAAATGAATTGACTAACATTTAAAAGGACATACATGTCTCGGAAATGGTTGCATTGATTTAAATGAGTAAGACGGCAAAATATAGGGAATTAATAGACCTTTCAAACAAGGTATCACTCGACTACCCTTCCAATTTAAAATTTTTAAGGGGGTGGCTCTGGGGTTAGGGGGATTATAGTATATCCCTAAAAAATTCATCATTTTGGTTCCCCCTTGTTACTATAGAAACGGTTTTAAGCATTTTTTTATATCTTTTACGGTTAAAAAATTATAAGCCATGGCTACTCTTGAAATTGTCACCCTGTATATGAATCTAGAAATCTGAATCTGACCAAAAAATTATAAGCACATATTTTAAACGCCATGCATCAATTTTCTGCTATAATAATATGGTGCATTTTTATAACGTCTTTAATAACCATCTATTATTACTTCTGTCCAATATAAACTTGGGTTACGGCACTTGTTTGTACAACCCTGTTTCATGAAAACGTTACATAAAGTAAACAGTTGCGCTCCGGATATTTTCCGAGAAAAATCATTTTACCGGCTATTCTTTCGCAAATTGCGTGTGAATTTTTAATGTTTGCGTCCACTTAAAGTAGTTTTCTTTAGTTTCCTTTCTGTTCAATATAAAGACAGAAATCGCACTTTATATTTCATGAGTTTATTGAACCGATTTAAGATTTTATTAAGAATTATACATATAATAATTAAAAATACTATTTTATTATTGTAGAATAGATAGTACTTTTATAATATATATATTGTTATTCTACGTTTTTTTTTTTTAATTTTTAGTTTTTCACGCATTAATTAAAAGGCTGCCATTAATTAGTTTCCAAAAAATGTAAAGATATGTTAGTATACATTATAACCACCATTGTACAAATTACTCTTACTTAGATAAAGAGAAAATATGATCCCGATAAAGGTTTAAGATAAGCCGCATGGATATTGAGTATCGCTTTTATTTAAATTGAAACGGCATAACATAATTTGCGACTGTACGTGCCTTTGTTCAAAATTGTTAAATTAACCACACGCTTAAACAACATAAACCTAAGTAATAAATACAATATTAAATAAATCGCAATATAGGCGCACAATTCCTGCATAGACAAAATACACATAGTTCTCGTATTTAACATGAGATTACTTACTAATAATTAAAAGATTGGAAAAGAGAATTAACATACATATTAAGTCGAAGCTTTCGCATCTGGGTTCAAGCCTTTTTTGGTAAGTATATCACGGTAGACACAGCACTGGCAACTATCTTTAAGCTTACTTTAATTGTATTATAAACTAAGGAATATACGTGCTTTTTTTATATATTTTTAAATAATTTATCATGTCTTTTGTGTAAAATCAAGGGTTCGTGTTTCGTGGTGTTATGGATATTTTTTTCTTTCTTCTACTTAGTGTAACGATATTGTAAACACTGAGAAACCAACTGATTCTCCGTTATTTTCGACGACTCCGACGACATCGACGTTCCTCGAATCTTCAGGAGGGGTCGGCCGAGTCGGCCTCTTTCATACGGTCAGGGTGTTTGTCCGTCCGAGTTTCGTCCCGTCACCCGGAATAGTAGAAATACATAGTTTAACATATGTTCTTTCACACTTTCCGATCACGGGTGAATCGCCGTCCGGACACACAAAACGCCCGGATATACCCGCTAGACGGGCAAACGCCCGTACTATGCTCTAGCAGACCATAGTGCGCAATGAATGCATTTACAAGATCCGGGTGTTTAATTATCCGATTGGTCTAGGCATAGAGAGGTATTTGCGCCCAGTTGAAAGCAAATTTTGAAAATTTAAGTGACGGAGAAAGAAAAGAGTTTGGTAAGTTTACAATTATTTTATTACTTGCCTCTTATTTTTTATGAACAATGAACTAAACATACGCTAAGGTTGGAAAATAGTATTTATATTAAAACATGTCATCTAAATTTTTGACAATTGCCATGGTACTTTGCCTACTTCAGTTAGAAAATAGTCACTTAGGACATTTCTAATATCATTAGCCGCCCTTCCACCTTGCATATTTGGTTGTGCTGGTACATCATTCATACCCAAAACTGTCACGGTATCCTCAAAGTTATAGCCATCTCTTTCCCTCACGAAATTGTGAAGCACTACACAAGCTTTCACAATACTAACGGCAAAATCTGTATTAACATTCAAAGGTCGATGCAAAATTCTCCATTTCTTTGTCAGTATACCAAAGGAACACTCAACATATCTCCTGGCTCGGCTGAGGCGATAATTGAATATTCTTTTTTTCTGTGAAAGTTCCTTTCCTCCAAAAGGCCGTAGTAAATTAATATTTAATCCGAAAGCTTCGTCTCCTATAAAAAAATAAGGTATATTTGAACCTTCAAAACCAGGTAAAGGCTTTGCAGGTGGCAATTCCAAGGTCTTTTCTTGTATACTCTTCCACAAAGTATTTTCTTTAAAAATACTTGAATCACACTCACTTCCATATGCGCCTACATCAACATAAATGAATCGATAGTTCGAGTCAGCGACTGCCATCAACACTACTGAAAAATAGGACTTATAATTATAGTATAACGAACCACTAAACTCGGGTTTTACAATTCTAATATGTTTTCCGTCTACCGCACCAATGCAGTGGAAAAAACTTGCTCGTTTTTAGAATCCAGTTGCAACTGACTCGCAGAGTTCTTTCGTAAGTTTAGGCATAAATTCTTGTACTAAAGATGACCAGAGAATGTTACAGACCTCTCGAACAATTTTTGTACTTGTAGAAATTCTCAGTCGATAGCTATAATACAGATCCGTGAAGCTACATCCACTAGCCCGGTACCTGAAATTGAAAAAAAAATCAATTAAAAATCCTATACTATTGTAGATTTTTTGTTACAGATCAAATGGTTGTTAAAAGGTGGAATAATATCAGCGACCAGTGGCTTAAATGGAGGAACCGAGACAAAAAATCAGAAGCTGCTTTATCAAAACTGAGAAAGTATGTGTATTACGAACAACTAAATTTTCTCGAGAAGGGTTTATATCACCGGTCAACTGAGTCTAACATGGCCTATAAGCAGACAGATGAGGCAGGTCAGCAGGAAACAGAAGAACTTCAATCAGCAGATCGAGGGATGGAGACTCCAGATGCAACCCACCAAATTTCGCAAACTCCATCTGCAAAAAACCTTACCGTAAAGACTACAGGTGTACAGCAGTCAACGATCAAGAGAAAGCGAACTCTCGACGAATTTGAACTAAGGATGCTAAAATCAATTGAGGCAGGAGACCAAGAGGACCATAATATGAAATTTTTAAGGGCATTCTTTCTTCTATTTAAAAGTTCAATGACAACCAGATTGTAGATTTTCAGATGGGAGTTCTGCAGGTGATTAAAAACATTCAGAACGCTGTTTTTATTCTAACAACCCAACATCAACAGCTGCAGATTTATACTCTCCCATACTCTCAAAAACAAACACAACAATACCCCTGCAACAATCCATTGCAGAACTCTCAGCAGTATCAGTCTTCTGGCCTTTCATACACTTCACTGCTACCCAGTGTCTCCAATCAACATCGAATGATTCCATCAAGTAACAATTCCACTAACGTAATATCTCCACCTTACCTGTCTCCTGATTCTAATGACACACAATCTACGAGTAATTATAACGATTTGTCATCCCCTTTCTCACAGAATTCAGATATTGACTTTTGATTTTTTTGAAGTGGAAATATAGGTATTCTTTTATTAAAATAGAATATTGACCTAAAATGTATACTTTGTTTTTTATTTATTCTATAGAAACTTACCTTAATGTAGCAGCCAACATTTGTTCAGGTTGGATGCAGTTCCTCATATTTGTATCTTGGTTTTGTACCTCGGGCTGCACACGTTGCAACAACTCATAAAAAGAAGTAACGCTCATACGAAAATAATTAAAAAACTTAGTTTCGTCTTCTTTCAATTGTTGAAAAAGCACAAAAAAGGCTCCTTTCAAGTAGCGGTTTTCTAGCAACGGATGAACCCAAACTCGTCTATTACGCTGTTTTTTTCGACGATGTATTAACAAAGCGATTATAATCTTTTTGCGTCTATTGTCCATGATAATCAGCGTCAAACTGAATTACCTAGCACCAAATGGTCCGGAGTTTCGCAAACTCTCGTGTGAAGACCGCTCCAGGGCGCTGCCCGGCCGGGCGATCAGACGGACGGATAAATATCCTGACCATGTGAAAGAGGCCTAAGGAGTTGCGTCGTCGCTGGAAATCAGTTCAGTGAAGTAAAGTTCGGAATATTGGCGCGAGATTTAAATCAGACATAAGTAATTGTAAATTAATATTTCCAGTAGTTATAAGTGATCGTATTTTGTAGTGTAACTATGTGAATAAACTAGTTGACTATTTTTTGCTTGTTTCAATTCGCACCTAACGAATGGGTAAAAACGCTACATTATTTTTTTTTCTTATAACATATTACATACTCTTGTATTTTTGTTTTAAATTCACCATATAAAATATTTTTAGAATAAAGTATTTAACTAAATTTTCTATCAGACATTTTATATTTACATCGTACTAATGGTCTAGTAATTTCTTTTATGTATAGATATGTCTAATTTTTAAGAATATTTTTTTATTATGATTTTTTTAACGAAATTTTTATAGTATGTTTAAATATATTATTATTACAACATAAATCACTTCATAATATATTATATTGATTTGTTAGACACATTTAATTTTTGTTTTCAAATTTACTTTGAAACTGACATTTATTTATATAAAAATATAAACACAGGTTAATCCTAAGATTCATACCTACTGAGCTAAGGGGATAATTTCTTTAAAATTAAGGAACTGGCATAAAGACAAAAATAGGTGGCTTTTGTAAGGAAAAATGTGTGGAAGATTAGTTGGCCTCCACTGGTTTAATGCTCTGCAGCAGCATCTGGAATTGCTGCTGCATCGAAGCAAGGAATGGTTGGAGCATGGCATTTGGGTCTGTACCGGGCAGAGGGGCGGCAGCTTCTGCTGGATTCTGGGGTGTGGGGGGAGCGGCAAGACGGCTGTTGTCCTGGGTGCCCCAGGTGAATGGGGTTTTTTGTTTGGGGTTTCTGGGGCATCCCAGGTAGTTCGCTATGTGGTCCTCCGCAGTTTGTGCATGTGGCTGGCTTGCCTCTTGGTTTTGTTCAGTCAGCGGTTACGTGAAGTTGGCCACACTTCACGCATTGGAGGCATTGTAGGCGCCTGTACACCTGGCCTGGGCGTGCCCGTGGAGTTGGCACTTGTGGCACTGAATCCTCCTGGATTTGTTTCTCTGGTCTTCCACCCTGATTTTGATGCCCCTCAGCTCCGTGCTTGAGAAGATAGATTTCTCCTCTCTCGGGAGCTGGACGAGGAGTAGCGGCGTGGGCTGTCTGTGCCTATTGTAGTACCGGGCTGCGGAGTGTGGGTGGAATCCCAGCTTCTTTAAGTCCTCCATGATACTCTCTGCGAGCACTGGCCAGTGCTCGAGTGGTCCTCGGAGGACGATGTATAGTCTCCTGTCCTCTGGCAAGGAAAAGGAGTGGAACTGCACTTGTTGTTCATCTAGGTGGTTCTGAGTTTTTCTGTAGTCCTCTAACGACTGTTGGTAGATTTTTACGCCGTCACGTGTGTTGACGACGCGGCCTTGATTTACTCCTATTGCTTTGAGGGCAGCAGATACCTCCTCATACCTCTGCTTCTCTCGTATGACCATTGAAGGGATCTTGGTCTCCGCTGGTGGTGGAGCGGGCTCAGTTTTTGACTCAGGTGGAGTGTTCCTGAATCCAGCTCTGGAAGTGGAAGAAGCCTGGGTAGGTTGTTTCGTGGGTGGTTCCTGGGACATGGTGGGAGTCTTCCTTGGGATCGTCTTCGGGTCCAGGGTCTTCCTCCTTTTCCTTCTGCTGACGACAAGTTGAAACCCGTCGTCTTCGTCATGGATGCCTGCTGGAGTCACAGGGCAGGAGCTAGGCTCCTGTGCTGGAGGCTCGGCCGTCTCGATGGACTCAGCAGGCGTTTCCAGGGCGGCAGGAGGGGCTTCAACTGCGGTACTGGCCTGTACCACAATGTTAGCAGACGGCAGGGCGGACTCAAGAGCCTTTATCCGGTTCTTAAGTGCCCTGGTCGTGTGGTGAAAGACTCGTCGGAGTTCATTCATTTCCTTCTCGTGTCTCCTTTTGGCACTACGCATGAGGACAACTTAGTAGTAAGTTAGCTCTTCTTGGATTGAAGGGGTGGATTGAAGGATGGCTAGGTCCGCTTTTAATTCGGCCTCGTCTTGGGGTGTTTCCTCTTCCTCGTCCGTGTTACAGAACTCCGAGAAGTCCTTGTCGTCCTCCAACAGGAAGGAAGAGTTTTCGTCGAGTTTGTGAGCCATGGTTGACTTAATCGTCGGGCAGAAAGTCAGGGAGGTCGGTCGTACTAGTACACTGGGTACAGCGAAATTGGTTCAGAGAACACTTCGACGTTAAGTGCAGGTGATCTGCACTCAACGGAGGACGAACTCTGTATGTTGTTTTTAATGGTTTAACACCAAAAGTTTTTTGTTATAAAATAACTTTTCTTCAGTTAAGTTATTTATTAAGTTTTTTTTTTATAAATTATTACTAATTAAATTTTCAATTATTCATCTGATAATAAGAAATACCCAACAAAGAACTAATGTGTATACCAACAAGGCAACTTTAACGCCTACGGCTTAAGCAAGATGAATGCTTCCAGTCAATAATTCATAGAGTTTTGTATAGACCGTGACTCAGCCATTACAAATATGCTATTTCCTCAGCACCTAAAACACCGAAATATGTGGATATCTCCAGGAGGACTATACAAAAATTTAAATCATTAAGAAGTAAATTTTAAAAATTTGCTTATTCCTAAGAGCTACATGGAAATTACGCGTCGATAACGTGAAAACTCTGTCTGGCAAAGAATCTCTGGAAAGTGACTACAAGCTCCTACTAGATAAATTCAGAATTTATATCAAAACAAAGGAAATAGAAAAGTTCCTCTCTAGAGGTAAAAAATGAAATTTAGAGCATAACCTAGTAACCAATTGGGATACCTCAAGACAATCAAATTCATAGGGCATGTGGCGTTAAAGCCTTAAAACAACTCTATTAACTAGTAAGTGATACAACAAAGCAAAGGGAATGTAAAAAAAACAAAAATATGATTATCCAATAGATAAAAGGAAGTCTCTCAGATAAGCAGGCACAAATATACACAAACGAAGAAGTGAGTAATAAAGACTCTAAAGAGATATATGTACACGGGAAAAAAATCAGAAATGATATAAAAACTTCCTCTAAGCGAAAAGACAAAAAACAAATCGTTACAACTATGAATTACAGATGTTCGTAGATAAATGACCTTCGGTTTCTGACGTAATCCATTTAGAATAAAATTTTGTCACGTTACAGAAATGTTCATCTATCCTGTAGCACAAATCGGATTATATATTATTAGTTTAAGCTCTGACGTTCTCTTTTAGTAAATCAATTATCTTTTCTTACTTCTCTATTAAAGAATTACATCAATTGGTATTAAATGGCCACTTAGATAACCAGATATTGCCTCCTTTCACCCTCAATTCTTGCTATCTAATCACTTGATTTGCATTGCATTCCAATCCTAACTGAATAGAAGAGCTACAACAAAGGGTAAAACTAGAATGTAAAATGGTTTTACCAAAATTCCTCCTAATAAAAGTCCAAAAAAAATGGAAAATAACCAAAAGTTGCTATTTAGTATTTTGAGAGTAAGTTCTCCGGACGCTAATGGGTTAAATATAATACTTATAACTGCAACTTCAATATCTTAACTCAACTTAAAACCCCAAGGGAAATCATGCCTACACAATAATAAATTAACGTGATTCGCCAATTTTAACTAGGTCACGAATTAAATAAATATTAAATGCAATTAATTTTTTAAAATTAACAAAAAACATGGCTCAAAGATGAAGTAAAGCAAAGTGTATTAAGTAATATAACATAATTATAATTTTTATATTATTTAAAAGTTTTATTGGTTCAATTGTAATTCGTAATTCAGCAAAAATGAAGCAGAATAGGTTAAAATATATATAACAGAAAAAAAGAATAAATAAAAGTAATTATAGAAAATATAACAAAAATTATGTGTAAAGATAAAAAATTTTAAACATTATCGTAAAGTATTTTATGTTACTTGACATTCTAGATTCTTTAACAACATTTATAATATAGATCTAATCATCTATTAAAGTAAAATACCTTAATTTGTCGGCTAATAATGGATTGATTTCAACAATCTCTTTTAGCTCTAATCCAAAACACTCGAAATTGATGAAATTCCGTTACGCTTCAGAGACAAAATGCGACAGATCTCCGAAAACTTTTGGGAAACAACGAAATACGAATCCTAGACAAAATAGACAACAGAGAACAAAGATCAAAC
This sequence comes from Anthonomus grandis grandis, assembly GCF_022605725.1. NCBI lineage: Eukaryota > Metazoa > Arthropoda > Insecta > Coleoptera > Curculionidae > Anthonomus > Anthonomus grandis. The sequence goes on along the minus strand of NC_065548.1, from coordinate 17,261,121 downwards.
CGCATTTCTGGTATTGGATAAATAAGCGCTCTACTTGCTTTTATGTTTCCTCGAATTTAAAAAAGAAAGGCGACTACATACACTCAAATGAAAACTAAAAATCAAAAGTCAAAATTACTGTATTTACCATCTTATAAAAAGTCTATCAATTTATATAGTAAAAATAAAGAGTTTTAAATAACAGTTTTGGTGAATTGCAAACATGTAAAGAACAAATTTTGCATGCATGGTTTGTAAGATTGCATACAAAACTGTATTTAAAAAATTATGTAGTTATTGCAAACCTGTTATACCATATTTCTTTTTTAAATTCAAAGCTGATCTTCCATTAAGAATAGGAAAAGCATTATTTTTAAACAAAAACGGAATTAGGATTTTTAATCTGGTCTCTATCTAAAATTTCTTTTACTAGAAAATATAAATTAATTTTTTATTGCTAAAATTTATTTGCATTGTATTCTTTATACATTTCTTTGTCTGCATATTAAATGAAAATCTAAAAAAAAACAATCGAAATCTATTATATAAATTATATATAAATTTATTATTTTTGCGATTCAATTGGTAAAAATGCAGTTTTGAACAATAAAATATCGCAAATTTTTATATTCTTCAAAACCAGTAAATGTAAATCAATACATACCACGACGTGATTAGCTAATTACTTTGACGTGTGTCTAAAATTGAACGGCTGTAACATACGTGAAACTTATAGCTTAAGCTGCCTAGAAGCAGACCCAATTGTAATTGTATATTAACCCAAATATTACTAGCGAATGCTGTATTTTATGTTACAGCTACCGCCCGAAAGATGGAGGGACTGATATACCTGTTGAATTGTATTTCCGGAACTTGTAGGAATATTAGTTCCTACTAGAATAGTTCCTACTAGGAATACTAGAAACAGGTGGCTGTCAGTTTGCGAATTTGTATACAAACTAAGTAGTTTTTTGTGACGTGTATATTTTGTTATAAAAACAATGAGTAATTGGAGGTAAGTAAATGAAACAAATTAAAAGTAATTGGATGAAAATTATGTTAATTATAATTAAAAATACTTACTTCGGCGATATGCAGTAATAAAAAAGAGATGCATAAGTTTACGTTTTGCCAGTAGGGATATCTTTGGTGGCCTTTTTAAAGGACCCTAGTAATGTGAGCATCTAATAGGTATGCAGTATATATAATAAAAGAATGATAATTATTTGTTTTTTGGAGGGTAATACTTTGTGTCCTTGTGAAATTATAGATATTTTTTATATATTTGCATTTTTTTTGAATTGTTACCCAATTATTAAAAAAATGATATTGGTAACCAAAGATTGTATAATATGTATGTATATTTACTTATGTTTATATGTTAATTTCAGCTATACAAAACTACTCACTTTACACGAGCTTCTAATCGAGGCTGAGGATGCCTATATTGACGAAGATATATTGACAAAGATGATACGCCTGTAAAATTAGTGATTTTTCTACCCGAAACTGCAAACGAGTACCGTACCGATGAAGATTCAGGTGAAGAGGACTTGGTAGATATAAATAATTTACTCAGAAGTCAACTTCGAGCACCTGTCGAAATCATGAATTTAAACAAAAGTTGTGAAAACTCCGATTTAGAGGCGGATTCTGACGAGGATGTTCCTCTCTCAGTACTTTGTGGCAAAACCAAATTTGTTTCAAATGTTACGAAAGCCCAAAGGGAGATTACAACACCAGCCAAATCTTTTTCATGGACAAACAATGCTGCTCTTAATGATTTTCCTAATTTTTTAAACCCAGTCGAACCTCCAAATAATATTTCTCCTTTGAATCTATTTTAACTATTTTTTGATAATGATGTTTTACATCTCTTGCATCTCTATACTAATAATTATTGCAGCCAAAATAACCGTCCTGCAGATATAAGCGTTGATGAAATACAGCTTCATTGGTATTTTGATGATTAGTGGCTACGTTAGAGTACCAAAACGATTTATGTATTGAGAGACTGCTAACGACTCTCATAATGAATTACATTGCTTCCGCAATGTCTCGTGATAGATTTACATTTATATATGTATAATGAAAAACATTCATTGCTGCGATAATAATGATCTCGATAAATTTTCTAAAATGAAGCCTCTCTTCAATGCTTTAAATCAGCGTTTTATGTTATTTTCTCCGAATGAAGAAAATTACTGTATTGATGAGGCTGTATTGAGTTCCCTATTATGGGCGTCATCCAACCAAGCAGTTTATACGCGGAAAACCTATTCGCTGGGGCTACAAATTTTGGGTGGGATCAACCAGACTAGGTTATGTAGCATGGTTTGAACCATATCAGGGTTCATTTATTCAGTGCCTTCCTTAATCTTATAAAGACTTGGGATTAGGCCCTGATGTAATTTTGCGATTTGCTGATGCTCTATATACATCAAAAGTAAACTTAAATTTTCATTTTTACTTTGATAATTTTTTTACGAGCCTTCCATTATTAGACGTACTCATTCAGAGAGGTATAAAAGCTACAGGTACTATTAGAGAAAATAGGCTTGGTTTATGTCCTATACCATCATCAAAGATTTAAAAAAAGTCTGAAAGGGGCAAATTTGAAAGCTCCTATGGTATGTCTAATGCTTCCAAAATATTTGTATGTAAGTGAAATGACAATAATGTTGTATCTATGGCTAGTAATGCATGTTCCTCTGAGCCTGTTCGGCAAGTAAAACGGTATTCTCAGAAAGAAAAAAAGATAATATTAGTTGATCAACCAGATTTTATCAAAAGCTATAATGACATGGGCGGAGTTGATCGGTCTGATCTTTTGATCAGATCGGACTATACAGAATCTCAATCCGAGGAAAGAAATGGTACTTTCCTCTCTTTTCTCACTGCATTGATATGGCTGTACAGAATTCATGGCAAATTCACCGACTCCAAGGGGGGAAAATGGATCAACTTACATTTCGAAGAGCAATTGCCACTCATTTCCTGGAAACATATAAGAGACCTTAAAAAGGGGACGCTCAAGATTATCAAATAATGCCCATGCCTACTCTTGATATGATGGAATTGACTATCTAATTATATATCAAGAGAAGCAAACAAAATGTGGCAATTGTCACAAGAAAGTGCAGTTTAGATGCGATAAATGTGATATCGGGCTGCATCCCAAGGATTGCTTTAAGGAGTATCATACTGTATAACATAAGTACATACTATAGAATATTTTGTCTTTATAAATGATTTAAAAAGTTTTAGTTGTATTATTAGTACCCCATATTACTAGCGACCTTTTAAAAGAAGCCAAGTTTTTCGAAAATAATTCTGGTTTAAGAAAATTGATTTAATTTGATTAGTAGGAACTATAATCAACCATTTTTGACAAAAATTTTATTTTTTTCTTTCCAAAAATTAATTCCGTTATGTCTGGGTTAAAGAGGGCAAATGCGCCATTTTTTACGTTACATGTTATATTCAGTTGGAATAATATCTTAGGTATTTTGGAATAATATACGATTTATACTTTTTTATATTTGCAGTGAAGCAAATATATTTTAAAAATCATTAAGACATGTTTTTTTGGCATTTTTTTTATGTAGGATTAAAATTGTATTTTTTAGAAATTTTTGATGATGAGAACTATCTGATCTGAAAGAGGTCCAAAAATGCAGAAACCAAATCTTAAAAATTATCTAAATATTTGCAACCCTTTCTTAGCAGGATAGTTTATTATTATTGGTTATTTTTAACTTTGTACTGTTCTTCAATTCACTATAAATAGTTAATAGATAATGCTATAGGATAAATATCGCAGATAATTTTAGAAAAAGATTAATTGTCATGGTTTTTGGGGCTTAAGGTTATAGGTACAATGGCATCTGTAGATTTGTTAATATTTAGTTGAGAAATAGTAAGAAACATTAAGTGGAAATCTTGAGATAAAAAGTCGAACTTGTAGATAGAAGGGGCGATTTTAAAACACTAATTAAAAAGAACCATCCAGTTAATAAATGAAATTTACTAGGTAGTAAGTAGAAATTTCCAAGAAACTTAATATTTCCAAATAAGTAGTAAAGTGTTTACACTTTTTATATGGAAATTTTGATATTTTATTTTTATGTTTTAACAAGCGTGTCTAACCATTCATTTTGATCATATAACTGATCAATTTTTGGTATATTCTCTTTTTATGATATAGTAAGGCATTTTGTGAATATTTGTAGTTTAATTTCAAAAATCCAGACCTATTTATCTTGTGAAATATAAATTGGAAATTATAATACGCAAATAAAAAAAAATTTATACAGAGGACTTTTTTTAGTATGAAATAAAGACTTTTAATCTGCTTATTGGACCGACAAAATCAAGCATTTCTCACTAATTTTAAGCGCAAGATATAGCAGATCAAAATTTAAATTTGGCGCCATAATTAAATTAAAAATCTATCGCTATTATGGTGTCACGAATCCATTTTTATTTCCGGTTAGTACTACTATTTGATATTAAGAGGATATTTAGTCGACGTTTTAGTATTTTATTGGCGTTTATAGAGGTATCCAATCTAAGAAGTATTAACGACCAATGCTCTTAGCCATTGCAATTGGCTTTAGCGAGCTACTGTAAGTAAAGGAGTCATCACACCTAAAAAACACATTACTACAAGTTATAGTTATACGTTTTACTTAATAAACTGTCCCACAGTGATATTAACGTATATGGTCCTAGAAAGATGTGCCAAAATTAAGCCCTTATAAGTGTCCTCGTCCAGATTTATGGTGTATTAAAGGATTTTGGGATGGCCTATATTTGCCAGTTTGCCTGCATAACGAAAGCTGCTTAAAGCGGTAGTGGCTGCTGGCTCGCCTAAAGTGCCTTTAAGTTACGTCCGTATAATACCTCCGCGTCTCGCCGTGGATAAGCTCCCCCAACTTATTTTGTATTTATGAGCGGTTGAAAAGTTACAGGCCCTTGCTTGAATCCTCTAATTTCGTTAATAACTTATAACGTAATTATCAAGAACGCCATCCCAGTTTGGGACAAATTGTGTTTTACCTCTTGTTTCTTTTGTATATATCTTCTGGTTTGAATTATACATTTCTAGTTGGTTAGTTGCTTGGATATGAATTGGTCTTGCATAACGAAATCTTTCTTAAACTCTTGGAAACTCTTAACCATTTTTTAAAACACAAAAAAGTTAAGTAAAAGAACGGACATATTTAATTAAATTAATAAAAAATTACACTTATTGTATGTAGGTGTTTTATGATAAGATATAATTTCTGTATTATCTCTCATTAGTAGTATATTAAGAGGAACTTCTCCAAAACGATGTTTTATAATCAAAAGAAAAATCTTAATAGAATTAAATATTCATTTATAGAATTCAACATCGTGATTGCTAAATTGCTAACTTCTGATTTGTTTTTTAACAAACACTATTGAAAAGATCTTGACTTATAATAAAGAAGCTGAACTCAGGCAAAAATAACATTCTTCCAACAGCATTTTTTAAATTATTCTTACAGCACATAGATAAAGGAAATCAATATATCAACTTTTAGTTAATTTATGGATCTACCATATTGCAGCGTTTTTACTATTACCACCAAAGTAGTAGAAGTAGTCCATAACGACCGCGATATATTTATTTCCTGCTTCTGATTCGGGAAAATGAATTTACAAAGATTGTAAAGACTGTAAAGTTTTTGCAAAGGCACTTTGCAAAGACCCACGTTGTACTAATGCATCAAAGTCTGCTGCTTTCTATACGGCTCATTACTTATCGCTCATACAACGCATTTCCTCTAGTGTTCGTTATCTACTAGTTCTTACGTGTGCCTTAATATTGATCCAGTAAAATCTTTCCCTCACCTTTTTCAGAGTCTTTGGTACTTTAAGATGACCTTCTGACACACCGGCATGAATATCCTCTAACAACTCCGAAATCCGATATTTAGGCACAACGATTTGCCTTCTTTCCTCTTTGCCGTCATGATCAACTATTTTCAGCCGCAAGAGTGCATCTTTCAGAATTAGAAGTTCCATTATACCTACTCAATATGATTTGACATTAGGAGAATATTTGACAACTTTTTCCCAAGTTGGCTTCTTGCCTTCCTTTATCCAGGTTTGGACTATCTGATATCGGAATCTTTGTCTTGGTCTCATCATTCTCCTATGCCCGCCGTCAATGCTTGCAGTCCTTTGGACAGGGTCTTCTTAATACGGCTTGCTGAATACAGGTCGATGATCGCCCCCTTCGTATTGATATTCTTAAAGGGATTAAAACTAGCGCCTTTTGGACAGTATTTTCTCATGTGATCTGCTCTGCCACATTTCCGGCAACCCAACTTTTGATCCTGGTGGCTACGTCTTCCATAAACCTCTCCAATTATCCACCGATTCCTCAATTTCTTTTTCTGCAATCCCTTGCTGGACACCACTCTGATGCCTATTTGTGTTTTTGACAGCTTCAAATGCGGGAGCCCATGTTGCATCTTTTAGTTTAGATGGATGTGCTAGTCGATAGTACTGCCTCATCATTGTGGAGTCCATCTAGGAATGCGCGAACTGCCAAACGTTAACTGTTTTTTTTCGGAAAATCTGGATATGCTAGTCGAACCAAACGTTCAATGTCAACTTTAAATTCTTGTAAGAGCTCTTTTGACTTCTGACACACATTTTTTACTGCGGGTGATAGACATATTCCATATGTGATTGGCCATGATGCATCTTAAAATGCCTTACTAGGTGATAGTATACTTATTATTTTTCGGGAGATATTCTTTGCAGGATGGCAGTATCATCTCCTCTTAAGGGCAATGTAAGAGCAGTCGCCTTCTCCCTGGATGATCAATAATTTACTTTTGCAGCCGCCTCAAATTGACGCTGATAAATATTTAATGATATAGTACCATCAAACTGAGGCGGTTTGAGGCGCATTAACCTAACAAGTGTTGACGTAAAATGTTGCGATTCTGTTTTGAACTTCATGATCCCTATCCTCCACCAATAAAAGAATCCGCCCTTCCAGCGAGAGAGATTTTTCCAGAATTTTTTTCTTTGATTCCTTTTTGTTTTCCAAAATCTTTTCTTTGAACTTGGCATAATTTTCTTTTGATAAGGTACAATTTTCTTGCAGAATCTTTGCAGAATTGCAAAATCTTTCCAGAATTTCCTTGCAATTTCACTTCCAGGTTGACGGAATTTTTAAGTATTTTTTTTTTAAATCTTGCACTAGCAAAAAAAAAACTTGTCCGGCTCATCGCCTTCCTCAAAAAATGCATTATAAAGCCGCTCTTGCAAATTCGCTTTTTTTCCCGTCGTATCCTAGTTAGTTTTCTTTAGTTGCCTTTTTCAGCTCAGCCACTTTTAAATCCACCAACTTTGGCATTTTTACACACTTTAGTCCGATTTGTTTTAGTTTACTATTATTTATTTTTTATCAATGTCCAGTTGACCAAAATCCAATTCGCACCCCACACCTGACACCGTTCTGATTTCGTTAGGTATGAATCCAAATCGATACATAAAAAAAAATCAACTGATTTATTTACATACTTACACTACTAAACATGATCACTTACGATTACTAGAAGTTTTACACTATATATTTAATATCTATTATTTATGTCCGATTTAAATATCGCGTCAATATTCATTAAAATATTCAATATATATTAATAATAAAATGGAACTTGAACTAGGCTCCCAGCGGCAACGCGACTCCTTATATACTCGGCGGGTGATAGTTCCGGAATATTCGCTAACCTTCCACGCGTCTCCAGAGATGTCGTGCGTGTGTGTCATTTCGGAATGCTGAAGAACGGCTGGTATTTGCAGCGTTGCCAATATCGTTACAATATGTTACTGCCTTGTTAAAAAAATTATTTGGATATTTTCTGATCATGACTTTTCATAGAAATTCAACTTGGTATCTAATCTGAAAACAAGTCTTGTCAATATTGAATCAATACTCTCATGATTAAATGTCAATATTATTATAGATTAAATGTCTTAAGGGTTGGGCCCTACCATATGGCGATGAGCAACAGAGATTTATTAACCCATTAGTGCCCAAAGTTAGTTTTTGTTTTATTTTTAAATTATAATTAGAAAAAATACCTTATTATGGGTCTAATAAAGAAAAAAAATGTTTTTTAAGTTTTAATTCACTAAAGCCTTTGTTTTAGGGCGTCCCTTTAGAGGGACGCTGGGCAAAAGAAAAAAAATAATTAAAGTACGATAACATGTTTATTATGTTTTATATATAATTACATTATATTTTAGTTATCATGGTAAAGTTGGAAACAAATTTTAGGATGCAATGCAATGTTACACTTTGAATGAATTGCCTTTTTTTTTCACATAGGGCACATCGGCGGTCGGTTTCATTGACTATCAGATGCCCAATATTATCAAATCGTACGTCATGTAATGGTCGAGGCACTCTGGTTTTTCCTTTCAGGGGTTTAGTACCAAAACTTTTCAAAAAACTTAGCGAATGTATCGTCGAAACGCCAATAAACTAACAGAGTAAGGATGATTTGTTTTCAATTTTCGCATAAGTAACCAAGCATTCAGAACAGATACATCTAATAAATATAAGACTAGTGGCCAATACCATTTCCTTTGTCGAAATCTTGATCTATAAGCCGCAACAAGACCATCTAATTTGTCCACACCACCCATATATTCATTATAGTTGGCTATTATTTTCGGCTGACGAATGGTCCCAACATAACTAACAATAAATTGTGTTAGTTACTTCAGTGGTTTCAAAATTGGATGCAATAGAAACAACTTTATTATCTTTCCATTGTACGAGTATGCTGGTGTCATTTCGATAATACTTATAGCTTCCCCTTTACTGATTTTATTCCTTCTTAGTTTGTACCGGACATTTCTCTAAACGATTATCTCTTATTGTGTCTGTGGTACAATAACTAATTGTTTTTCGATAAATAGTCGAAGAGAGGAAGGCCTGTAGACTTTAATATCTCAAAAGCAAAAAAAGTTTTAGTATTTATGAGGAGACGAGAAATCTGTTTGCTTTGTGGGAACTCTACAGATGTTTCTGCTTTAAAATTTTCATAATTAGGTTTCCTTGGTTTTCTCTGATCTTAAATTTTCTTTCTCATCTTGATTTTTCTAGTATAATCCAGAGAATATTGAACATAAATTTGCCGAATTCATTAAATATGAACTGTTCAATTTCCTTTAACACATTATCATGCAGAAGATCATAAATTATCATGTATTTTCCTTGTAGTCGTTTCCTTGAAGTCCTTAATGATACTATAAGGAGCTTGAATAACTTTTTTATTGAATAATCTGGTCGATGGAATTTTGGCAACAATAAATAATTATGCAGAAGATTTTATTTGCTTTTGCAATAACTTGAAAACATTTTAAAAATCTGGTCGTACTACTATAGTTGTTCTACATTAAATTTAATATTATAGCTTTAAATTTAATATATTTTTTGTAAATGTTAATAAATAAAAAAAATTTGCATTGCTCCTTAGTGTATAACAATATTATAGTATTTTTCTAAATTTTACATTTTAATGTCATTTGTTTTTTACTATTTTAAGACAAATAAACTATTTGTTTCCATTTTATATAATTAACTAGTTTTTTATATAATTAACTACTTTCGCATAGCAACCTCCTTAAAAACAATAAAACAAGGTATTTTAGAAAATAGATGAGTTCTATAATGATGCCTAAAACATCTCTAAGTGCTATTTTTTGCAAAGCACGTTGAATATTTCCCTTTTTTCTTGAGGTAAACTGGACCCCTATTCCATTTAACATCTAAGAGATTGTGTCCGCTACGGCTGAAGGGTTGATATAAATTAATTGAAAACCGACTCAGAAAATGTCCCCTTTAAAAATAAATTTAATGTATTTTTGCATCTTTAATTTTTTATAGGTGCTGAAACATATAGGGTAATACGTTTTTGAACTGACACTCTGTATAAACCACAAGAACAAAAAAATACAATTATTCATTTTACAATAACTTGTTGATAGGGTCTAGATTATCGGTTCGTTTGTTTTTTATATCTTCTTTTATTGGCACAAAAATCAACAGACAAAGGAAATATAACGAAGTAATCTAGTTAACCGCATCCCCAGGGATTAACGAGGAATATATGTGATCACTTTACAAGGCTGACCCGTCAGCGAGATATTTGAAATATTACCGATTCCAGAGCTGCCTTTTATATCAATCAGTGAACAGGGAATTCGTATGTTTGATGGTATCGTGTTTTTCCATTATATTGTACGGTTAAAAGTTTCCAGGTCGGATGAATGCTCGCTCCATTTTGTAGTTTTTACTGTTTGCTCTCCCTTTATATATTGATTGTTTAATTTTTTTAAGAAAATAAGAGAAAAGTTTTTCCTTTTTGTATTTGGGATGAACAAAGGCCTTTGTTGCTTTTGTTTGAAAATGTATGAACCATCAAGGAGAACATGAGATAAACATTGCGATTGTCGTATATATTTAGTTTTTCTTTTAGAGTAATTGAAAAAACATATCTATTATAGTTTATATAATAAAAAAGCATTTTTTTTCTTCTATTATACTAAATATAAATGGTTCTAATAGAATTAATATTAATTAAACTTACTTCTATGGTTAATTTCTAAAAGTATTTAAATATTTAACATATACGGACATTTTAATCTTTCTTTAGTTGACGCTTGAGGATGGAAAATTTAGCATTTACATATGGTGAGTCCGTTGGAATTGAGGAAGAAGAATAAGATCATTTAAATGTAAAACAGAGACAAATAAGAAATTTGATTTATTGTAACATGGAGAGAAAGCATTTTAATCGACTTGTAGTAAAATCTGATTGGTTAAAACTTAATTGATTGAATTATTGTCATTCTACAATAAAAACTGCAAGTTGATTAAAATCCGTAATCTCCAAATTTAAATAACCAATTTTACTGAAAACATTTATCATAAAAATAATATCTCCGGATCTATTAGGACTACTTAAATTAAGTAAAATCCAATACGGCTTCTATAAGAAAATTAAAGATTGTCATTAAAAAATGAAACATCACATAAATTTAAAAGCGCTATTTAAATATTAGTCTTAAACATTCGTCTTCAAAAAATTTCCTCTAAAAATCAATTCTTTTTCTAATTTGATCCAAGCCACAATTTCTTTCTTTACTCGTTTCAAGTGAAATCGACCTTATCTAACATAGCTCTTTCACGCATCATACTTTTAATTTGAGGTGCAATCCATTTTGTTTTGTGATGTTTATATAGGACCTTGTTATAATTTCTCGCTACTATAGCTCTCTAAGAGTTTATTATGCTCATAGTTTTATTACCACTATAAAATTGTAAGATAAAGTATCTTAGAACATTGAATGGCTAGAATTAGCATTGCCATGGAACTATAGGCAGTTTGTTTCAGACTGTAGGAAATTTATGTATTTTTTATATTTACATGATCGATAAAAAAAACAATATATATTAAATGGTACTCATGCCAGTTTTGAAACAAAATTGGCAGTTTTAAAAATAGTTGTTTACAAGATTGTCGTAAATATCCTCATGTGGAAATATAGATACTATAAAATATACCTCTTCGACAATCAAAGAAAGAAAGAGAAACTCGCAGAATTTCTGTTTGCAATTTCTTTTTCAACTTAACTTTTCTTCTATTTGTATAGAAATTTCTTAAAAACATAATATTTAGCATTAAGAATAATTTAAAATAGCGTTAAGAATATCTTAAAGTCTTATAAATATAAAGTTATAAAGAATAAATAAAGGTAAATAAATTTTATATTTTAAGTTGCAAACAACCCAAAAAATTCTTTTAGAAGACGAACTAAAGCGAATTGAGTATTGTTTAAAGAAGTGATCTAACGTACGAACAGGAATGAAACGTTCATAGAGAATTCATTCATCATAATTTGTTGAGATTGAGAGGTTACTCAACAGAAATTATAGGTTAGTGCATTCTAATTGTATTTAAATGCACTAGCCTCAAAAGATTAATGTATGAGCCCTCATTTTAAGAAACTCAATTATTGATCCTTTTTTTAATTATTGGCAATCTAAATTAAAGAAATATCTTAATCTTTTAAAGGAACAATTTATTCCTACGTTTCGGCGGCTAAATATTAATTTGAATGAAATATTGTAGCAATGAGACGGATGCCCTGATAATGCTAGAATAAACATGAAACAACTGTTTCAACTCAACATAAGGTTCATTAATTTTAACATAATTTTGCGCAAGAATATTATAATATAAGTGAATAGATAGAATATGGACCAAAGCATCGCTTGACTGGTAAGGAGCCGTATCTATCTTAGTCTCCCATGTTTGACTTAAATATTAGTTACTGAATAAAACTTTCAATTTGACTAATGCTAGTATATACAGATCGTGTTTTCGTTCGTTACTTATAGGAAACCGCATAGAGGCGAAATTTTGTAACGTCGCGCGTGTACTCACTGAACACTTTGCAGAAAATAGGGAAGAAAATGGAGAAGATAGCACAAATATTAACATTAATGCAAGTGAACAAGAAACCAAAGAAATTAAAGTGAGAGAAAAAAAGAGAGCGTTTGGTAAAAATTCTGAGCCATCGCAGCCTCAACCCAAAGAAAAGCTGTTAAAAATGATGGTCCTAGATTTTCAGCCACTATCTTTTGTTGAAAATAAAGGTTTTAAGGACTTTGCTAACAGCCTTAACGCGCTTTATAAAATCCCTAGTAGGATATATTTGACAAACACTCTCTTAAAAGACAAATTTGTTATGGTAAAATCAAACATTAAAGCAATATTGTGTGAGGTGAACTATGTTTCAGTAACATGCCATTTTAGTTATAAAGATAAGTTGAATTCTCAAGTTTTGTCTACCGATGAGATTTCTGGGTCCCATACTGATGAAAATATTGGTCACACATAAAAAAAAATATTAAATGAATGGGGAATTATAGACAAAGTCGTTACAATTGTATCCGATAACGGAAGTAACATAAAAAATGCAGTAAATGTACACTTGAAAAAACACAATCACCCTTATGTGGCACTTTACACACACCTTAAATTTATGCGTTATTGACAGCATAAAAAAAACGAGGATTTTTCATTAATTTGCAGCAAATCTCGAACACTAGTTTCGTATTTTAAACACAGTGTACTAGCGACCGAAAAATTGAAAACGACACAGGTTCAAATAGGGTTTCCAGTTCTTAAAATTAAGCAAGGTGCAATTCGACATTATTTATATTAGAACGCCTTTTAGAGGTTAAAGTTGCATTGTCCGTAATATTATCCAGTTTGCCTCAACCTCCACTTAGTTTAAACGCTATGGAATGGAGTATTGTTGGAGATTGTGTGCCATTTCTCAAGCCTATCGAAATTATGACGTCAGTATTATCGGCTGAAAAATATTCAACGATATCTATAATCATACCATTAATTAGAGGACTACAACACACTTTACAACATATAAATCCAACAACGGAGGTTGGCATAAAATTAAAACAGTCATTATTAGAGGTGATAGGAAGAAGGCTTGCTCCGCTCGAAAGGGACAAAATTGTAGCAAAAGCGACATTTTTAGATCCGAGGTTCAAAGGTATAGGCTATGGACTGGAAGAAAACGCTAAAAACGCTGAGTCTTGGGTATTAGAAGAAGTGAAACACATCGTTTTAAAAAATAGCACTGATTCTATGCCGGAACTTGAACCGAACTCTTTGCCACCGACATCAGATCCATCTAAAGATCTTTGGGCATTTTTTTATGACAAATTATTGAAAAAAAATCAATTGTAACACCGACAACAACAGCAATGTTAAGTATAAGATAATATTTGCAACTCCCAAATTTGAATAGAACAAAGTACCCATTTCAGTTTTGGAGCCAAAATAAAACTATGTTTCCAGAACTGTACGAATTAGCCTAAAAATATTTAAGTATTCCTGGAACGTCTGTTCCATCAGAAAGATTATTTTCTAAGGCAGGACAAGTAACTAATGTTCGACGAAATCGCTTACTACCTAAAAATTTAAATCAGATTATTTTTTTGAATAGTTTTTATTTGCATTAATTTCTTTGCTTTTCATTTTTGTTTTTACTTTAAATTTTAGAAATAATGTGTTTTTTTTTTAAATAAATTTTCGTTTGTGTATTTTTTAAATTGTATAAGATATTTTATTCAATGACACAACTTATAAATATAATATAATAAGTTTTTTGTTTTTATTAGTTTAAGTTTTAAAAATGTGTGATATTTTATGTACCACAATATGTTATATGTTATAAAAAAAAATGTCGGATTTAGTTTTTTTTAAATCATGTAAACTGATTTATTCAATAAAAATAAAACAGTTATCCGGATCAGTACTCAGTACTCATTTAAGTATTCGATTTTAAGTTGTACTCGATTCCGTAATATTCGATTCCCTAAAGTATTCGATTCAGCCCATCACTACGGCCGGCCCGAGCACAAGATTAGTAATCATCTGACTTTCGTGGGAGTTGCGTCGTTTGGCGACAAAATGTCCCAAAATATTACGCGAAACTCCAGGCATTTTTAAAATATTTATTCTTATGCGGGTTTTACAGACATGACAATGTGTAAAACCCGCATAGAATTGTAATCTTAAAATGTTTAATATGCAGTGTTTTGCATAATGAAAATTAAAGCGTTATTCTAATAAAAAATAAAATATCAACTCTGATAAAAATATAATAAAAAATCAGAAATAAAACTCTAATAAACAAACTTAACAACATATCATTTTTTAAATAAAAGGCTCAAATAAACCGCCTTCTTTCGCTAAACAAAAACTTAACCTATCGTAAAAGCTATTTCGCACCTCCAAAAGAGTTTCAGGTAAAATGGAATTGGCACCTTCGACAATTTTATTTCGCAACTCCTCTAAATTTGTTGGCCTACTAAATTCATGCTTGTAAATGGTCTGCTTAAGGTAACCCCACAGATAAAATTCATTTGGAGACAAATCTGGAGATTTAGGAGGCCACTTATCGCCAGTCCCACTAATAAGGCGGTTAGGAAAAGTATTTGTTAAAAATTCTTTTAACCTAACCGCGTTATGAGCAGTACAGCCATTTTGCTGAAAATAAACCGATCCCAGGTCTACATCAGGAAGGATTTGAATGGCAGGAAGATTTTTGGTTTTGCATCAACTCAAGGTACTTTTGGGCGTTTAAAGTGCCATCAATAAAAAATTGCCCTATAACATTGTCGCCCGAAATACCTGCCCAAACATTCAATTTCTGAGGATACTGGGTACGAAACTGAAAACTTCTGTGCTCGTTTTCCTGAGACCAATAACGAACAATGGAAGGATTGTGTTTGTCATGTAATGAAAAAGAAAATTCATCAGAAAACAAAAATTTTTAAAAAAGTATTCGTTTTCATTTGCCTTTTCCATCATGGTTTTACAAAATTCCATTCTTCGCCACTGGTCTTCAGCAAATATTTCCTGAGTTTTTGAACACTTAAAACATTTGTAGCCATATTTTTTCCAGATACGAGCAACAGTTTTATTGCTCATTCCCAGTTCCTCTTTAACACTTCTAGTGGACCGTGTCGAATCAAGTTCTAGGGTACTGCAAACCATTTCTTCCCGCCGTTCTATATCCTGGACCACTTCAACAGGTGGTTCTTGACGTTTTGTGTGGCATTTTTTGCAATCTTGAAGACAAAAAGATGTCTCAAAATTTGTAACCACATTTAAAACCGTTTTTGCACAAGGAATCGGTCTATTCTCAAATGTCACTGAAAACAAATCTCTACATTTTACTGCCGAATTGCCTTCATAAAACCATTTAATTAGTTGAACTTTTTCGGAAGGGGTATAAATAGCCATAGTGAAAAAAACACGAAAATAACGCTCAAAAATTATTAATACAACGTGCAGTAATACAGCAAAGTGAGGTCTGCTGACTCCCGGTTTAAAAAATAAAAACGAAAAATTCCGCCGCCTGCAAGCCGCAACCAAGCGGTGTTGCCATTATTTTGGGTAATACGTAGCTCACGATAACACGATCTGTATAATAACTATTATATATATAATGTCTATATATTTATTTAGACATTATATACATACCATGATTTATTCTAATTTTAACTTATTGTGAATGATAAAAGTAATACACATTCATAATATGACTAGAAAATAACGCAATCCATCCACTTAAATGAAATTATAAATAAAAAAGTATATAAAAAAGACCTTTAAATTGATATATACTAAATTACCCATCGAAGCAATTCGCTAAAACTTTTACGATAAGCAACACATAAAAAGTGCAGTACATCCAATTTATTAGCACTTAATCACTTCGAAATTAAATTGCTAAAACTGCCCTGGTTAATATTATTCTTAAAATCCACTCTTTTTTGTATGTATGGTGAATTATAATTTGGTTATTACTATTCGCTCTTGTATTTGTTATATTATTTAAGAACTCTTTTACTTTATAAGTTGTAAGAGTAAGGCCTTTGTAAAACATATCTTGAGTGTTCATATAACATATTGGTTGGAAAACGAATATCAAGATAATAGATTAATTTAATTATTCTTTTTTGCGCAATAATAATATACTTTGTGGAGTTGTGATAAGCGCCTCCTCTTACAGTTTTCCCGTATAAAGGCTGTGACTGTACGAGAGCAAAGTACACTAATCTTAAAATATGTAGATCTGTAATTTTAGACAATATTTTAAGAGGATAGAAAAGTGAATAATTTTTTTTTGTTAAGGTTTGTATGTGTATGTCTCTACATAGGTGTCTATCTACAATGATTTCTGGTTAGGCTTCCCTTTTAGAGCTCTTTATAGACCAATTTGATTCTTGTCTAAAAGGATGGTTTATATTAACTGTTGTATTTTCAGGTAAACTGGAAACGTTATTTGAGAACAGAATAATTGATTGCGGTTTTCTATTTAATTTACTGCAAGTAGATTTGGATTAAACCAGTATACAATTTTTCTGAGACTAGAATTAATTTTTTGTTCTACTTTACTCCACGAACCACCTCAACAAAAGTATCATCATTGAACGAGATAATGTTACCCTAGTATTCTTGCTGTAATGGAAAGTTTAGATAAAAAATAAACAGTATAGGGCCAAGCACTTTTCCCTGGGGTATTTTCAATTTAATTTTGCTGTATGAACTGGTTTTCTTATCATTGTGTTGTTTTGTTTCTTTGATTTATTCGATAAAGATATCTCTCCAAGAGACGTAGTGCCGGACCGCGAATACCCATTCCTTCCAGTTTTGTCAAAAGCAGGTTATGATCCACAGTATTAAATGTCTACCACAGTCTACTTGAATCGACACTTTTATAGATTTTGTGATTTAATGCAATGTCATTATTTGTAGATTTATTCTTTTGAAAAATGTATTGATTGTTGGATAATGGCTTTTCTGAATCTATAAGGTCAACTAGTCTTTAAACTTTGTTTAAAAGCCTTTTCGAAAACCTTTTTTCGGTTAGACAACAAGCTGATTGGCCTATAATTTTCTGCCAGTGTCGGATTTCCTTTTTTATATATAGGTTTAACTATGGTACTTTCAAATTATGCGGTATTTTTAATGAGTTAATAATGTTATAAACGTCTGATTTAGAGACAGGTTTTAAAAAGAATGATTTGTTACTTTTATTGCTTACAAAATTAATGGATTCTTTAACAGTGTAGTTTTTTTTTAACAATATTTGTCATTTTTTCACCCAAACTTATGTAATACATAATAAAAAGATCATGTATATCTTCTGTGTCTGTATATTATTTAATTCGTCTTTTAATTTAATTATTTTTGAGCTATTGTTTTCGTTTTTATAATTAGATGTAAAAGAATTTAGAGTTTTTTATAGCTGTTATTTATATTTTTTGTAACCTTTTCTCTGTATTAGTTTTCTTTTGCTTCCTTAACGAGAGTAATAATTTTGTTGCTATAAATTGTATACCTACTGTAGTTATCACTCTTATTATTGTTCTTATAAATTTTACATAAACCATCCCTTGTACTCATTGAAGTTAAAAGTCCTTTGGTTATTCATGGTTATTTTATTATTAAATGTAGTAAATGTTTTATAGTGGCCTTTTTTAATTGCAGCAGTAATTTTGTTAATCAGTATATTAATATCTCCTTGTACGTCAGTCAAATTGTATAAAGGCTCAAGAAATGTATCTTTTAAAATATTGTTGGCCTCTTATTTACATAAAATAATAAATGTGTATTTTTTTTATCTAGTTATGATGAGTTTGAAATAAAAAATATTTATTTATTATTAAATATTTTTCAATTCTTCCCTTTATGATATTGTTTTTTTTTATTTCCATTTAGTCGATCTGGTTTGTTAAGCTCCATGATAATATAATAGGATAATGATCTGAAATCTTAGAATGCATATGATGAATATATGATCCAGACAATATCGTATATTTTTTTTTAAACTTGTGAATTTATTGAGGGTAGATTTAAATCCCTGTTCGTAATTTATGTTATGTTAAGATATTCGTTACTTTCTATAGAATTATCCAGTATATTAATGTTAATATCTGCCATCAATATTTCTTTTTGTGACATGGCATTATTTTTTAGATAATCTTAAGTTAATTTACAAATAAAATATTATTTACAATATGACATTCATAAACTGCTATAATTTCTATATAGTTGTTATTTTCGATTTTAATTTCAAGTTTTACAAATTTAAGTGCACCTATGTTTATGATTTTTGTTATAAGCATGATTGCCAACTTTCTATAAGCTACCTTTATTAATTGCCTTATTATATACACAAAGAGCTCGAAATCCTAGGTGGTCTCCTAGATCTTCCGATTTATTGCCAAATGATTTTTTCGTTTGTAGATATATCATCGAACGATCTTTACTAACCATCTTTAAATAATTGATTTCAGTACCAAAACATATAATTATTTTGCTTATAAATGTATTGTGTTACCAATAATCTTCAATATAAACGGAGAGTATAGAATGAGAAAAATTCTGCAAGGTTGGCGAAGGAGATTCAGCTAGAGATATTTAGGATCAGTTATCACAAACAAAGGTGGCTATGACGAAGAAATCGATTGTAGACTGGTCTTGGCACGTAACTTAACAATAAAAACTAAAATTATTAAACTCCTCAAATTGTTTATTGCAACCTTTTTATTGCCACATATCGATGGCCTAGGCGCAATCCCTCGTATCATCAACTTTGGCTAAATCGAGTTATTATGTTCCTGATATTAGGTGGAACATTGTGCGCTATCTATCAAAAGCTTAACGCACTACGTGCAAAATGAACGCGGGAAATCGGTGTCCGCAATAACAGGTATCAACGCGAGTCGGTAATCCAGTGGAAATAGCTCATATTAACAGTTTTTACATGGCCAGTAGGATAAGTGGTTTTTGCTCTAGTGATTTTTTGGTTTTCTTGTGAAAAACACACGTAAGTTTAGGTTTAGTTTATCTGTAAAACGTATTAGGTTTGTTTCTTTTATTTGTTTTTATAATAATTTTGTACAATATCAAAATCAAAGCCAGTTAAAATTAGGTTTAAGGTTGCTTTTGTTAATACATGGTATTACAATTTTATATAAATTTTTGTTACGTTGTATTTCAAATGGCAATTGTAAATTATTTAAAGTAATTTTGCATTATATATGCGACAATATAGCTGATCTGACTTTATCGGACCAAGGCCAAGGCCTTGGGGTTAAAAAACTTCTTGTAGATTTTTTTTTTTAGTTTTCCACCATGACATCTAGGGGTAAACGTTTGGTTTTGCTAGCACGCAAAAACACGCAACCTCTCAAAGATGATACAGGCAATTTTAATAACTAAGAATCTTTATCAGATTAACAGAATGCATTACGGAGGAAACAAATACAATTGGAGATAATGACATACTTCAACAGGCACTGCAAAGCAGTTTTCTCTCTGAAACTAAGCAAAATATTGATGATATTTTGCCGTAAAATATTGGTGAACTGAGTTATCAGAAGCTACAGGTTTTAGAGAATGTTCAGTCTTATTCTGTAGAAATCATTTTTGAAAAGTCTAATGAAATAAAAGAAGCTATAATAAATGAAGAATTACCTAAAAATTACAATCGAACAAATAAAGGAGATGATGCAGATTTTGTTTCTTATGAAGAAGAAGATGTTCCGGGCAATTTTGAGTGTATTATTAATGAAGAAAACCTTAGTTCAGGCACATAAGAACAAGAACCAGGTTTAAATGGACGGCATAACGATGAAAGCGATACTGTCATATATGAAAATAAATAAGAAAAAAAGCGGCGAAGAAAATCTAATCAGGACGAATGGTCAAAAGAAAAAAAACAAAATGAAGAAGATGGCTGGAAAATGGTATGGTATGGTATGGATGGTATAGAGAAGAAAGACTAGAAATAACAAAAGTCAAATTTTTCATAACAAAGAGCAGCGCGAGATGTACATCGTCCAAGTGTTTAAAATACAAAACTAGATTTTGGGGCTCAATATCCGAAGAAGAACGAAACCAAATTTTTTCCAGCTTTTGGAAAAGAATGAACTGGGACCAAAGAAAGATATATGTCATTGCGCCTATAAATATTAAATCTATTAAAAGAAAGTATGTTGAAAATTCCAGACGCAGTTTAATATACGACTATTTCTTACAAGTTGGTACACAAAAAAAAAGTTTGCATAAAAACGTTTTCTACACTAGGAGTGAACGAAGCGATGGTTTCGAACTGGTGCAAAAAAAAATCAAAATGGTATTATTCCTGCCGCCGATGTTTCCAAAAAAAACTAGAAAAGCCTAAAAGGATGCTCCCCGACCTAAAACAGAAAGGGAAATTGGACTGAAGGAACGATCAAATTAGTTAAAGATATTTTTTAAAGAACTTTCCAAAATGCCTGCACGCTATTGCAGAAAAGATTCCACAAAGCAGTACCTTCAATTGAATATGATTTTCAGTCAAAGGCAAACTTATATAAAATATACCAAGAAAACTTTCAGGAAGATAAACAAAAGGTTTTAAGTTATTGGTGCTTTTCCGAGTTACTTGAGTGAAGTTGAGGGGGATTTATGTTCTTCCATATTTACTACAATTATTATTAATCATTTGGAAAAGTATTGTTAAGACGATTTGCTAGTGATATTTTGGAGTGATGGGTGCGACTACGAGAATCGGAATGTGGTACTTTCAAATAAACTACTGCAATATTCTGTTAAAAACAAAAAACCTGTGGCGCAAAAATATCTGGAACCCGGGCACACCCAAATGGAATGCGATGCTTTCCATAGCCTGATGACTAAAAAATCAAGAAATTTCATTACCATATGATTACATTACCAAAATTCGCGAAGCAAGAAAAAAGCCGACTCCATTAATTGCAGAAATGTTGACACATGAAATATTTAAAAACTACTCTAATAAAAATCTCATGCGGTACAGAAGCATAAGACCAGGGCAATGTACCGATGATCCCACTGTCAATAATCTAAGAGAACTACATTATTATCCTGATAGCACCATAGGATATAAAATTTACTTTTCCGATCAAGTTCGATATTTACAAAATCTGTTGCATTTTATTTTTATTATATTCTTGGGCAAATAGCATTTATCAACATGTGATTCAATAAGCAATACCACGTATAAAACCGCATAGCTAAAAAAACTAATGTAAAATATTTTTGTAGATAAAGTTGTCTAACAAATACGATTTTTACCTACGTAAATAAAAGTTGCATAGGAGCTTAGAACATTGAAAAGCTAGAAGTAGCATGCCGTGGAACTATGGGCATTGGGCAGGTTTGTTTGCTTGCAACATCTCTGATGCAATGATGCCAAATGCTTATATAAAAATGGCAAAAATCACTTTATAATATTATAAAAAATTTTAGTTGTTTCCGAAGGAACAAAACAATACTACTGCTCCTCTTTAATAAAATTTACATGATAAATATTTATTAATTATTATAGAGTTTAAGTATAATTAATATTACCATTTATGAGCTATTTATGTGTTTTTTTAACGGACTTCATTAGAGGAGGGTCCTAATAAAAGGCATTTTTTTCAAAGCATTTTTATGGAAATTAAATATTTCATTAATATAATATTATAGATTTCTTAATAAATCACGGTTTAAGACACAAATTTTTAACATTTTGCAAAAATTTATTGTTATTGTTGTATTGGACAAAACTCAGTTTTAGATCACTTACTTTATGTCACATAATATATACTTCAATGGTGCTGACTTTTTCAAAGGGATAGTATTGCTTCAGAGAAAAGAGTAAAAACTACAAGAATGTTCAAATTGTGAAGGAGTTGCAGGTTTTTTATAGGGTATAAGATTTTTATTATGGGTATTTTAGCTGTACAATAGTTCTGAGACATTTAACACT
This sequence comes from Anthonomus grandis grandis, assembly GCF_022605725.1. NCBI lineage: Eukaryota > Metazoa > Arthropoda > Insecta > Coleoptera > Curculionidae > Anthonomus > Anthonomus grandis. The sequence goes on along the minus strand of NC_065548.1, from coordinate 17,238,693 downwards.
GACCTATATAATACCTAATACCAATTATATCATATTAATTTATACTAAAAAACAAAGCTTACCTAAGAATAAAGACTATGTACAATAGATAAGATAAGATAGTTTATTACTAGTAATATACAAACAAGTACTTTTACAAGTTAAATAAAATATGTAGTATGTTGGGCTTTTTCAAAAATGATGTTATTATTTCCTAAGTATTTTAATGATGACTTTTGATATTTTAATATTTTAATAATGATTTTTTTTCGAATCACATCTAAAAAACAACTAATTCGATTTCTTTGGCACGAATTTGTTGCAATCTTCGAATTTTAATTTTTTGTTCTTTATTTTTTTTTTCATAATTTGGCAACTAACTTTAGCTTTTGAAACAGTGGAATCATCAGTGCTTAGGTCCCCAGGATACCATTTTAATTTTACCCTAGAATAATGTACATAAAAATATAGTATTACTAAAATTAAAAAGAAAAAATAAAAAAGTGTATTATGATATTCGAATTGATCAATAAAATGTATGTTATTATAAAGAATCTTTATAATATCATACATTTGATTAATTGCATTTAATTAATCAAATATAACACAATAAAATACTATGTCACTATAAGATATATAGAATAAGATGATACATGGCATAAAACTCTTATTTGTACTTAGAGAAAGAATTAAACAATAATTTTTAAATGTGTTATATTGATGTCTATTTTGAGTGTATTTTTACCTTTTCCTTGGCAGAGTCAGGGAATGTGTAGCAATTAAACTAAATCGGCTTGGATGAGTGATCTGTAATTATACAAAACTTGGTGTATCAAGAATATTAATCTATTTTAATTACCCATAATTATCTATATTAGCTTCACTGTTTGTACTGAATATAGATTAGGGTTTCTTAAAAAACCTACCTATACCTGCTCGAGCAACGGCTACTGCATTGACGAGCCCTTCGATGACATAGGTCCAGTTCAATAAATTACACAGTTGTGATTTACGATTACATAAGGGTTTATTGTACCTTTTGGTTAGTAATAATTAACAGGTATAGACTAATGAACGATTTACAATGTTGAAGTTAGTTATTTACCAGGGTTTACAATATTAGTTGACGTTACCAGCCTTCCAGAATCACAAGACCAATAGCAGGAACTTAGCAGGAACCAGGAACGGCATTAGCACTAACGTCACCTTGGTTTGTGCAGCTATTGACAACCACTGTTGCACTCACAACGTTGCACTCACTTTCAGTTCAGTTTTCCACCTTTACGCACACTTATTCACTATAGACTTTTTTACATAACTTAAACTACTTTATCGTAACAATTAGGTATACATATATGAACTTTAGACAAATACTTAAACGGAAGAGAGTGAGAGAGAGAGGAATTGCTTGCGCCAACTTGCTCTTGACTAACTTATTTTCTCGGTACTTTAAGCTTTGTGAATTCCTTCACTGGTGAAAGAAACCTTGTGTTTCGGGGGCGCGAGAGTAGGTACTTCTTTTTGCGGTGACTGAGTGAATACTGATTTTTTCTCATGGGACTCGGGGTGAAATGTTGGGTAAAAATGTGGGATGCACGTGTGTCATGGGGCCAACACTTAAGTGAACTTGAGGAGAAAAATGGATTTTTAAGTGCACTTAAGCTAAACTGGTAACAAAGGCATTTCTTAAAAAGTAGGTAAAAACACATGTTGGGATTTGGGAGAAAGTTCAGGCAAAAATTATTTACTTGAGAAAAAAGGTATTATTCGTTTGACAACCATAAACTTCGATTCCATAAAATCATAAAATAAAATAAATTGTTAAAATTAACTTTTAACATACTCCCCCCTTTTGAAGGCTTTGCCTTCAACAAACATTATACATTATAACTTATAGACGAAACTTATCAAGAAATACTATGGTTAAACTAACTTACTATCAGATTTGGGCAACGGGCATAATTTGGTTATATTTCTAGTAAATATTCCATTTTTAGTCCTAATTTTTACCAAGCGTATTTTACCATCTCTATTAGGTAAAGTGTCTACTACTCTGGCCAACGGCCAATCAAGAGGTTTGGTGTTCTCATCTTTAAGAAGAACAAGGTCATTTGTTTCAATATTGGGGACTGGGGACATCCATTTAGGCCTATTCTGAAGATTGTTGAGATACTCTTTGGTCCATCTAGTCCAAAAGAATTGTTGAATCTGACTTAACCTTTGCCAACGATCTAAGCGGTTTTCAGGAATTGACGAGACATTGGGCTCAGGGTACGAAACGAGAGGACTTCCAACTAAAAAATGTCCAGGGGTAAGACAAGTTAAGTCCAGTGGATCAGCTGATAGGGGAAGAAGTGGCCTGGAGTTTAAAATAGCCTCAATTTGTGCTAAAATAGTGGAAAAATCTTCAAAGGTTAAATTCTGGTTTCCAATTAATCTTCGTAAGTGATGTTTAGTACTTTTTATAGCTGCCTCCCAAAGACCACCCCAGTGAGGAGAGAAAGGAGGTATAAATTGCCACTGTATTTCATGGCATGAGAAAAATGCAGTCAATTGCTCTTGTGTCTGTTGTGACTTAAGCGTGTCATAAACTTCTTTAATTTGATTGCTGGCACCGGAGAAATTTGTACCATTGTCACTAAAAATTGTTGCCGGGCATCCACGTCTTGAAATAAAACGTTTAAAGCATGCTAAAAATGCTTGTGAAGAGAGACTTGATACTAGCTCCAAATGAACAGCTTTAGTGACCATGCATACAAATAAAGCGATATACGCCTTTTCAATTTTGGCGCGTCGAAGAGATGACGATTTAATAATAAATGGTCCTCCAAAATCGACACCTGTTGTTAAAAACGGTCTAGAAGGGACAACTCTGGATTTAGGGAGATCTGCCATAATTTGTTCTCCTGTTTTAAGCTTAAATTTATAGCATTGTAAACAGTTTATAGAGATCTTTTTTATTTCTCTTAATCCATTTAGCGGCCAGTATTTAAGACGAATATTTGACAATATCGTTTGAGGACCAGCATGTCCTAACCTAATGTGTTCTTTTTTTAGCAAGAGTCCAACAACATGGTTTTTTGAGGGCAATAAAATTGGAAATTTTTGATCAAATGATATGGGTGCTTGGGATAATCTGCCTCCAACCCTTATGAGATTGGAGGTATCGATAAAGGGGTTTAACCTAAGGACTTGCTTGTTTGAAATTTTTCTTTCTTCTGACTTTAGTTCACTGATTTCCTTTGAAAACGTTTGGTGTTGAACTTGCTTTACTATAAAAATTTCTGCAGCCTTTAATTCAGTTACAGCTAAAGCACCATAAAATTTTTTACCATTACCTTTACAATTATTTACAAATCTATGTATAAATGCAATAGTTCGTTGCAATCGCGAGAAGTTAGAGAACCGATTAAAAAGTGTTATCCAGAAATCTTCGGAGTTAACAAGCAAGACCGTTTTTGCTTTTCTTGCTTCTTCTTCAGTGGAGCAAGGTCCCTTTTCATACATTTTGAAATTTTCATTCCACCAAAGCGTAGAGGTGAGAATTTGGTATGCGGTAAATCCGCGAGAAAGATGATCAGCTGGATTATGAGAAGCGAATTTCTGTTAAAATTTTGAGATCGTTCATTTTGGGTTTGAGGATTTGGCCTCCAATGTGAATTTCTGCTTTGCAAGGGCTGTGCTGCATCATCCATTGGATGCAAAAGAGAATGGTGTTTCATATGACAAATCTGGCACCTCTGAGATGTACAGTTTTTTACTTGATGCCTTGAACCGAGACAATTAAAACATAGATTATTATGATTAACAAAATCCTGTTTCTGTTTTAAACTAAGATCTTTAAATTTAAAACAAGTATAAATTTTGTGATCAGGGTGCTCACAAAAGGGACACTTTTGTCCTGCAACAAAATGTGAGCGAGAGTTTTGAGGAGAGTTTTGAGGTATGACTTGGTTGCCTTGGCGTTGCCCACCATGAGCATAGTGTGAAATTTTTTTAACAAAGGGAGTGTTGTGTTGAGAAGAACGTCCATGGGAATAATTTCTAGTTGAAGGGCTTTCAGAGAGATCTTCTAACACCGAACAACGCTTTTCTAAAAAGCTTAGAAATTCTTCAAGCTTAGGGACCACATGTGAGGAAGAGCGCATTTGAGAACCTCTCTCGGATATATATGCCTTTCTTGTGCCAAAGTCTAATTTTTGAGAAAAAATATAAATTAAAATTAAATCCCAGTGGTCTACTGGAATGTTTTGATTTTTCAGTGAATCAAAGTTCTGTTTTATGCAAACTATAAATTCCCTAAGTGTGTGTGAGGATACCTTATTTAGGATAGGAATGTCAACTAAATTTTTAATATGGGCAAAAATAATTGATAATTGATTATCATATCTTTGTCTAAGGGTATTTAGGGCAATTTGGAGGTTGTCAGTGGTCAATTGTAAATTATCGACCAAATTTAGGGGTTCATCTCTTAAATAAGATTTTAAATAAATTAATCTTTGAATATCAGAGAGAGATTGATTATCTAGAATAAGGGTAGAGAAAAGTTGAAAAAAGGCATTCCATTTAGTGATGTCTCCGTTAAATGGAGGTATGCTAATTTGGGGCAAACTAACATTTGGGGAATGAGAGTGTTGGGGAACTATATGTCTTACTTGAGTTGGCGCTTGCGGGGAAAGTTCTAAAATTTTACGTTGCATTTTAGCAACACACGTTAAGTATTTGTCTTCTACATCATCCTTGTCTACTTTACTTATATCTAAAACTACAATTTGTTTTTCTACCTCTTCAAAATCTTTAAAAGCGTGGGTTAACATACTTTCACGTACCTGAATTTCTAAAAAGTCATGTATACTATCATTATTTTCTAAAAACCAATTAACAATTCGTGTTACTTTAGCCTTTAAATATCCGCGATTTTTAACCAACGCTTCTACTGATATTTCTATTCCTTCAGCCATTTAATTTTTTTGTTTTAGGCTTACAGAATAAACACAAAAAATGACGAGACAACCAGATGCTTATTTTTTGGGAATAGATTTTCTTTAAATTTAAACAATAATTGTTAAGAGAAAATAAACTAATTACCAAGAAACAATTTAAAAGAAAAAGTAAAAAGTGAGTTGCTACTTATTTCCAAATAACAATTATAACAGGTAAAAATAACAAAATAACAAGGGACAAATAACTAAAAGGTTTGTTAGTAAGTAATTAACTAAAATACTGTTTACTCGAAGGACCACCGACACATATGTTGGAACCAATTATATACTTTTTACACAAGAAGTATGTTTTGTTTTTGCTTAGATGAATCGTAAAATCACAACTTGGGAAGATCCGGCTCGAAGGACCATGAATATAGATTAGGGTTTCTTAAAAAACCTACCTATACCTGCTCGAGCAACGGCTACTGCATTGACGAGCCCTTCGATGACATAGGTCCAGTTCAATAAATTACACAGTTGTGATTTACGATTACATAAGGGTTTATTGTACCTTTTGGTTAGTAATAATTAACAGGTATAGACTAATGAACGATTTACAATGTTGAAGTTAGTTATTTACCAGGGTTTACAATATTAGTTGACGTTACCAGCCTTCCAGAATCACAAGACCAATAGCAGGAACTTAGCAGGAACCAGGAACGGCATTAGCACTAACGTCACCTTGGTTTGTGCAGCTATTGACAACCACTGTTGCACTCACAACGTTGCACTCACTTTCAGTTCAGTTTTCCACCTTTACGCACACTTATTCACTATAGACTTTTTTACATAACTTAAACTACTTTATCGTAACAATTAGGTATACATATATGAACTTTAGACAAATACTTAAACGGAAGAGAGTGAGAGAGAGAGGAATTGCTTGCGCCAACTTGCTCTTGACTAACTTATTTTCTCGGTACTTTAAGCTTTGTGAATTCCTTCACTGGTGAAAGAAACCTTGTGTTTCGGGGGCGCGAGAGTAGGTACTTCTTTTTGCGGTGACTGAGTGAATACTGATTTTTTCTCATGGGACTCGGGGTGAAATGTTGGGTAAAAATGTGGGATGCACATGTGTCATGGGGCCAACACTTAAGTGAACTTGAGGAGAAAAATGGATTTTTAAGTGCACTTAAGCTAAACTGGTAACAAAGGCATTTCTTAAAAAGTAGGTAAAAACACATGTTGGGATTTGGGAGAAAGTTCAGGCAAAAATTATTTACTTGAGAAAAAAGGTATTATTCGTTTGACAACCATAAACTTCGATTCCATAAAATCATAAAATAAAATAAATTGTTAAAATTAACTTTTAACATGTACTATATACAATTTTGGAAGCTAAAGAAGTTTTTGCACTTTTCAGGAAAGCTACCCTTGCAGCTTTTACTATATATATTATTGTAAGTATTGCATTATATTAAGTGTACCTTATTGCATTAAGGTAAAACAAACAAAAATAATCGACCAAATTTTAGGGAAAGACAAAATTAACTTTACTTAACTTTATACATAGATATCAATATCTAAATAATTTTCAAAATTCTTTAAAGGCAATAAGAAATTAGTAATTTCATCTATCTACCTAATGTCTATATTAAAAAAACATAACTATATATAGATAGCTACATAGTCGGTATTATACCATTTTTCTGCCAAAACAACAAAAAAAGCATAAAATCCTGTAATAAAACGATGGACAAAATTCTAGTTTTATATTTTTTATAGCCTATTAATAGATTAATATGTTCAAAAAAATATTTAGGTTTAAAAATATAAATATTTTGGTATTTAACGCACACTTTCGCATTCAAGTTTTTATTAGATTTATATCTATAAGAGTCCCTATTCTACGTCTATGATGATGGTAATCGCTGATGTGATGTTATAAAAGTATCGGTAAATACTTGTGAGAAAAACGGCTTGAATCACCTTTTTATCATGATGCGGCATAAACGACACAAGTTTTTGCCATCCTAGCAATTGAAAAAGCACTGAAACGTGACCTTTTTCCTTTTTAAAAACAAAAATGAATGAAAATACACGAATCCCTAATATAAACAAAAAGCCGTTTGACAGATGACACTACGCTACGCGTATGGCTCAGGCGCTTAGCTCCGGTGTTGTCGCTTCAAATTTTTTAGAAGCAGTTTTAGAGATAAGAATGTTAATAATTTTGTTTTTTTTTTTGCTTAAGGATATTATATTTATTCTTAAAATAGGTTAATTGTAGTATTTATACTTTTTATTTTAAATTTTCCTATAAAATACAACACAAATAGGTTAAATTAACGTTATAATGGTTGTTAATATATAGCTAAAAATTTCCTCCGTTGGAAATTTGCGTCGACTTGACAACAGAGAATCGGCAAAGATGCCTTTATGTGGGTCTACAAAAGTGCTGCAAGAAGCTTCTCTTGCAGCTCAAGAGAGAGAAGGATGAGGAACTACGATCTGAGCAATTGAGACATAATTTCATTACTCGCTCAAGAGTTTTAAGGATAAGGGACAGAGAGATACCCTTTTTTTGAACTTCCTTAATTCGCTCATTCATACTTATTTAAGTTTCATGTAATGTGACAAGCATGCAGATTAATTTCATACGTTTATTTTGATAAAACACAACTAATACAGTTTACCGTATTAGCATTACATTAATACAGACTTTCTAGAAAGCTAATTTTATTTTAACCCTGTGATTTAACGAACTTCGTAGCCTAAGCAATAAAACAGTTAACCACAGTTTATTTCAAATAAGATTCTTGCAGCAACGCAAAAGGTTTTGTTTAAGATGCCCAATAAATTAAAACAAAGTCCTTTCTATATCGAATTCAAGGGTCTGATACGGCTAATAAAGATTCTCTTACGAACAGCCTGCATTCCTGGAATATTCTATAGAGCTTCAGGACTGTAAATCAATATCTCAGTCTTAATTAATTTTAGAAATCCTATTACAGTCTTAATGATTAAATTTCTTATGAAAACATTTTCGTTACCAAAAATAACGTCAATTTTATTTGGCAAACAAAAATAAAAACACTTGAAGGAAGAAAGAAGTCATGCTGATGTAAACAAGCCAAGTTATAAAGTCAGACATGAAAGTTTTGGTTAACTAACTTGGAACATCTCGGTAAACTAAAAAGTTTAGAAGGCAAAAAACGTGGATAAAGTTAGATCGATAGAGCAGTGTGAATTCAGGAACTTATATATAGACTTTCTGAATATTGTTATGAGGTGATTAGTGGTTTTGTACCACTATAGTAGAATTATAGCTAATGATTTGGATTTGAGCCAAAGAAAAAATATTTAATACTTCTTTATTTAACAGACTTCTAGACTTTGATTGATAGCAGCTCTCTGCTTGAAGTAAATTTGCAGGTAGATTGCAATTTATTTTGATGTGATTTTTTTACAATATTTTTAAATCTAGAGTAGAAATATATAAATATTTGTTAAAGAGTACTTAGAAGCTGCTAGGTGTCCTCCAATATAAAATCAAATAAAATTAAGTAAATAATATACAGGCAGATGAAGGAAAGTAAATTATGAGAAATTTATTATTAGGCCTCAAGACAAATCATAATTAAAATCAGTAATTCCAATAATTGAAGTAAAAGGTATGATCAATAGACACACTTAGTTTTTGAAATTATTCTTAAAGGATTAAAGAATTGCTGAAACGAACTTGCCTAATATTTATTAGAAAATATTAGATGATATAAATTGAAATATTACTACAATAACATACAACTAGAAGCGTAGCGAGGGAGATACGAACACTCAAAAAACAAAAAAACCAAAGAAAGAGATGTGAAGTTAATGTCTCACCAATAAATGAAACCGATATACTTCGTATATCTTGAATCTAGTAAATACAATAATGTTCATTAGAAAATAGAAATAATTTTATTTCTTTTAGGATTTTTAAAATTACATTTCAATAAATGATTTCACAAAATACACGTCCGATGTGTAATTATAGAAATACGTAATTTTGCATTTTATAGGTCTTATTGCAAACTAACGAACGTACGGCATTGAATATTCAAATTCTTTTGTTAGCCTAGTAGGTAAATATAATATTATTATTATTATCATTATTATTATTATTATCATTATCATTATTGTTTTTAAGATAGAAAAAGATACACAAACAGCGAGGCATTAAAAAATATTGCAAAAGACCGACTAAGCTCATTGAGGAATAAGAATATAATTGTATATTAGAAACTTTTTTAATTTCCATGCGATTAATAAAAATACATAAACATAAATAAAATCATGTATATTTTTAGTGAAAGAGCATTTAAACAAAACTCCGTGTATTTTAGTAAATCTCAAATTACTTGTACGCGTTGTTGTCGGTTATAAATAAAATTCGCTAAAAAACGTGTTTTCCTTCATTTAAACTTTTATGGTCAATGCTCATCATTAATCTTAATCTTTAAAATCTAATAAAATTTATCTGCCAAATCGTATCTCTTATAATTGCAGAAATCTAAAATTAAAAAAAAATAGTTTTTTTCGTTAAAAAAATACCGAAAAACTTTAACGACTTAAATTTTCAGGTCAGCTCAAATCCCCCAAAATTCTTATAATCATTATTTTTGTGAGGATAATGTTTTTTGATAAGCTTTCATTATTACTTTTACACGGCAGCATAACAATTAACAATTAGCGAAACAATAAAAAGCTCTAAAAAATATACTATGGTAATATTTTTAACTTATTTACGATTAATATGATAAAAATTTGTTTTTTTTTTTAATATGTCCAACTCAAAGCTTGGTAAATTAAATAATTACTCTTTTATATTTTTTTATACATTCCTCTTCAATATTACTAGAGTTTATTATCAAAGACAAAACATATATTTCATAATGACTTGCACGTTCTTGCTAAAACTTAGTAGTAATAAAAAATAAAGAAGTAATTACTCAACCTATTGCAAAGCTTTAGTGGACTATTCTAATTAAAATTTAAAAATTTATATAAATTGAAAATCTTTACAATTTATATATTGTACACAATTTTAAATTGTAAACAAGAATTGCAGATGGTAGCTCACAATTATTGCAGTTTAAAAACTAAAGCACTATTGTATAGAGGCAAAATTAGTAAAATTAGAGTTGCACTTTAAATTATGGCTTATGCGTATTAAATGTTTTACTCCAATTATATTTAAACATAAATATTAAAATGTATACCACAGGAAAATTTCATAAATTTTGCAATAATAAAAAATTATTACAAAATTATCAAAGACTTAAATTATATCCAAACAGTTTTATAAATTACCAAAATTAATTGTATAAAAAATTGTATTCTACATTTATATTTATGTAGATATATCTACATGTATAAAATTTCATTAAACTCTTTAATTGATGAAAATTGTAGGTCAATGTTTTTAAGTCCCGTTACACCAGAGAAAATAAGTGATATAGGTTAAAAAATAAAAATAACAGTAGAATAGATGAAATCCCTGTAAGTATTATTAAAATAGCAACTCCTGAAGTCGATAATGTCCTGTGTTCATTAAGAATTTCTTTAAATTTGAAATATTTTCGGCAAATCTGAAAAACTCCCCAAATAAATCCGTGCTTAAAGGGGATTCTGATAATTTTAATAATTATAGGCTCATTAGGCTATTACCTGATTTTTCATCAATTTTTGAAGCAGCTATGAGCGCAAGACTGATTAATTTCTTTACTTCCAATAACCTGTTTAGTGAAAACCATCACGGTTTCTTAAAAGGTAAAACCACACAAACTGCTATATTTTCAATCATTACAAACATTGTAGAACACTTGGTAAATGGTAAAGTTTCTCTTGGAATACTACTAAATCTAACCAAAGCGTACGATTGTCTGAATAAGGACCTCTTAATTACATAAGGAGTAATATTTTAAAGTGGATCAGATCATACGTACAGTAAATGTGCCAAAGGATGGGAAAACAGGTTATTCATAATATTTATTTAGTGATATAGTAATTGCCCAAGGCAGCATACTTGGTCCGGTATTGCTCTTAATATTTATTAGTGATCTTGATCTCCTTATAAATTAACCTATGCAGAATATTATTAAATAAGCTGGTCTATACTATACTAATATCATTATTGTGGGTAAATTATTAAAATAATTATTAGCTAAAACAGAAGAATTCTTTAGCATGATTTGATACAAATATGTTAATTTTAAGAAGAGAAAAATCATTATAACAAAGTACTAGCAAATAGAATTGGGCAATAATTACTTAAATATAAGCGGAAATGTCAAGATGTTAGGTTTACATATGAATGCACACCTTGATAAAAAAGTTAATTTCTATTTGTTATGGTATTAGAGTAGTTGGAAAATACATAAATAAAAAATCCTTAAGAATTCTGTACTTCGCTAACTTTGAATCTTTTGTTAATAAATATAGTCTAATTTTTTGAGGAAAAAATAGTATCTTCTAAAATGTTTTTATTGTTCAAAAAAGGTTGATAAGAATTATAAAAAAATTGGTTTTCTTCAAATTTGGAGATCTGTCTTTAGAGATTTGGGTAATGTATGCCTAATATATATATGAATGTTTAATATTTTTCTTTAAAAAAACATCTTTTTCATTCAAGAATGGAGCCATTATAAGATAAGGCCATCAAAATATTTTAATAATAGGAAATTTCAAACAGGAATATTCTATTATAATAAATATATAAAATAAGTATACTGGTCCATTTGGAGAAGAAAAAGTAAATAAAAACGGTGAAAGATTAAGTAGTTTTTGCGATTATATGATTTTAAAGAAAATAAGTGGATACTATTAACACAAGGATATCCATAAGTTCACATGGATCCAACTATAATTGAAAGTTAAAATCAATAATCGATTACTGGATATGCAGGGAAAACTCCAAAATGAGGGTTAATAACATTAGAGCCTATCGAGGACCAGAGTGTAGATCTAATGTTTATTTACCTAAAGCATCACTACTATTTACATTTAAAGATCAATGACGAAATGACTGAAGTTGTTCATTATTAAAGTTCAATGGAAATGCAAGACAATCGAGGAGGTATAAAAAACGCAGTAGGTTAAATCTGATTTCCCTAGAAAAATAGGTAGAATACTATGGAAAACTGAAGATCAAGCACAATTTCAAGATATTGGCAATGAAAACTATGTTATTTTCTCCTGCGAAGTAACTGAAATAACACCAAAAGAATTCAAAAAACTTGTCAATGGTATGAAAAATGGAGGCTCTAGGTCGGGAAGAGGCCTCAAAAATGGCCCTGACAAACTATTTAGCTATTGGATTATAACTTTAATTTATTCTTGAGAGACGAAACTATCCATAGAATGAAAAACTGGATATATCAGCAATTTATATAACAACAAAGGCGACAGAATTGTATGAATTACCGAACTTAGCGTAACTAACTCAATTTATAGGTTATACTGAAAGGTAATTGAAGATTGATAGCAAGACGCTGAAGATCAGAGTGACTTCCCTACTGGCCGTTCTTGTATAGAAAATGTTCTGTCTAAAACAAACAATAGAAAAGCGTTTGAGCTTTAAAAAGCCTATAATATCATCCCATTAACCAAGTTGCGGCAAGTGCTAAAAGATAAAATAATTCTATCGATGTAAATTAATGCCTTGAGGGAGTTATATGAAGATTAATAGTTTAATAAAGATTGAACAAAGATTAACAGAGGGGATAAAGGTGATCAAAGGTTGTGCCAAAGATGCTACATTGCACCTATACTCTTTAAAATTTTTTACGAAGGGGTTTTGGAACCCTGGAAAGAAAATGTGAACCTATGTTTATTCCATTTGGAGATGATAAACTGCACAGATTGCATTTTGCCGATGATCAAGTAATACTTGCAGAAAATCAGGATGATATCCAATATACATATATCAATTTACCCATCAAAACAGTTTAAATATACACTTCATACACTTTTACTAACAGAAGAATCTTCACATTATGCATGGGTAAAAATAATGAAGAATACAAAAAGAACTGTTTTAGTTGGAAGTTTTAAGGAAGCAATTAACGATATGTTAGTAAAGATGAAACCTTACTCTTTAAGAGAATATTGTACTTAATCCTAATGAATATTTTTGTTGACAATATTTAATTTCATGTATAGTATTTGCAATTGTTATGTGATTTAAAATAAAAAAATTATTATTATAGATGTAGATATATTTTAGTTCTTGCTTAATAGTACTAGTATTATTAAGCGTGGTGAAGAACACAGAAACACATTTCAAGGTTATATGGGCTTCCGCTATGTAACCATATCTTACCAAATAGTCCCAATCAACAATGACAGCAAACTTATCTAATAATTATTATCAATTATTTAAAAATAAAAAAGTCATTATTTTAAAAGAATCGCTGATAGTGGAGTTAGAATCAGTCAGTAATTGGGAAACCAGACTGTTCTTGTGTCAACAGTGGTACATCTCAGAATTGCAAATTATTACACATTCAAGATAGTGGTAATGAAAAATAGATACTGATCTTAACAAGTGAAAAATTTCCCTTCCACACTCAAAGCAGACAAACGTGAAGTTAGCCATGCATGGAAAATAAAGTAGAACAGACTCTAATAAATCAAGAAATCCACCACCAGTATAAAAAATACCAGATCAACTTATAAATTTATGATGAGTAATAAAAAGTATTTTAATTATATATACTCGTATCATTAAAAATTGTTAATTTATTTACTTGGTTATTCTAAATAAAATAATCTATATTATGATTTATTTGAACAATAAATAAAGCATTTGCCTCATTTTAACAGAAACTAAATTAAATGGGAAAATAAAATGCTACAACATTTCTACTAAATCTATTTGTAACAACTTAAAACGACCTACTCGGATTTATAGAAAACAACCTAGAGAAAATCGTTTTACTATTCTGATTTAAAGGTCTTATCAGTATTTCTATCTGGAAATGGAGTTCCAGGAAAAAGTTTTATTTTTTGGTTTTGGTTTGATTTTTGTCCATTTTGCTGAGATTCATTTTTTTTAGATTTTGTTTCTAAATTTAAATTCTGTAAGATTTAGGTTTCTATACTTTCCAAGTTATCTATAAAATACAATTTACTTTTTTTATTTAATTTCATTAGTAATATCTACATTCTAAAACTTAAAATTTTTTAGTCACTTAGGTAAAAAGCTACTAATAAACATATGTGGTACTAATAAGTAAAGTAAAGTATCTAAGTAAGTAAATACCTATTATAGAGAATTCCTATATAAAGATAAATACGTAAAAAATTATTGGAAAACATAGCAAAATATAAAATATAATTTTTTTAAAGAATTATTACTTATTAGTTTAAGCGAATAACTCTCTATTTGTAGTTTAAAAATATGCTCAAATTGAGCCGCTATGGGGTACAATGTCCAAGAATAGGTTTCCTTAGCACACATTTCTAATACCGTCAAAGTGGGTGACTTGAAATCAGAGGGTGAAGTGAAAAAATTTACGCGGTCGGATGGATATCTAAGTTATCACCTAAATGCACGGGAGTACGCTGCATAGGCACTGCCACGCATTTGACCTTGGTACATGTTTACTTTTAGGCACAGAACACCTTTTATGCTAAAACTTGTCGCGCCATTCTGAATTAGTGTGCCATAGCCGTAGGTCAAAGTATCTAATAAAAATTGTTGATTTTGTGAACTCTAGAACTTTTACTTCTGAGCCATAATTGGAATTCAGTCAAAAGTATGAATTCTTAATATTATACTCTATTTCAGAAGTGTGTAGAGCAATAAAACCTCATTAGGTATGCAAAAGTGGTACCTGGTGATCCACCAATATTTTATGCCACTACCTTAGTTGGGTATTAGTTTCAATGTAAAATTCTTTCTTTTCGTTGATTGCAGGTAGTGCCACCCGGTTTTGGGTCAATTTATGAGTTTTGCCCATTGTTACCCACTGATAAACATTGAAAACGGTTCGTCAAAGGCGTGCAACTGGGACTTGTTTTTTACCTTATAATTAATGTACTTAAATGCTATTTTATTTTAGAAAGTTACTTTTGTTTAAATGGAATAATATATTTTTTTCACAAATTTATTGAACATAATATGTAGAGTAAAACAGTTGAAAATGTCACTTTTGGATCTGGCACTTTTTGAACAGTGTATAACAAATTTTAAATTATAATAGATTGTAGTCTTCTTCGTCATCTGACGAACTGTCATCACCTCTTGACATTATAATTAAAGGATCGACTGTCTGATCGATGAGGTTGTCAAGATCCCACATTTTGTCCTCTTGCTTAATTACATGCTGGACTGCTTTTCGCCAATTCTCTGGTGTCGCTTCCGTAATGGCTTGATCAAACAGTAGCTTAACATCTTTCATTTTAAGAGTCGTGTTTTGTCTTGCTACAAATCCTTTTACCTGCGCCCATATCAGTTCTATAGGATTTAGTTCGCAATGATATGGCGGTAAGCGCAGTACAGTTATATTATATTTTTCGGCTATATCTTCCACGGCGTATTTCATGAAACGAGTTTTGTGTAAGTTTGCTATTGCCAGCAGTTCTTTTTTTATCAAATTTGCTTCAAACGCAATACCTTTTGCAGTCAGCCAATCGATAATTTCTTGCTTTCTCCAACTTGAAGTTGGCGTCTTCTCTATTCGCCGTGAATGATAGCTTGCGTTATCCATAACCACCACCGAATTAGCCGGAAGAAATTTTATCATTTCACCAAAATAGTCCTCGAAAACGTCTCAGTTCATGTCTTCATGGTAATCTCCTGTGCGAGTCGACTCAAAGGTTAGCAGACCTTCTTTTAAAAATCCCTCTTCGCTTCCAATATGTGTGATTATAAGTCGTTTTCCTTTTCCCGAAGGTACTTTAATACCCGTAGACAGGCCTTCTATGAAAGCTTGGCGAGCACTGGTTATATTTTTGTCTTGCCACGTCTCATCAAGATAAAAAACTTTCTTTTACTCCCTGCGGTACTGCTTGATACTTCTCAAGTATTGTCGTCTCCAACAAACAATTTTGTCGCTCTCCAGTAAAAGTGCTTTGCGGTTATGCTTTTCCCAGGCAAAATCCATATTTTTTAAAGTTTTCCATAAAAGTTTTCTACTTATCAACGGAATACTGTCATCTCGGCCAAGCTCCATTAAAATTTTGTCTAGGGTGGGTATTTCCTTTTTAAAATAAAAAGAGTGAACTTTTCTTCGAATTATACATTTAGCATTTTCATCAAGGACTTTTGTAGGTCGTCCTGGCTTTTGCTTGGGAGATTCCACTTGACCTGCTACTTTTCTTTCCCGCAACAATTTGAAAATGGTGGACTTTCCAATTCCACTCATTCGAGAACATTTTTCAACAATTTCTTGCACAGTAAAACTAGGGTAATCGTGTTTTATACAATCATGTACATTTAAAATAATAACTTTTTCACTCAGCGATAGTGGAGAATTTTTAGTACATCTTTTCGTTGGACTGAATACCTCAATTTTTTAAATATTGAGATAATAATATTGTGATTACACTACAGCGTAGCAGTGACTACTAACGTTTAAAATATGATTTAAAAGTATTTATAGTCTGTATATATTACCTGACCCCATTTTTGCATGTTACAAAGCGTTAAAAGATAGCTACCTATACAAAAGGATTAAAAGTATTTATTTAGTATTTAATCTCTTTCAAAATAAAGGCATTTAATCCGTGAAAATTAAATTCATAAATATTATAAGTACCTGCGCCCATGAACTACCACGAAATGTAGCCAAACAGAACGGAATTCCCCAGTTTATTGCTCTATACACTTCTGAAATAGAGTATAGATGGAAAAAAATAGTTTTTTTGAAGATGTCATCACAGTTTTGCTTTAAAAAATTGTTTCACAGTTTTTTAATTTTTTTTTTAACTTTTCGTTATATTTTTAGGGTAACTTGAAAAATCATGCCACAGAAATATAAGAAGAAAATTGGCGGACGGCGATATGTGAATTATACAAATGACAACCTAGAAAGTGCTCTAGCCGCAATTAGAGATGGGATATCCTATTCCGAGGCTTCTCAAACATATAACATTCCTTTGGTGACCCTATGGAGGAAGATTAAGAATAAACACCCGAAAAACTTTGGGGGACAACCTGTTTTAAGTAAAAGAGAAGAAAATGCCATTGTTAGCAGCTGTTGTTACGGCGGCAGAATGGGGCTATCCATATGAGAAGGAGGATATAAAATTATTAGTTAAAAACTCTAGGATCGAGCCGGCAAACAGGTGACCAAGTTTTCTAATAACATGCCTGGAAAAGATTGGTGCACGGGCTTTCTTACAAGGCATAAAGATGTATTAAAGGTTCATTTGGCTGAAAATATAAAAAGATCTAGGGCAGGTGTATCAAGAAAAGTTTTATATGAATATTTTGATAAATTGGAAGTTTCTCTCAAAGACGTACCACCAGAGAATTTAATAAACTATGACGAAACAAATTTTGTTGATGATCCCGGAAGGCCTAAAGTTGTTATACGAAGAAGTATGAAGCACGCAGAGAAAGTTTGTGATTCCACCAAGTCTGCCCACTCAGTCATGTTCTCTGTAACAGCGGCTGGACCTTTGTTACCTCAATACGTTGTCTACAAATCTGAAAATTTGTGGTCCACTTGGACTCAAAGTGGCCCTGAAGGTTGTACTTACAACCGCAGCAAGTCTGGATGGTTCAATCAAAGTTTGTTTGAGGATTGGTTCTTCAAGATCATTGTTCCTTATTATAGAGGTCTAGATGGCCCAAAAGCTATCATTGGGGACAATCTAGCAAGTCATTTGTTAGAGGCTGTAATAAAAAAATGCAAGGAAGAAAATATTAGATTCATTTTCTTACCAGCAAACAATACCCATTTGACACAACCCCTTGATGTGTCCTGCTTCAGACCAATCAAGATTGCCTGGCGACAGCAGCTAAAAAAATGGAAAATGTCAAATCCAGGTGTGCTACAAAAAGATCATTTTCCCCGAGTTCTGAACAGGACAATCAAATCGATTGCTCTTACAGTTGGTAAAAATATCAAATGTGGATTTGAGGCTACAGGTTTATATCCGCTTAACCGAGAAAAGGTCCTTGTTAAAATCCCAGACGACAATGAGACTGACTCCAATAATAGTGTTACATCATTAGTTGCAGAGTCAGTAATATCTCTTTTTAAGGAATCCAAATTTAAAGAACCGCGAGCCAAACAAATCAACCGTAAGAAATTGGTAGTGGCGCCCGGAGAAAGCGTTACAGATCAAAAGATTTCAAGCTCTTCGGAATGGGAAAAAGAAACTATAATCGAGCCAGAAGAAAATATATTGTCAAATAAAGGATCAGAGGAACTTGAAGATATTGAGCTGCCCTGCTTTGCAAACCCAGTGCAAGAAAGAAAAATAATAACTCGGAAAACTTACAAAAAGTCCAGAAAGCGCAAATCGCTCTAGACAACTTGGTAGAAGGGGACTTCATCTTGGTAGAGTTTACTACACTAAAGAAAAACCAACAAAGATATTTGGCAAAAGTAATGGAAGTAGACCAAAGATTTATACATTGCTCATTTCTTAGGCCTTCTGAAAAAATCATAGATGCCTTTATTTTTCCCCTTAAGCCAGATATTAGTGATATTACTATGGAGCAGGTGTTCAGGAAGTTTGAGCGTCCTCAAGAGTTAAGGAGAGGAGCACTAAAATTTATTTTTTTAAAACAATGTTAAATTAAAATAGTGTTTAAGCTATATTTAGTTAGTATATTTTTTATATAAAATAATGTTTCATAATTGGTACAACCAAAGAAATTAGTTTTAATTAACTAATTTTGTTTCGATACACCCTTTAGAGTGTAGTTGGTGACTTTCATTTTAAACGACTTTAAATCCCATTTTTCAAGAGACCCGTATTGCGGTGAAATTTTCTGTTTATTTTTTTTTTTTGAAAACTAAAAGAAATTTAAAAGTTTTTTTTTCCGATGTATATATTCCCCAAACTTACGTGCAAATTTTCCATATTTTTTTCAAACCAATTTTTTATTCTGTGTCTCGTAGAGGGATAAACATGTCAAAATTATTATTAAGTCACCCGCATTGACGGTACCATTTCTTTTTATTAAGATACAATCTTAAGTCTTAGTAATAGAATTTATTTTCTTGATTTATTTTTAAATGAATAAAACTATATTAAAAATTGTCTGACTTAGAGAGCTAATTTCACTTTTAGATAAATTTCGTAATATTAGTTTAGAAACTAGCAAAAAAACTAAATGGAGTTAATATAAAAAAAACGCTTATTTAAACATGATAGAAAAATATAAATTTTATTACATATTAATGCGTCGACTGTATATTAAATATTTTAATAAATTATATAATCCAAAATATGCTTTAACATTATTAAATACGGTTTTTTTCAACATCCAACAACAGCCATTATTATACAACAAGAATCCAAAATACATTGAAAATATATATTTTTAACTTAAAGTATAATATCGTAATGAAAAAGTCTTGCTTCTTACGTATAAAAGCAAAAAGATCAAGTGACATCTTTTGATTCCGATAAAATGATTGATGGCGGATGCCACTGCCGAGTTTCGATGCTGTAAAGAGCAATTTAATTTTATCTCTTTAAAATATGGTCTTAATATTAGCCATTTTTGAGATGATATTACTTCTTAATATCTGCTACGTTTAGCCTTAGGCAAATTGATGGTTTTAGGTTAATATTTTGATTTATATATAATAGAAAATCTATTTCTTGTCGGCTTAAAGTTTGTAGGATCAGGTTTTTGAATCATAGCATTATTGTAGGTTTTCCATTGCTAAACTGAAAAAATCGAAGAAGTATTAGATAATAAAAGGCATACAGAGATCAACTCCGTCTGTCTATCCTATCTCATGCAGTGCTGAACATAGGCCTCTCTCAATAATCTGCAATTTTTTCGGCATAAAACCATGTTTGTCGAAATGCGTTTTATATCATCTGTTTGGTGGATTTCAAACATCTGGTTGGTGGTCATCCCTGGTTTCTGAAGGGTTGTTCTCTGGGTGGCCATTCTATAGAATTTTGGGCTATTTTTCATGTGGCATTCTTCCTACATGTCCAGCCCAACTTTACTTTAAGCAAGCCATGCGCTCCATTGCATCAGCGAATCGGACTCTTTGTTCTATTGTTTTATTAGGAACTCTATCTCTTAATATAATTCCTAATAGAGAACGTTTCATGGCGCTTTGTGTAACTCTCACTTGATTTCTTGATTTCTTCGTAAACTTTGAAGCCTCTGAACCATACGTCATGATAGACAGTAAGCATTGGTCAAAAACCTTGTGCTTAAGGCACAACTGAATTTCTGACTTAAATATAGGTTTAAGTTTACCATAAGCTACCGATGTTAGCTCAATTCTCCACCAGATTTTGCTTGTTTAATTATCTCTGGCGATTCTGATTTCATATCCTAGATATTTATACGATATCACTTGGAAGATCCCTTTTTCCTGTATCAGAAGGTTTTGGCTAGGGACCAGGTTCATCATTAATTCAGTTTGACAGCAGTTTTTCCGTTTTATCTAAGGAATCTGATATCAATACAATGTCATTGGCCAATCGGAAATTGATTAAGATTTTTTCCATCAATATTTAGACTTCTAGACGCTCTAGCTCAATATTTATAAATATGTATTCCAGAAGCATGGTAAGTAGCTTGAGTAAGCAGTAAGACGAGATTGTGTCTCCCTGTCAAACTCTACGTTATATCTTAAATTTATGGTCTTCTCATATATTCTTACACTTGCTTTTGCGTGGCTGTAGATATGTTAGAGGTAGATATTGTAGAGTATGTACTTTCAACTTGGCAGTCGGTAACTACATTGAATATTTTTGTATCTGATAGAGTCAAAGGCTTTTTTATAGTTCACAAACACTAGTACGAGCGGTTTGTCATATTCGATAAATTTTTCTATTAAGGTTTTAATAATCTGCAAATTGTCATTAGTTTTATATCAGATCCGAAAATTAGCCTGTTCTAGAGGCTGATAGGAGTCATGTTTAGATTTAAGGCATCTAGCAATAATTTTTATACATAATTTGTAGAGGTGATAAATGGCCTATAGTTGTTTAGGTTGGTAATATTTCCATTTTTTGGGCATGACAATCATTATGGCATTACTCCATTCTATACATGCTGTTGCTTCTATAAGTCATTTTTTAAATAGGAGTGTTATTGCTTTAAGTAATATCTCTCCTCCTTCCTTGACTGCCTCGATCACAATACCATCTTCACCAAGAGCTTTATCATAGTTCACCTCTGATAGTGATTTCTTAACTTCCCATATAGTTATTTTTGGTAGCATTTCCCTAATTAAAAATACCAAAGATTGTCTCGAAAGCCCTTCTCCTGATCTTTCGCTTTACAAGAATTTCTTGTCGTTGATTGTCTACCTTTATTCTCCAGTTTATTATTCTCCGCTTTTTCTTTTAAGAGTTTTTCTTAGGTACTTTTTGGTTTTTACTCTCTTCATCCTCTCTTCAGTCCTTGTAATCCATTTGTTGTTATAATCCCTTATATCTTTCGAAACTACTTGTGATATGTCTCTATTTTATTATCTCAACTGATTTTGGTTTTTTAGGTGTTTCTGTAACATTTCTAGCCTCTGTTTCATACTCTGTTGAGAGTTTTTCATTGTTGTTATTGACTCTTAAACAGTATTCTTGCTTGATTACTTCTTTTGAATCTCTTATAGAAAAATGCGGTGTTTCTATATCCATTTTATTTATATTTCTTAGGTGCTCGCTTATGGTTCGTTGGTATTCACTACTATTTTTGATTGTGGTCCACTTATTGCTTTTCGTCATATTAAGTGATGCCCCCTCTCTTCTTGTGTTGATTCTTATTATTGCACTGACTATTCTATAGTCATTACCTACTTACAGTCCATTTAGTAATATCTTGTACTAGTCGCTTTTTGTGGGTGATGAATTTTCCATCATCCATTTTCTGTGTTCGGCTTTCATATATAAAGCATTCATAGCGTACAGACAAAGGGTTCCAAAAGGATCTGTAGTAGAGTATTTCCTCTTTCATTTCTCTCCCCTGTTCCATATTGTCCCAAGTAGAAATCGCTTTCCTCCTGTTTCTTTCTAGCTTTTACATTAAAGTTCCCCGCTATAAAAGAAAAATATGTTTGGATAATGCCATTTTATCATTGACGTTAAAACATAGAGCTCCATAAATTTGATGTTGTGCCTTTGATTGAATTCCGTTCTACAAAACAAAATTTAGGGCTTCTGCTCTAGAAGTTTGATATATTTCACCCAATTGTCACGTTATTTAAAAAAAGTAATTAATAAATGAAATTAAAATATAATAAAAAAATACATAAAAAATAAGTTCCTTGTTGCTAGGTAAGTTGTCCCAGTAGTGACAAATTTATGCCCCAGCCCAGAAGGAGGATAGGGTCGGTAAAGAGTGCCACTGGCTTAAGGCGGAATGAGCCAGAGTTCCCTGGATGGACCCAGAACTCACTTACCAACAATAACACAATTTAATAATAATAAAACAGCGTTAACCGTAGGTCACTGAGGTCGGTAGGGTCAAACACACACAATTGTTAATGTTACAATTTATTAAAGAAAATTAACACTAGTTACTACAGTTACCACAGTTGGCTGCAGAGGTCCTGTTGGGCGTTGGATAAAATACGAGGCTACAAATAAAAAGCGTAGACAAAAAAAAGGAAAAGAAGAAGAACCTTGTTGGTTACAAGATTTTTTTTCTAGTGGTCTGCACCGATGTTTGGTAGCAGTGGCTTTAGTGGAACCTTCTCAAGGGGCTCCTTACACCTTATCTGGTATAGTTAGGACTATAAAGGTATACACGAAGCAACAAAATAAGAGTCCTGTAGAAATGTGGTGAGACGTGAGTCGGGTTACGAAAATGTTGAGGCACTCAACCACCGGCAACCAGAAGAAAAGTGACTCCTGCCATGCGGTCGAAGAACTGCCAATGTCAAACACTGTCAACGCTGCCTGTCATGTCTTACTATAAATAAATATCAAAATAAAGCCGCATTCACAATGACTCGAGATAAGCTGTTGCTAAACTAACGGAATATAGGTTAGGTTAGGTCAAGTTTGTTGTGAGTAGGGTACCCTGTGTCCCTCCACTGCGACTTTAAGTCCTATGTGGTTCACTCCTAGGTGTTTATACTTCCCCAATCATGTCCGACCTCTTTAAGATTTCCATAAAACGGAATATAACACTGCGGTAAATGAAATAAAGTAAATTAAGTTACAGTCAACCAACACCTACACTGTAAGAAATATAAACCAACGAAATAATGAAGTTAAATGACCCAATACTTATCTATTATCAAGAATTAAAATAATTAGCAACCAAAATAATTAAATCAAAATTGACATCTGACACATTTTTTATGTATTATAAAGTCCACTTCGCCATTTAAACTTTCTTCATTTCCTCTGTAATATAACGTGTTTCCTGACTTCAAGCTAATTTTTTCTCCTCTTCTGTGTAATTAGGTCAACTTTATTCCAAAGAATTTGCTGTAGCTCTTCTTCGAGATCATTCATCTTTTAGTTATTTGATAATGATAATTAGTTATTTCTCGTATTATATGTTGCGATAATGTCATTAGAATGACAAAAATAATATAATAGGCTTAAAGGCTGCCTGGTGCAAAAAATTGTTAAGAAAACATGGTTGATTATTATTAATGTCAATAGACAAAGTCATGAAAAATCCTATAGATCACACTCTAGTATTAGTACATCAAATGCACTCGATACACAAGATTTTTATAGTTCTATTAGTATAAGCCTTTCTCTTAAAATTGTGTTAGTAAGTAAATCCACTAAATTTTCTGTCTAAGAGAACCTAGTCGAAGAGACACTATTTGTTTTTTTAACCCTCATTATTGCATCCAGAATACAAAGGACGGCAGAATAAAGTTTTTATTTCCTGGATATAGTGTGTAAGACGTAAAGAAAACATCTAATAAACAGTAACTATATATTTGACACGTTGAATACGATCGGCCACTATAGTGGCCACCAGATTTTGTAAATGTGTACCGCAGCCACTATAGTGGCTGGCAATTTAAAGCATTTTAGATGAATAGTAAATTTCAGCAGTACAAAATAGAAGGTTGCGTTTAGTTGGGTGGTACACAGAAAGGAGTGGGAAAATATCCCCACCACTATGGCCACTATATATGGGCCCTGTAGTACGTAGAGGTATTATGTAAATTAGTCGTTTGTTTACCACGTGCTGAATAGGTATTTTGTTTGGTTTAAGTTGTTTTTGACTGACAAACTCTTAAGAAATTATTGCTACAGACTCTCTCAGCTCATTACATACTCTTAAAAGGTATAGTGGTGAACACCCATAATTCATAAATATTCAAAATGAAATAATCAAATGCAATAGAAATGGTAAAAATATTAGTTTTATCTGGATTCCCAGTCACATAGGTATAGACGGGAATGCAACAGCTGATAACATGGCAAAAAATCCAACTGGTATTTGTTCTAGACTATCAAATACCTTTACTACAGAGATCTATTCCTGCAAATAAATAACAAAATACAAAATTTAACTCAACTCAAACTATATTTAGACGAAACCGACAATAAGCTCCTTGAGATAATAAAAATACAACCTTCACCTTACCTAGATGTAAATTTAAACAGAAAAGACCAATCAATTATTTTTAGAACTCTGATAGGCCACACTAAAACCACTCATGAATATATCTTAAAGAAGGAAAATCAACCAATATGCCCCTTTTGCAACGATTATAATCTCACCATAAAATATATTTTTGCACATTGCAATAGACTGCATACATTTAAAATAAAACACAATTTACCAATCACTACTAACTTAAAACATATACTTGAACCAAACAAAGAAAATATAAAGAATATAATAGAATTCTTAAAGGAAGTAAATCTATATAATAAAATATAAAAAAAAAACGTACAGGGCACTAAATGGCCTCAGATGCTGATGCGCCTTTACAAACCTAAATTCTCTCTCTCTCTCTCTCTCTCTCTTAAGAAATTATTATGGGTGATAAAAACGAACCAGGGGGAGTACGATTCACAATGATTTTAACAAAATAACTTAATTATTGTAATATTAAGTTTGTATTTATGTAAGTGTGTAATCAATGTATAAAACGGGTATGTAATCTTGCTATTTTTTTACACGGTAATATTTATTACAGCCCCACCGGTATATATGTTGAAAAACGTGACAGAAAATGGCCTCTTAGACAGGATGAACTTGAAGAATTAGCAAACCGTTCTGATGATAGTGTGAGCATCGAAGTCCTCTTTTCAAGTGATGATTCAGTGGCAGATAAAAATTACTCTCCAGAAGAAGATCAAGTTGATTCTGATGACGAAGACGATTATTCTTCTAACAGCGGCATGACACCAGATGCCAGCGAAAGTGAGGCTGAAGTTGCTGAGAATAAAGTTGATTTTGACGGACAACCTGCTTTCAATATAAATTTACCGAAAGATTCAGCGCCTATAAAATATTTTGAAATTTTTTTTAATGATGATATCATGGAAACGGTTGTCACAGAGACTAATCGCCGAGCAATTTTTTTTTTTTTTGATAAGCCTCGAACAACGAAAGAGCGTCGCGAGACCTGGAAGAACTTGACGATAGTCGAATTAAAAAATTCCTTGGTTTGTGTCTGTTAGGTGGCACAGTAAAATTTCCCGCCCTATTCAAGCAATGGAGTCAAGATTCGATATATTATCACCCAATCTTTGAAAAAACGATGGGTAGATCTCGCTTTCAACAAATTTTAAGAATGCTTAGATTTGTGAATCACGACACTGTTGACACCAATGATAAACTTAAAAAAAAACTAAAAAAGTTTTAGAAAACATTAAAAATGTTGTATGCCCTGATCAGCATTTATCCATAGATGAATCAATGATATTATGGCGAGGGCGTTTGGCATTCCGTCAATATATTTCCAACAAACGACACAAATATGGTATTAAACTGTATGAACTTACAACTCATGATGGATTTGTTCTAAATATAATAGTGTACACGGGAAAAGGAACTATCATAGCAGAAGAAGCAACCCACTGAAGCTGTAGTATTCGAACTGTTGAAGGACTATCTTGATAAAGGTTACATTGTTTATCTAGACAATTTTTATAATAGTGTTCCGTTAGCTGAAAAACTGTTTAAAATTAAACGTCGTAAAACATATGTTGTCGGAACTTTAAGGGAATAGCGTACAGGAAATCCAAGGAATCTTCTTAAGAGTAAGCTAAAAAAGGGCGAAGCTGTATGGAGAAGAAAAGGGAAAGTAGTTGTGACAAAATAGAAAGATAGATGTGATGTGCGTATGATTAGCAGTGTGCAGAAACATGCAATGGAGGAGATTCTAACAAAGTACGGAGTAGCAAAGAAAAAACCAGCGTGTGTACTAAGTTATAATAAGCATATGAGCGGAATTGATCGCTCAGACCAAATGATGAGCTTTTATTCAACTCCAAGAAAAACCATTAGATGGTACCGTAAGATTTTTTTTCATTTATTAGATGTTTCTGTATGGAATGCCTATTATCTATACAAGAAGTTGATTCATTCCAAATATAAATTTTTGCCCTTCAAGGAACTAATTATTAAAAGCCTAATTGGTGTTAAAGTGATTGAAAAAGCAGAAAAACGTGCCACAGCTGAAGTGAATTCTGATACAAATTCGTTCGATTATTTATAACCTATACCGAAAGAAAACCAAAATTCAACGCCCTCTAAACGTTGTCAACAATGTTCTAAAAATAACATGAGAAAAAGGACTAGATATCACTGCCCTAAGTGTGATACAAGTTTAGGCTTATGCATTCATCCTTGTTTCAAGATATGGCACACAAAATAGTTTTAAAATATCTAACAGAATTTGTATTTGCTTAGTTTTTGTATTCCTATATTAAAAAAAAACTGCTTAAAAATATATTTTTGTGTTATTAAATATATAAAAAGTCTTAGTTTATTTATGGCCAATATAGTGGCCATTGTTACCTCAGACTTACATTTTTTTTAAATAGATCAGTGGCCACTATAGTGGCTCAAGGTCATAGGTGACAAGGTCACATTACTAATTCCTATTAGTCATTTCTGTCTAAGTTTCATGCGAATATGTCAATCCTTTGCGAAGTTATCAACTGCGGTACCGCAATATAGAACTGGTTAAAGCATTGTTAGTACTCAACGTGTTAACTTTTTTTAAAGGCTTTAGTTTGTTCATTTTATTTAATTCATATTATTATTTAAAACTAAATTAACAGACAGATCTTAAGAGCATTCTATCTCTTCTAGAGAATTTTTTATAAATGTTTAAATTTATTTTTTAAATTGGCTTCTAAGCTTTTCTTTTGTTTTTAAAATTTTTGCCTGTATCTGCTCATTTCTTATTGGATTATCTTTCATATATCTTATAAGGAATTTTTGGCCACTATTTATTATTTTTCAAAGTTGTTTTTTATTGACTATTCATAATAGCTATTGTTTGCTTTTTTTGTGACGTCCTTTTTGATTCTTCTTCTGATTCTTTTTAAATGCTTAATAGTATTATAATGAATTGGTCTGCTCTCACCTCGGCTTTGAAATTTTGCTAATCTTTTGCTTTCTTATTTGCTCTTCTTATGTTTTTTATTCTGTATTTTTTATCTTGCTTCCTTTTTTTCAAAATAGGTACTTAACGATTTTTGTTCTTTTAATCTTATCTCGTTATTCTCGGTAATTGTCCTATACTATAAACTGCTATAAGCAACTTTCACAGAAAATAGTGTTTACCATCAATTGCCTAACTTTATCTTATTATGTATTTCTGATACCAGATGTAATAAAATTAGCATGAAGCGTACATTCAGAATAGTTTTATATTGACAATTTTTATTTAAATTTTATATCAAGAAAATTTAATTAATAATTTAAAAAAACCGCCAATTTTCAAATTTTGGCACCTGCGTCGACAAATTAGTGAACATTCCAATCTGAATGAAATTTTTAAAATAAAACTTTTTCCGGGACTAGAACTTCCAACTAAAGAGTTTAAATTAGAAAACGTTTTTTTACCTGCTTTATTTCAAATTTTTTATACTTCCTAACTCTACGTTGATAATGTTGCAATTAATATTGATGAAACTTTGTTTGCAACGTTACTTTCATATTTTATCATTATTTTATATTTCAATATTATATCCTAAGTAAATTTACTAAAAATTTTCTCTGTTCAAACATAGCAGCCTTAAAAACATTATCAAGATATTTAGGTCAGATTTACTCTGCATATGTTTCCATACTGATGGATTCTCCCCAAGACCAGATTGTCATTTTTTGTAGCTCCTACGACACACTTAAATAATAAATCTTTGCCAGAAACACACGCGACTCATCTAGTGTCCATTTATCGCCTTTTTTGTCGTGTTGGGGTAGTTTTTCGTCCACGCTTTGTTTTTTTTTTCGCGCCCCGTGGTTGACGTGTTATTTTTATAGCGAATAGGTTTTCACTGGCAGCAATTTTTTAACCCGTGTTTTAATTGGACCTGAAGGTTTATGGCGTTTTTGTACTTTAGTATAAAGCTTCTATAAATTTTAACAGCAATTTAAATGGGCCGTTTCTTTTAGTAAACTAGGAATAAACAATACACGTATAAATGTTATTTGGGAATACTAGGAATTTTTTTACAGCACTTTACGGCAAGGGAGGATACACGCCTAACCAATTAAGATCCTGGCTGTGGAAATCAATAATAAGCCTTAATTAACTTTGTGATCTTATATTCCAACAATAAGCCACAAAGTCTCAAGTTTAATAGAAGATGATAGCCTTTCACTATCTTCCCAAAGGAAGACTAATTATATTAAGGCTTGTCAGAAAGTTAAAGGAATTGGCTATGAAGTTCTGATAGCTGGAAAGTTAGTGCAAACGAATGGACATACAGCAGTTGCGTCGCTCTGAGGTTTTTATTTGACAAAGACAAGTGTTGGCGTACCTATGATCATTAATCAAAAAAATACTGATTTCCATCTAGATCATACACATTACGTATATGTTTTACATTGATTCTATAATAGCCATGACCAAATTTATTCTACTTTATGTAAATAGTTTGTATTAGATCAAAATGACGACCTATCAATAAGAAAAATTTCAAATAATTATTCTGACAATTTGCGTCCTGCTTTGGTTACCGTGCCACAATGTCTTAATTTTAGCTTTGACGTTTCGTTCCAAAAACAATAACTGATTATTTATCTACAAGACAAACTAATTCATAGATATGTATCTAGTAGGAAATATATGGGTCTTTCAGAAATTATACAAATAATAAAAATAAGATATAAATAAATAAGAATAAAAATAAAAATAAGACAAATCGAGGACTTTATTTAATATGTTGACAAAAAAGTCCAAATTTAATACTTTTTTAATCTGTCTACTATAATTTCTGAAGGAACTACACGTTTCATACTAATTTTAAATGCACAGTATAGTAGAGAGAAATTCAAATTTAGCACCATAATCAAATTTTAAATTACCGGCTATTATGCCGTTACAAATTTACGGTTAGTACTACTCCTCGACATACAGAGGGCGCAATAGTCAATTGACATTCAGTGTTCTATTAGCTCCTATGGGAGTTTCCTATCTTAAAAGTATTAATCTATGAGTGTATGTTGATGGTGCTGTTCGCATATACCTATTATTCCGGAATAATAGGTATATGGCTGTTCGGTGTTGTGCTTTTTAGTTTTAGTTTAAATTGGCCGTTATTTTATCAGACTGAGCTGAGCTTAAATATCTATTAAGGCAATATCTATTATGGCATTTTAGTACACTGTTAAACCGTTTTAGTTAAAAAAGATTTTACTTAGGTATATTATTTTTTGTTTGGATGCTTAACTTAAAAAGCCTAATGTTTATTAACCGTGTTTTTTTCGGTTGCTTTTCTTGCAAGAAATTTCTTTACTGGGGCCTTTTTTACCGAAACGATTTTACCAGTGGCTTTACACTTTAAGGCTATAGGTTGGTATAAACAAGTATTTTGTTTCAGGGTGATGAATTTCGAAAAAAAGCCTACGTAAAAGAAGTAAATAATGACCTTACATATAAAATCGGCAATGATAAGGAACATTCTGATGGAGAAAATAATAATTTTAGTAAAAAAGTTTTACGAATAAGGAAGAAGAGAAGATCTTCTTCTCCTGCGCAGAGAAACTGGTTGAGTATATGAATAGAAAAAATAAGAAGTTTGAGTGAAAGAAAACCAAGAAAATAACAAAAACAAATATCTGTGTTCAAACAAGCCATTGAAATCAGCTAAAGAACAGTAGTTCAGTGTTACTAATTGACGGATAAAGACCGAAAATTAATTTTCGCGAAGTTTTGGTCCCTCTCGTGGCCTGACAAGAAGAACTAGATTTGTACAAAAGTTTTAAAAATTAAAACGAAAATATCAAGGCATAGAAAAGATCCACAAGTAAGCCAGATGACAACAAAGCGAACAAATTAGGATTTGTAAGCTTACTTTTTGTAATATGTAAATTAGAAAAATTCTTTAAACACTTGCCTACACTTGAATCACACTATTTCCGGGTATCGTCAACAAAATTATATGTAGAGCCAACGTTTAAAACCAAATTGAAGCTTTTTTTTACTATAGAAGGATAATTGGTGTGTATGATATAATATAAAAAGTATATAATAATTTTGGAATAAAGAATGGGGAAAGAAGTGAGGTCAGAAACTACAGAGGTGCCTGCATTCAGTCCTCTATTCCCAAACACTTTGGTAAGTGATCATTTGAGGTGAATGTGCCAAAATTTAGTCAATATGGCTTTCTTTCTGGTCCATCGACAGTCACAAATTTGTTGTTATATTAAAATTGACTAATCAAAGCCTTGGATTCGATTGTATCGCTAGTTTTATTGTGTGTCATCAGCAAAGGGTAAAAATAGGTTCTTTTTTGTCTGAAGCAACTTTTGTTACCTCAGAGGTACCTCAAGGGGGACATTGTTTCCCAATTTTCTTTAATTTATTTGCAAATACTATCTCTAATTGCTTTCAGAACAGTTTTGCTTTGGCTTCCGCTGATGACTTTAAAATGATTCACTATTAAGAGCATCAGACACTTTTGCAGGAAGACTTGGATAGACTTGATGATTGATGTAGGCATAGTAAGTTTAATTTTTGTCACATTCAGACTACATAATGACACATGTTGAATGTGCTGTTTTATTAGCTGTCACCACTTTCTATCTTATTGATGGGGAACAGTTAAAATATGTAACCAAAGTAAGAGATTTAGGGGTTATTTTTCAAGAGAATCTATCTTTCAATGAACATCTGAACAAAATTATAGTTGAATCATTAAAAATGCTTGGATTTGTTCTCAGGCATTGTAAAAATTTTTCATTGTATACTATAAAGGGTGTCTATGGCTCGCTGGTTCGTTGGTATGATGTTCGTACATAAGCTAAATTAATGGTTACATAGATTGTAGCAGCTTGTTGAAGTGCATAAACTTAGATTTACCAGCTAAAATTAGAAGGGGTGTCTTTCAATCTTTCCGAATTCACTGTACTAAATATGGTCAAAATTTTCCCATAGATCTTTCCTATAAAGTCATAAATAGTTGCAACATTGAAGTATTTGGCCTATCAGTGAATTTATTTAAGAAGCAATTAGTCAATTCTGTTATTTAGTTTTAATGTTTGAATCTTTTAAGTTTATATCTCGGTGTATATATTACATATTTTTGTAATTTGATTTATTTTTGTTATAGTACAGAGGATTAGTTTTAGGTTTTCGGATTACTACTTATCATGCTTATCTTGGATAACTTAAGTTAGCTTGTTGAATACTATATTCTATTGTTAACATATAATGGGGTATCCCGTCATTTATAATTAAATAAATAGCTCCATTATTCATTGCCACATTCTCAAACATGTTTGAAGATCTGAATTTAGCCTTGTTTATGCTAAAAAAAGACGAATGCTATGCCTGCGTAGGCTACAGGGACAAAAACTCTTGAGGACTGTGTTTACAGAGAACACCTTATCAAGAAAAAAGAAGCAGAGAAGTAAAAGCATAAGACAAAAGCTCAAAAAATAGAGGCTTTACAATGGATCTCCAGTCAGTACTATTGTGCTAAAAATCGAATCTATCAGCTCTGTACTATCGCACGAAGTTTATTGTGCATAATTTTACAGTGTTTGATTGGCATTCCAAAAATGGTTATTGTTTTCTCTTGCAAGAAGGTCAGGGAAAGTTTAATGCCAACAGTTTTTAATCACTAATTAGTTTTTGACTAACAATATAATTCTCTAGCTTGAGCCAATGCAACAAATAATATTTTATAGTAACGGTTGTAGTGCTTAAAATCGTAATTATACTTTAAGCAAGCTCTTATGAAATCTTCACTTGAAAAACATGCTTATATTATCCAGAAATATTTAGAAGAAGTGCCACATCCTAACGAAATGTGATTCGATGCATTTTTTCAGAGAAAAGCAATTAAGAGATAGAGCCATTCATGTGGCTGCTGATTATGATTCTCTATGTAAATTGGTACGAAAAAATTCTATACCCTATGAGATGAGCTATTTAGAATACACCTTTTCCAAAGACTTCGGAAAACTTTATTTAATAAAATCGATTAGATCTGAATTTATACTTAGTGATTCAACTGTCAACAATCTTAGATCTCTGATTTGAATCAATATAGTAAAATTGAGTTTAAGGTTAAACAATCTGAGGAATTTCAAAATATGCCTATGGGATTAAAATCAAATATATATTAGGTATCAATTGACTCTCTTCCCTTATTATATTACAAAATTTGAATATTTTATGATTTTGAAAAAATCTCTTGCCAGAGACTATCATACTATTTATGACAATCTAAGTCATGAAAAACTTAAGCATAAGACTAAAAGAATCTTAACTAAAGAGTTCTTTCGACTTATTATGTGTCTTATTATTGATATGGAAGTAACCGATACTCTAAAAATAAGAATACATGCCGAAGCTTCATCAGATTGACATGGGAAACATTTCATTATCATAGCATGGAAGCATACGAAAGAACTTTGATGTACGATTAATGATATTCACAAAAATATTACTTCTATCCAGACATTAAATCAGAAAAGATTTAAAGGCAGCTTTTAACGAATGAGCAAATGTGTATCTTCCTTGATATAAATAATTATAAGATCCATTATAAAATTTATAACGCAATAATAGTATTAACCATTAATTATTATAATACTATCTCTAATCCAGGGCATCATTTCTAAGTAAAGCTACTTAAGCAAATTCGCCACAACGCCTTTTATTTATAACATGATATATAATCTTTTTCATTAATTTCATCCCGGTTTCGGCGTAGCCTCATTATATATAGATGCTCCCTGTTCCCAGCAAGATCCAACTAATTATTTTTTTACTTATCCTTCGCCGCGTTTGTGGACTCTTTAATATTAATTAAAGCTATATTTAGTTTTTACACTCTTCTTGGAAAATTAAACATGATGCCACCGCTGGTTACTGCATGGGGGATCTCTAGACATGAAAATGAAACTCCCAAATTAAATGTACCGCTTCATGAATGTTTAATTAGATTTAGATCTGTGCTTAACTTTTAAATCAACAGTAATTTTTTTTCTATTTAACGAAAATCTAGACTTATTAGATTTAATATGCGCGAAGTATTTTACCGAAAAGTTCTATTTGGCCTATGTCGTTCAAGTTTTAACCCTTTGGGACCCAATTTTATTTTTAATGATTTTAAGGATGTTTTTGCGAGTTATGGTATTTTAAGAGATCATTTAACAATATATGCTAGTTAAAATAAAAAAATATATACAGGGAGAGCAAAAAATTGTGGGACAAATATATCCCAGCGGGATTTTTAGGTGGGTTATAAATATCCCTAGGGGCTAAAAAAACACATTTTTGTATTTTAAAATTTTTATTATTTTTATTCACAAAAAGACAACCCGCAAAGGTAAGCATTTTAGGACGAATGATAAAGCGCAAAATAATGCTTGCACAACCCTACATCGCACATTGCACAAATAGTAGTGGTTCTACGTTCTTTTTTCTGAAGAGCGCAACGAGCACATCTTCGCCGTTTCGATGTTTCTATTGGAAGGTGATCACCCACATTTTTCATTACTTTTGATTTCTTTGATGTTTCTTCGAAGTTTCACTGAAGTTTGCTGTTGTCCTTCTTCGATTAGGTCCTTTGATAAGGTAAATAAAAATTCCAGTAAGGGAATCTTTTTTTGGGTACGACGTAAGTCATTATAATATATTACCCAGCTGTTAACAACAGCAATTATCAAAAGTCGATAAAATACTTTTTTCCACCATTTGCATGATTTTCTGCCAAAGTCATACACACCACTCATCTGATCAGCCAGGTCCACAGCACCCATGATTTCATTGTAGTATGCAATAGCAGTGGGACATGGTACGTCAACTCTCTGCCCAGTCTTGTCTTTTCTCTTCACACAGGTCATATCAGGGGTATAGCAGTTACTCAAAAGAATAACCTGCTTTGTATCTTGCCATTCGATCGCAATAGAGTTTGTTTGATTTGATAAAAACGCGCATTCACCCCTAGACATTTTTCGTTTTTCGATGAATTTTTTTGGCATGTCTTTTCTTGTAATAATGGCTGTTCCCACAGCTGGGTATTAGAGGGAATCCATCAAACGGACTGATGTAAAAAATCGATCAAAGGCCGGAACTACGTTTGGATTTTGTATAGTTTCACATAATTTTTTTACAACAGTTTTGCCCAAAGTTCCGTTCCTTTTAATGTCGTCCTTGCCGCAATAAACATTTGCATCGTATGTATATCCTGTTTTGGCATCACATCTAGACCATAATTTTATGCCTCTTTTCACAGGTTTTTGTGGCATATATTGTTTCAGTGAAGATCTTCCTTTGAAGCCCACCATGCTCCTCGTCAATACTTTGACTTGTATTGTCGGATCGATATTTCTGAAACGTATATTTGAAGGAAGATAGAAGCTCTTGTACATAGTAAATCTTACTGGCCTCTTCTGGCTTGACTGGATTATTGAAATAAAGCTTGGATAGTAAAAACAAACACCTGTTTTTGCATATGGCCGATTTGATGGCCTTGTTTCCCAAAGATGGATGCGATGAGCAGTAATGGCGAAGTTTTGGCACCTTATTGAAACACATAACTTATGTGCAGCCAATAGTAATCATAATCTCCCCTGCATCAGTGAAAGTCGTCTGCTTTAAAAAAAGTAAATAAACTTCGAGGACAAATTTTAGTGAATATGTCCAGCGGTGAGGCATTTGCAGCAATTGAAGGACGTATGATACATTGACTTTCATTTGGAATACTAAGTCTTGGGACATAGGTATTTGTAGGTAATGACCAAATTATATTACCAGTTGTAAGGAGTTTCAGCCTCTTGATCTGAATTTTCAGCAGAAATAACGCCGTCGTTGGGTTGGGTTAGGTTCTCGTTTGCATCACTTTCAATGTCTCCACTATCTTCGTCCGAAGTATCCGAGGGCTGATACAACTCGTCGGACTCTTCACTATTATGGAATGAGTCTTCTTCTGAGGAAGAGTCTTCATATAGGGATTGCACCTCTTCTCCGGATGACAACTCTTCTAAATTGTCCGCAAGATCTTGAAGCTCTGCCCTAGTCAACTTCTTTCTTGACATACTGTAAAATACCATTGGAATATAAATCACCCTATCAGAAAACCCACTGGGACACATATATCCCATAGCCAAATAGTACACCCAAAATGTAAGAACCAAAACAAAAAAACCATCAAAATACTTTGCTATTATATATGCTAAACTTACCTAAACAGATTGTTTCAAAAACCATACAAAAACTATCAAATTTGTAAAAAAATAGTGTCAAAAACCAACAACGTGCTCGCTTTTCGGCGTTTACAATCAGAATGACCTCCAAAAAGCGCGTCGCTGCCTGTAGAAAAATTGTTAAAACCTTAAAATACCCGCTAATGACAATTTCCATTAAAAACGGGACAGATAGCGCCCAGCAGATGTTATGAAATGTATGCTGGGATTTATTTGTCCCATTGGGACCGAAAGGGTTAAGCAAATACATTTTTTACTTTAATATTATGAAAATATCCTAAGCTGTAAAAGATATTTAAAAAAAAGTGAGCTAAATATTTTCAAAAAGGGCGTTAGAAAATTTCTAGAACTAGATATTAACAACTCAATGCTAGTGAGTTGACCAATGGCATGGGATCTCCTGTATAGACTCAAATTGATGCTTTCAATAAAATATTATCAAAATAATAATTAAAATATTATAATCTGCAGATATCCTAAAAATAAAGTGTAAAACTAGTTATAATCACATTTTGTTAATCCTAGCAAAAATCGATAATAAGTAAGATACAACTTTAATGTGATATTTGCATTATATGTTTTTGTAGCCAGAATAAGATAATTCATTTGAATTTTCTCCTAAAATACTAAAATCTTTTTAGCAAAATAAGTCATTTATATATACAGTGCATTTTTTTTATCTCGGGTCATAGGATTTTACGTGTAATACTTTCAACCCCATGTTAGAACCTGTTCTATTTAATCGATTAATTTTAAGTTAACAGACTTTAAAAAATCCCATTATTTTTGAAAATATTACACGTAAAACCCTATGACCCGAGATAAAAAAAATGCACTGTAGAAACTTTTAATTGTATTATGCAGATGGTGATATAAGAAATTAGTTTTCCTTAGATGCTAAAAAATTGGAACTGGTATTAGGTTAATGATGAATTTGTATATAGTAATTTTTAAATTTATAGTTTTACAGCTTACTTTAGCTTATGCACAGATGTTATAAATATTTAAAATAACAAGTTACTTCACTACACTCACTAGCACAACATTCCACTAGTCTGAATTTTTTTTTAAATAATCATTTCTTCACCGTAATCTATATATATATATATATATATATATATATATATATATATTATTTTTCCAATAAATTTAGAATATTCAATCGAAAACTATATAATGGACAATAGATGCGGCTCAAAATTGTAGTCGAAGAGGAGTAGCTACTGCCGTTAAATGCTCCAAGTGATTTATTGGCTGTTTATGGAATTTGGTTGGGTAAAGTAAAAAATACCCAAATAAACGCAGAACATTGGCGGAGGCAGAACTTTTCTCACGAAAGCCTATAGCTCTCTTGAATATTCGAAAAAATTACTACTTATGAATGAATTAAAAAACTAGGTCTCTTGATAGATTCGTCATCAACACCAATGGTTGGTTAATTTCTTTAAGTTCGGTTAAGTTCTTTCCTTCTCTCTACACCAACGGGACTTTGGTCTATCCGTAATACCTAGGGTAAATGTCGTCCTAGGGTCCTAGGGATAAGTTCTAGGGTACAGTTAAAAGACCCGTTACTAGCTGAATGTTGTGTCTCTGTAGGCGCAATAATTATCTAAGTGAAACCAGAACAGGGTTCACATTATAGTTTCGGTGCCAACCAGCTGTTTCACGAATTGTGGTACTCTTCATACATTCCAAGCAACACTACAAGGTTGGCGGTCACCTTTTCAGCCGTAATAGCCTTAATGCCAGCTCTGCTATCTGAGCAGATGGACGAATGTGTTGCGGTTTTTACAATATAGAATTTTTTGTTCACATTTGTGGAGAATATATTTAGCAACAATATATATATAACATATTATAGCTTTTTGGTTATAGCTTGACCTAGTACTATTAACAAAGCATCTATGCATTTTCTTTTAGTGGAAAATCAAGATTTAGTCAGTCACTGCTATCTATAATCTTTCAAAAGCTCCGTTTCCTTTGCTTTAATCACTGTGGCTATTAACAAAGAAAATTATACTAACGTACGAGGGATCATTATATTTTTTGCTATTTGGTAAAATAATGCTTGACCTTAATAAGAAATATTAAGGCCACTCTACGGTACTTCTCCAGCCAATTCATTATATTGGAAATACATCGTTCAAAAAATGACCAATAACAGCAGCAGCATGGTGATATATCTTGCTCAAACAGCAGTTCATTTTTTAGAAAGTGATCATCTTGTTCAAGTAACTCAAATATTCTGGAATTGATGACGTCCTGTAAAAGTTCTCAGTAATTTTCAGCATTAAGATTTGTATTAATAAAAAAATGTCTAACAATATGATCTCCTTCGATACCAGCTCATACATTAAGTTTTTGATGTCGCTGCGTATATATTTCTCAAAATAAATGAGGATTAGTGTCGCTCCAGTATCAACAATTGTGTTTATTGACTTTACCATGTAAATAAAAGGAGCATTCGTCTGAAAAACAGACAGTGTACAGCAAATTTTTCTTACGATTTAACCTATCACTAAGGTACTCACAAAATTGTACATGACCATCAAAATCATCTTTCTTTAACTCATGTGCTAGTTTGATTTTGTAAGCGTGATATTTGTGTAATTTTTAAATTTTGCGAACATTACTTTTAGATACGCCAGATGCGATGGCAAGTTTTTAAGCAAATGTATTAGGTTCCATCTTAACTTGACCCAACACTGCAATTTCTACCACTTCATTTCTCACTGAATGCTAAACTTTGAAGCTTTCTGTTTCGTATTAATTCTGTTTCTTGAAACTTCATTATCAAGTACATTACATAACAATGATTTACTCTTTTATCCGGATGATTATCATTAAAAGCACGTTCTGCTGCTCTAGCAGACTTATTTTGTTGATAGTAAAGACCCACCAACTCAATTCTTTCTTGCAGCGTATAAACCATTGTTGTAAATACTATAACATCACTAGGACTAGACTAAACAAATGCTTCCTACTGCTGTTATTGCTCACTTCAACAAAACACCAGTAATAAATTAAAAATAGCCAAACAAAAGCGTAGCCAATTTATTCAGGTATTTCCTGCATATTTTGAAGTTTTTTCAAAATAAGTGAAGTTAAAAAATTGAAACTTTTGAAAAATGTTAGCCAGTTTATTTATATTTTTTGAGAACGAATTGATATAATAAAAAATATAAAAAGGGCTATGTGGAGAATAAAATTATCTTTAATTTAAAGTATTACTGACCCCTAAACCCATTAAAAAATATTGATATGTGGGTGGAATGATGATGTCAGATAAACGTAACTTCTGTCAATAAATGTCCCGCTCAATATTAAATTTGACGTGTTTGGCAGTCTATTTGTATTTTCGACAATTTATTTTTCAAGAATTTCAGGATGAACTGTTTTGCCTCGGATACCCTGTATATATCTATCTACTGTATCATCAGTGCCATATACATATAGATAGAGATTTAAGATTTGAATGAAGATCCTACTTAATAAAAATGTTAAATATAATATAATTATTTGTAGTATTATTAAATTGTTTCATATTTAAATTATAAAAATATAAAATAATAATAATATAAAAAGAGCAGTTATTTTAAAAGTTAGTACTGTTTAATACTCTGACCTACATGTTGACTACGTAGACCGACCTGTCAATTATCAAACATATATTCTTTCCCCCAATATTGCTTCAAGCTCTTTCATAATGCATTAAGGCTAACGAAAGGTGGAACAAAAATAAGCCAATTTTGAGTAGGAGCGAACCGTATAAAAACACCTTCGTTTTTTCCCAGAAAGTGACAACACAAATAGCTTAAAAGTATTATACCTCTTGACAAGGTAATACTCCTGACTTCCATCCTAATTTTTTCACTTTGAGCCTCCTTCGAGAATTACCGTTAATATTGTTTTTCTTTTCAATACTCCTAAAAAAAAATTTCAAAAGATATTTTAAGCATTTCTTGAGAAAAATAAATATGGTTTATTCTACTTTTTATTTTCAATAAATGACTGAAAAAGATAACCTATAAATTAAAAAGTTACAATTAAATAGATAAATTATTGTAAATTCGTATAATTTTTTTTTTAGTGCCTCTACTATTCGATTTATTAAATCAATAAAAAGTAGCAGGTTTGCCTGTAAAGGTCAAAAAGAAAAGGATAATTTTAATACTATGATAATCTGTGAATATGATTATTCTTGACAAACAGATTTCTGTGAATGGGGAAAGTATTTTGTATGCCAAAGAAATTAAATATTTGGGAACAATTTTCGAGGACAATCTGAATTTCCATGCTCATGCAGATTATGTAATGAGAAAATTTTCAAAAAAAGTTCGATTTATCACAAGAATTGGAAAAAATTTGTCAATATACATCAAATTAAAACTTTACAACGCCATTGCTCTTCCTCATTTACAGTTCTGTTCAACATTATTGTTTAACTTGCTAGAGTATAGAATTGACCAACTAGAAAGAATTCAAAATAGGGCTATGAGACTGATTCTAAATTGTATTCGTTACACGCCTGTTGTCTCTATGTTGGGTGTCCTAGATATGTTGTCTGTACATCAAAGAATTTTGTATAACGTTTATTTGTTTATTTTTAAATTAAAACATCAGATGCTCTCCGATTATATTTGTAATAAATTAAGAGTTTTTGGAGATATACATAACTATAATACGAGAAATCGTATAGACTTCATACTAGTCGACAGATGTAAGACAACTCAAATGCATAACTCAGTTCTATACAAAGGTTTAATTCTATTTAACAACTTGCCTGCTAACATCAAAAATTGTATTACTTTGAATCAATTCAGAGGGCTCTTGAGAAAATTTATTATGAATAAGTCAAATTGTGTTTGTTATTTTATTATGTTACTTTAATTATGTAGTTTATTAAGTTTTACTATAGTATGCATTGTTTCCGCTCCAATCATCATCTTGATTGTGGGCTTATCTGTGGACTGGGTATTTTTGGGCCAACCGGGATACTGGTTACAGCTTCTTGGAACTACCGAAGCATTTCTAAGTGTTACACGGGGGGGGACCAATGTATCTGGTCAGCAAGGTCAACCAAGTTCCAAATGTGTGTCATCGGCTGCTTGCAACCGAACCAACTCGATCAACCTGAGTCGACATTATTTTTATTATTATAAGGCAAACAACAATTAACTGTGCTTTTAATAAGTGGGGCAAGGAAATAATGTTTAGGTTAAGTCTAGTTTTAATTTATGGTCTACCTCTGACAGGATATTTCTGGAACCGGGATGCTGTTTCTGGATTACCGAGACCATCCATGGACAAACCAAAGTGTCCTGATACAGTTATAGCCAACTTACACTTTTAGTTTATTTTTTATTTATGTTTTTATTGAATGTAGCTTCTTGCTAAATAAATATATTATTTATTTATTTATTTACAAAGCGTTATGTTATTTTAATACATATTTTTCAATTTAAAACCTATTTTCGAAAAAATGCATTTTTCAGTTTAACTTTCATTTCTTATTTTAGTTTTATAAGTTAGATTTTTCTTTAAATATTTTTTTCTCTTTTTTGTGTATAATAGGCTTTTAAGTTATACTCACATCTATTGTACTTGGTTTTTTGACGGCCTCTATGATTATATTTAATGAAGATTTTATAGTATTCTTACAGTTTTCGTTTTATTTTTATACTATGTGAATCTTGTAACGTATGTTCCAGTCATTTAGATTATGTTAGCAATTTTAGCGATAATAGTAGATCAAACATACTATATAATATAGCAAATTAGACGTAGTAAGTTGTAAAATCTATAATAGCCCATTTATTCGTCTCATTATCATTAGAATATTGTGCATTAATTCAATTCAATTCAAACCACCCGTTTTGATGATTTTTTTTTTAATTTTGAGATAAATATAAAAAGATAAAATGCTGACCAATTTTAGTGGATATTAAGGCCCTCCTAAGGCTTTACAAAAACTGTTCATAAATTAATTAGCTTTGCAATTTCGTCTATGTTATACCAAAACCAAGGCTAGAAAGTCCCTATATTAAATACTAATTCGGTAAATTATCCATTAGTCATAAGAAATTTAAGTTTTTAAAATAATTTGCAGCGTTAGAACTTGCAATTAAATTTTATAGCTTAATACTTCATTATATTTATTTTTAAAATGCATTTTTACGTCTTTCTCCAATCTTATGAAGAAATATACAGGGTGTCCCAGCGAAAACGAAACAGAGCTATTTTCGATATGAAAAAAAATTTTTTTTTCAAAAATCTCGGACACGTCGATTTTATTTTTGAGAGGGATAACTTTTCCTTACCAAGGCACCCTCATACCAGCAACCCCCTTCGAAGGGGTGGAATCACCCCTAAAATCCTAAATGGAAAGAGGGGTCGTATGATACCTTATTTTAAAGGTCTTTTAATTCTGAATATAACTGCCAAATTTGAAGTGGCTAAAATTATTTCTCTGGATAAAACAGCTTGTCAAAATTGCGGAAACAGCGAAAATAAAAAAGGTATTATGGACTCTTTTTTGGATAATATTTTTAAAAGAACAAGGAAATCCTATTTTCGAAGGGGTCACTTATTAATTAAGAGGCCACCTAATACCTGGAATCCTTTACGAGGGGTTGAAAGCACCCCTTAAATCTTAAACAGAAAGAGGAATCGTGTTTAAATTTAAATGGTGACTTCTGAGTGACTGATGGATTTCTTCTGGATATAAAAGCCAAATAAAAATGCTTTAAATAAACCTTTATACCTGAAACCCTTTCT
Organism: Anthonomus grandis grandis; assembly: GCF_022605725.1. Classification (NCBI taxonomy): domain Eukaryota; kingdom Metazoa; phylum Arthropoda; class Insecta; order Coleoptera; family Curculionidae; genus Anthonomus; species Anthonomus grandis. Next base: position 17,195,982 of record NC_065548.1, on the reverse strand, counting down.
TACAATTTTTTTTATTGAATCATTAAAACATGATTAAAAATTTATTAGTATTGTTAATATTATTGTTATTACACCTTATCAGCATATCATAAATAAAAACAAAATACCAAATAAAATGCAAACACAAGTATCTGAAGAATTTATTTAGCTTGCTAAATATCATTGGTACTTTTTTCATAAAGCAGCATTTATTTAAATAGTTTTAAATTATTACCCAGACTTTTACGTGTTGAAACACTGTTAGCAATGGTTTATTCTACTGCAGAGAGGGTTGAGATGATAGAGTTTTTCTTTCGGCATAACAATTGTGCCAATAGAACGGTACAAGAATTTAATGACCTTCATCCAGAAAAACGAGTCAACAAAAAATACGTTCTAGAAATAGTTGCTAAATTTAGGGAATCTGGCAGTGTCTTAAATAAAAAGCGTAAGGTTCAAAATGCTGTTGTTGTCAATGAAGCAATGCAAATAACTGTCCTAGGTCAACTTCATGCTGAGCCAGGAATAAGTGTCAGAAAATTGGCGACGAGTACAGGAGTAAGCAAAAGTAGTGTTCATAGGATACTTAAGCATAATAAATTCCATGCTTACAAAATTCATCTGGTGCAAGAACTGAATGAGGACGATTTTGACAGACGAGTGCAATTTTGTGAATCGTTTAGTGATATGATAACTGTTAATCCCCGTCTTATTTACAACATTTGCTTTTCAGATGAATGTACTTTTTTTCTTAATGGCAACGTAAATCGTCATAACTGCCGCTACTGGTCAAATGCAAATCCGGGCCAGTTTCGTGAAGTTCATACCCAGTTCCCTGAGAAGTTAAATGTTTGGGCGGGAATCTTGGGCGGCTCCATTGTTGGTCCGTTTTTTCTGCCCGGAAATTTGAATGGAGAAATGTACCGAGATCTCTTGGAAAATGCCGTATATCCAAGAATAGTAGACATAATGGAAGGCGGAAATCATTCTGATGATGATCAAGTCGTTTTCCAACAAGACGGAACGCCTCCACATTATGCTGCTGGTGTGAGGCAATATCTTGATGAGATATTTCCTAATCGTTGGATTGGAAGGAGAGAACCTTTTATGGAATGGCCAGCTAGGTCACCCGATTTAACCCCATTAGATTTTTTTTATGGGGGCATTTAAAAACAAAAGTTTACGCTACCCAACCAGACACCGTAGAAGACTTACGCCAGAGAATTATAAATGAGTGTCAGATGATAACACCTGAAGTTCTACACAACGTCAGGCATCGTTTTGAGCAAAACCTGTATTCCTGCATGGAAGTAGGCGAGGCACAATTTGAACATTTAATAAATTGACGTAATTTAAATAAACTTGTTTTATTTAAAAGACACAAAAGGAAAAGGGTAGGTATTTCTTATCTCTCTACTTTTACTGGCAGTAAAGATTGTATTTCTTGCTATTTTTATATCCACAAGATATCCATCAGTCACTCAGAAGTCACCATTTAAATTCAGAGTAAAAAGGCCTTCAAAATAAGGAATGACACGACCCCTTTTTCTATTTAAGATTTAAAGGGTGCTTTCAACCCCTCATAAAGGGTTCCAAGTATTAGGGTGGCCTCTTAATTAATAAGTGACCCCTTTGAAATTAGGACTTCCTTATTCTTTTAAAAATATTATCCAAAACAGAGTTCAAAATACCTTTTTTATTTTCGCTGTTTCTACAATTCTGACAAGCTGTCATATCCGGATAAAAAATGTTAGCCACTTCAAATTTGGCAGTTATATTCAGAATTAAAAGACCTTTAAAATAAGGTATCACAAGACCCCTCTTTCTATTTAAGATTTTAGGGGTGATCCCACCCCCTCGAAGAGGGTTACTGGTATGAGGGTGCCTTGGTAAGGAAAAGTTGTCCCCCTCGAAAATAAAATCGACGTGTTCGAGATTTTTGTAAAAAAAGTTTTTTTTTATACCAAAAATACCTCTGTTTCGTTTTCGCTGGGACACCCTGTATACTAATTCAATGTTAATGTTAGTTTTGATATAATATGCACATAGTTCAGAATGGGTGATAATTTGCTACAGTAATTATTGCTACGAGTGTCTGTCTAGCGTCGAGCCTTTAAATGTATGTTTACTGTATTTTTTTAACTAAAATAGGTTACTAACCCACCCGTTGTGATGATTTTTTTTTAAATTTTAAGATAAATATAAAAAGATAAAATGCTGACCAATTTCATAGGATATTAAAGCCCTCCTAAGGCTTTACAAAAACTGTTCATAAATTAATAGGCTTTGCAATTTCGTCTATATTATACCGAAACCAAGGCTAAAAAGTCCCTATGTTAAATACTAATTTGGTAAAGTATCTATTAGTCATAAGAAATTTAAGTTTTTAAAATATTGTACGCCAACCGGTTATTCCAAATGTAATGTTTTGAACTATGTGCCAAAATAAATATGAAAATTATGCACTGCAGATTCAAAACTTAAAAGAAAGAAACTACTAAATAATGAAGCAAAAATAGTTCTACCTTTTCAGAATCTATTAATTTTATTTTTATATATATTTTTAAATATAATGGTACAACTGTTAAACCTGTTTTAAAAAGTCCCAAACTAAAAGCTCAATCTGACAAAATAGATGGAACCTAAGCATTTTCGTATTAATGTTACTAATGGCTGCCAATCGATGTTAATTGATCAGGATATCAGGTTCAGACAGAATTCCAATTACTCCAAACCTCTGTAAATTGCTTATCACTTCACGATGAATCCTGGAATGCCCGGGCTTATTTCCAAAAGCAGATTTCCAGGGCACGGAACCATCAAGTTTATTTTACGGTCTAGAGAAAGTTAATCAATATTATCATATCGGGATCATCCGGTCGGATAATTAGGAAAATGGTGAAAGTTCGATCATAACGAGAGTTGTTTAGATGAGGTGATTTGTAAGGGTAAATTATAGTTTAAATTGAAGTTATAAAATCGATTTAATATTTTGTAATGTGTGAACGAAAATAGTTGGTTATGATCTTGTTCATTTTGTATATATTTATCTGTATATCAGCCTATATCTTTATATACGTTATTGACCTTTAAAGAGCATACAATGTTAGAACTAGTTGTTTGTGTGAAACAACTTTATTATTTTTTTAATTAAAACTGGTTTTAAAATTTAAAGGTTTGTTAAAAAAAGACTAGAGTTCTTAGAGGCTACTTAATTTGATCTTTCTGTTAGTTTCAGATTATTTTATGGTAAATTATTGCTCAATAGGTTAAATATATTTTATGTATTGTATATGATGAGTATTTCACTAAAGGCCAATACTTTTTCTCAGAACCTACGAGTCTAAAAATTTATGATATCATCCTTACAAATTATCTATTTTTAGTGTTCCTTAAAATAATGGCATTGAAGTCGGTAGAGTACTTTTCATACACCTTGTACTGATAAAACTTTAAGAATTGCCACCAACTTTTCCATGCATAGAGTTTTTAAATAATTTTGAAAATACTCTGATAAATCTTACTCCAGTACATGATAATATTTATTGTGTTGGGGATTTTAATATAAATCTACTTAACTATCAAAATTCGGATGTAATTAAAATTAATGAGTTATTTGATGCATTGGGTTTGACTCAGGTAATTGAGGGACCAACGCGCATAACATCTTCCTCTGCTACATTAATTGACTATACCTTGACAACAAACAAAGATTATGTAATAGCTAGTGAAACAACGTCCTGTGATGGAAGTGATCATGAACTTATTTATATAAGGACTGTGTTTTATTCAACTAAAAATACGCCTATTTTTAAGACAACACGCTGTTTCAAAAGTATAAATCTGTGACAGTTTGACTCGAATCTTCGGTCTATACCCTGGAACAATATATATCATTTAACAGATGTTGATCAAAAAATTTCTTTTACAACCGATAACATAGTTGCGTTGCTTAATTTACATGCACCACCTATAAAATTTCGCATTACCAAGCCGTACGCTCCATGGTTGACTGACGCTGTAAGGGCTATAATGCAGGATAGAGATAAAATGCTAGCAAAGTACAAAAAGAATAAAAGTATTGATAACTGGAATAGTTATAAACTCCTAAGAAATTTGACCACTCTTGCAATACGTAATGAAAAAAAATCATATTTTAACTTACAATTAACTGCTACAAAAGATGTTTGGTCTTCAATCAAATTACTTAACCTAAAAAATTAACAAAATAGAAATAATATTCCTAAAAATCTTGAAAATGTTGAAAAAATTAATCAGTTTTTTATGAACTCTGTTCCAAAAATTAATTTAAATAAAAATACTCTAAATTATTATAAACGTGTTAAAAATAACTTATTTCAAACGAGTTTTAGGTTTTTAGGCGTGTCGGAGTATGATATTGTAAAGGTTATTAATAACATTAAAACTACTACCACGGGCATTGATGAAATTAATATACTTACCATCCTATTGACTATGCCTGCCTTTTCTACTACCTTATATTGTCCATGTCATAAACTTCTGTCTCGAACATTCTGTTTTTCCTTCAATGTAGAAAAAAGCGAAAGTTAGCCCTTTACCCAAGATGTTAAGTCCTCTTACATTAAGCGATCTGAGGCCAATAAGCATTATTTCAACGCTATCAAAAAAATTAGAAAAAGTAATGGAGATGCAGCTTCAGAAATATGTTAAAGACAACTCAATTTTACCAGTGACGCAATCAGGGTTTAGATCAAACCACAGCTGTTGTACGGCATTGGCCTCTATAACTGATGATATTTTATCAGCACTTGATTCCAATAAACTAACTTTACTGGTAATGCTTGACTATAGCAAGGCCTTTGATACTCTCAACCATGATCTTTTAATAAATATTTTGTCATTTGTTGGTTTATCTCCATCCTTGAGCCAATCCTTTTTTCAATCTATGTATCAAACATGGCAAAAATATTCATATCATCTAAGCAGCACTATTATGCTGATGATACTCAAATATATCTCTCATTTGAACCAGGTGAAAGTTCCCAAGCAGTGGCTGCCATTAATTATGACCTTGCCAGCATTTACGAGTTTTCTAAAAATCATTGCTTACAATTAAATTCTATGAAATCAGCATTTATGCTGTTTGGGGGCAAGGGTAGCCGTAAGAGTTTTTTACAGTATTATAGGGACCTAATTCATATCAATAACGAGCCTATAAAACACGTCGAGCACTGCAAGAGCTTGGGTTTGATTCTGGATAGTGACCTGCGATTCACGCAGCACGTAAATTCATGTATTCAAAAAGGATTTTTAAACCTTAAAAATATTTATACACATCGTTACGTTTTAAATAGAAAAACAAAAATTCTACTGTGTGATTCGCTGGTCCTATCACAGCTTAATTATTGCGATGCAATGTATGGTCCATGCTTGAGAACTGCTGAAGAAAGTAGAATTCAGAAACTTCAAAATGCGTGCCTTAGATTAATATATGGCATAAGAAAGCGCAACCTCATAAAACACAAGCTTAAGGAAACCAGGTGGTTGAGTATGCACAACAGAATGATTTTTCACGCATCTTCAATGTTTTTTAAAATAATTAATTTAAGATCTCTACCTTACTTATATAATAAAATAAAATTTCGCAATAAGATGTTCATAATATTAATACCCGGTATAAAGGAAGGCTAACACCTCCGCTTCACTCAACTGAAACTTATAAATGATCATTTTCTTATCAAATTTCAAAAATTATAAATAGCTGCCAAACTAATACCGAAAACATTTTTAGCTTATATTCTTTAAAAAAAAACCTTTTTTAAGAAATTACTGCAGGAACAATAAAGCATAATTTACATACATATAACAGACTGTATCTATTGCTTTGTGATGTGTTTTGTTTGTGGGGTTGAATTTGTTTCTTTTTCCTTGTGTAGGCATATATGCCTGTCACATTTTCTTTTTTTGCTGGTTATAATATACTCTATATGATTCATAATTTATAGCGTTTATATTACTCCTATTTTGAAACTTTATAGCATTTAGATATCTGAATCTTTGTGCGCTGAATCTCGCCTTTAAACTATTAACCTTGTAATTATTGTATTTTTTCCTAAATAAAAAGACCTTTATTATTATTATTATTAATTAGGAGAAGTGTTGCGTACCAAGATTTGTATTTGAATTTTTCTTACATACGCTGCCACTCTCAATAAAGAAACCACCTTTAAAAGTTATTCTACTCCACATTATTTTCACGCTTAAACATATTATTGTGTATTGTTTCTCCACAGTATTTGGTTTGTTGGTAAAAATCCAATTTTTCAGATATTCCGATAAAAAGAACTCAGGAGGCGTTAATCCAGTGACCTTGGGTGCCAGAGGATATTACCAAATCGAGAGATCAAATGTCTGGGAAATATTATTTGCAATAGATTCATTGTTTCCCTATCTATGCGACCCTATTCGACCTATTGAAACCACCTGTTTGTAACTGAAATGATTAAATTTCACCAGCTTATTTTCAGTAAAGTTATGTCCTACTAGTAGCGTATCCTGGTGATAGCAAGAGAATTACTGGCAGCCTCTTGATCAAAGTGAAGTCCGATCTCTACACCAAACTGTGACTCGACGGGAATGAACTGGTCCTTGATAAATTTCATGACGGTTTTCTTGGGTGAACTGAATTTATATGACTACACGGATAATATAAAGTATTTTTAGTATTTTTTAAATATGATATTCAACGAATATCTTGTTCTCGAGGATTTCTGACAGAGGTTTTCAATATACTTTTATAAAGTCTCTTGATACCTTCCCGAGTACGAATGGTTAGAACAAGGCCCAAAAATTGCCAAGGTTAGATAAATTCACCTCTTTAGGCTTCTGCACCAATTTGGAGATAGTGTTGATAGTGAGCACGAAAGCGTCGAAATATTGACACAAATCTTGTTATAGATTTCTAAGAGTTGCACTCATTGACTCATTATACAGATCGTGTTATCGTGAGCTACGTATTACCCAAAATAATGGCAACACCGCTTGGTTGCGGCTTGCAGGCGGCGGAATTTTTCGTTTTTATTTTTTGAACCGGAAGTCAGCAGACCTCACTTTGCTGTGTTACTGCACGTCGCATTAATAATTTTTGAGCGTTATTTTCGTGTCTTTTTCTCTATGGCTGTTTATACCCCTTCCGAAAGAGTTCAACTAATTAAATGGTTTTATGGAGGCAATTGGGCAGTAGAGATTTGTTTTCAGTGACATTTGAGAATAGACCGATTCCTTGTGCAAAAACGGTTTTAAATGTGGTTACAAATTTTGAAATTTTTTTTTGTCTTTAAGATTGTAAAAAATGCCACACAAAACGTCGAGAACCACCTGTTGAAGTGGTCCAGGATATAGAAAGGCGGGAAGAAATGGTTTGCAGTTCCCTTGATTCGACACGGTCCACTAGAAGTATTGGAGAGGAACTAGGAATGAGCAATAAAACTGTTGCTCGTATCTGGAAAAAATATGGGTACAAATGTTTCAAGTATTCAAAAACTCAGGAAATATTTCCTGAAGGCCAGTCGCGAAGAATGGAATTTTGTGAAACCATGATGGAAAAGGCAAATGAAAACGAATATTTTTTAAAAAATATTTTGTTTTCTGATGAATCTTCTTTTCCATTACATGGCAAACACAATCCTTCCATTGTTCGTTATTGGTCTCAGGAAAACGAGTACAGAAGTTTCGTACCCAGTATCCTCAGAAATTGAATGTTTGGGCAGGTATTTAGGGCGACAATGTTATAGGGCTATTTTTTATTGATGGCACTTTAAACGCCCAAAAGTACCTTGAGTTGCAGCCAAACCAAGTTCTTCCTGCCATTCAAATCCTACCTGATGTAGACCTGGGATCGGTTTATTTTCAGCAAGATGGCTGTACTGCTCAGAACGCGGCTAGGGTAAAAGAATTTTTAACAAATACTTTTCCTAACCGCCTTATTAGTGGGACTGACGATATTAAATGGCCTCCTAGATCTCCAGACTTGTCTCCAAATGACTTTTATCTGTGGGGTTACCTTAAGCAAACCATTTACAAGCATGAATTTAGTAGGCCAACAAATTTAGAGGAGTTACGAAATAAAATTGTCGAAGGTGCCAATTCCATTTTACCTGAAACTCTTTTGGAGGTGCGAAATAGCTTTTACGATAGGTTAAGTTTTTGTTTAGCGAAAGAAGGCGGTTTATTTGAGCCTTTTATTTCAAAAATGATATGTTGTTAAGTTTGTTTATTAGAGTTTTATTATTGATTTTTTATTATATTTTTATCAGACTTGATATTTTATTTTTTATTAGAATAACGGTTTAATTTTCATTATGCAACACAGCATATTAAACATTTTAAGATTACAATTTTATGCGGGTTTTACACATTGTCATGTCTGTAAAACCCGCATTAGAATAAATATTTTAAAAATGCCTGGATTTTCGCGTAATATTTTGGGATATTTTGTCGCCAAACGACGCAGCTCCCACGAAACTCAGATGTTTACTAATCCCGTCCTCGGGCCGGCCGGGGCGGTGCTCTGTCTCAGGCACTCGTACACGCGCGACATTGCAAAATTTCGCCTCTATGCGGTTTCCTATAAGTAACGAACGAAAACACGATCTGTATAAATAAAGTTTCTTAACAATGTCGATGCATTGTGCGATCGTGGTCGCATACCGGAAATCGATTTCAACTTCCTTGTTTTACATCTATGGAAAGATGGCAAAACCATATATTATGTTAATTTTTCGAAGTTTCACTTTAAAGTTTCAAAATTAAGTATAAATTTGGTAATGAAAGGTATTATCAATGTTTTTGGTAATTTGTATGTAGAACTGAAATCGGCTTCAAGGTGTGAACTATAAAGAAAATTGAGTTTTTATTTTCAAGGATATTCTGAAGTTTTATGCTGTATATGGCTTTGTCTTTTTATATTTAACTTTTCTACTTAATTTTTTTTAAAGAAAATAAAAATAAATAAATTGGAAAGGAAAAAATAATGGACTTTATGATAAATTATTAGTTGATTTTATTCAAAAGTATGAATGAAATTTGAATACTTATTTAGTTTCCCAATTCCGAATCTAAGTACTATCATATAATTCATCATAATCGTTTGCATTAGAAGTCGTAGGTAAATTTTAATAGAAATCATTAGTTTTGTTTTTGTCATCCAGCATAGACGTGTGGTTAAGGAAAAGGTATCAAATCTAGTGATTATCGACCTCCTTTTTTTCCTCTTTTAAGTCAAAGGTTTTAAATGGCGCTTCGTCATTAAGTATAAACTTACATTAAATGATTCCAAGCTCCTTAATATATCTTAACCATTTATTTTTTAGCCAAGAAATCTTTTACCCATTAACGTTGGTTCGTTTCACTAGTATGCTACCTAAGAACTTTGAAAATGTCAAAAAATCTTTTTGGCCAAGGTCAACTACTGTTAATTTGGATTTTCCTCTAAGAGAGCATACATACTGAAACCAGTCTCGTAATACTATTATTTTATAATCATTCAATATTTGTTTTTTATACCTTTTAACTCTTGCGTTGCCACTGTCACAATCAAAGCAAGTATGACTTGGTGAAAGAAATTTGTGATCCGTTGTCTCAAGAGTTAGTTTCTTCTGAATATCATACAGAAACATAACCGCCATGATAGTTCGATTGAGTTGAGTTAGGTTGGGTAACTCTAAACGTGATCAAATATATTGCAACGTGCTAAACAGTATCTAATAAGTTTACTAATTTATGTAAATGCATGACGCAATTTGATCAGATCTTCTGCCTCTAAAAAATTCATACCACATAAAGCAAACAAACGATTCATTAGATGAATTGATGACGACTTAGTAGTCTCGAATGGTAAAAGGCTTATAAAATACTATTTATCTTCATAAATACGAATCAGGCAAAGGCGTTGCAAATTAAAGCCAGTACTCTGTTTGTTTCATTATTACTAGCTTGTCCTTTCGTTTGCTATTATAAGCTAATAAAACTTTTTTTTTTCAAAAAATTATTTAAAAGAGCGATTTTCAATTCGTAAAAGCATGTCTGAGATCTGTTAAAACCCGCTGATAGTGACCACGTCGCGACATCTGTCAACATTTTGCTGCTGGCAATAGCACACACGTAATTAACATATCTCTGCGGATTTTATTTAATGCTTCACATATGCAAGATGACAAAACTAAATTTGAGATACATACGTGGAATTGCCAATTTAAAAAATAATATACAGGGTGGTCGTAAAGTGAGAAATAGATTCAATATCTCGTAAAAAAAATTGTAAATTGCTCGGACTCGTCGATTTTAGTTTTTTTTCGCGGCATATTTTGCGAAAAAATAAATTTATATAGGGTGTCTCAAAAAAGCTTTAATAATTTGTTTTTTAAGTGCAACCCAATTTTTTATTGCGTTTTTGGATTGCCCTTACAATTCAAAAGACTTTTCATATTGTTTGTGCTATACCTAAGTCCAAATGTTTTGGAGTTATTTTCATTTAAATTTGAAAATTAAAACAAGGTCATTAAGAAAAAGAAAAATAAAATCACTTTTAAAATGTCTTATTTGTAGACGACATTGTGCATGAAGAATATGAATGATTAAACTAGGCTGAAATGACCAATCAGGATGACATAAAGACATCTTTTACTGACGTCAAAGTGACGTTCCTAAAATGACGTAGCCCGGACATCATTGTAGGTCACAAAAAGTTCAGAACGGCACGGAAAAAAAATTTAGGAACATTAAAAATTTTTAAAGGATTAAAATCCACACATAACAATATAATTTAAAAAAAATAACAAATTTAATTTTTTTTTTTTTTACTTTTTTAATAACCATTTATTTGTAGAGGATGATATTGATTATTAGCACAGAAATTTATTTTCTTGTATAAATGAGTTTCCAATCAATGATTTTCTTTTACAGATATTTCCGGCGAAGGAATCAGCTGCAAAGACAGTTAAAGGTAAAGTATCTTATTTATATCATTTTGAAGTTCTTATACGATAATTGGTGGATTTAGTGGTGGAAACTCACGTCATTATCAAAAGTGTGCTACCAAGCAGCACAGAAAATTATACCAAAATTTGTAGTAAAAAGAAGAAGAAAAACAAGTATATTACTATTTGAATAAATCTGCGGATATAAGTAATATAATTTTACGTGAAAAGATCATGAATGTTCTGCTTATTTTTTGGCCTTGATCATAAATATGCAAGTGCAAGAAATAATTCAGAAACCGAGGAGTTCCCACAAAGTCGCTTTCTTGCTCGGCCCCTAGTTAAAGTTGCAACTTGAGGTCGGGGTCCTGAATGTCACCGAGCCGTGGCTGTATGTGTTCAGTTTCATGAAAGCGATAAATTTTCCAGTGTGTGTGCAAGTGGAGTCTGCAAAGCAGCGGGACTAAACCACAACATTTCTGCGGCGACTCTAGCGGAAAGGCCGCTGCTTTACCTCTAATTTGCTTCATTGCACAAACTTTGTTAACTTTGAGAAAGGAAAATGGATTATTTTTTTAAACCTTAAATCTTATTTTACTCTTAATGTAAAGAACTTTAAATTTTGGTTGACTCCTGTCACAACAAAACTTTTACATTACCAATTCAGATGTGCAAAGGGTTAAAATACATAGTATATACTATTGTCCTGAAATTGGAAAAAATGAGTTTTTTTTTATTTTTTAATAAAAATATCATCAAGTTTCTGATATAGACAAAAAGAAAAAAAGTTTAAGACTTAAATTTTTCTTCTAGTTTTAAGCTAATTGTGCTTATAAACTGGTTTATTTTAAATTCATTTCCAATAATATTCGGATCAGTGCCCTCTACCCCACTATGTTTATTGGTAATATTAATACTAATGTTAAATAACTTCTTGTTTTCATTTCAGGTCCTATTCTCTATCAGTTTATCAATGTATGTATCTTGATGTAAAATAGATCGTAGTTCCTTGTACATATTACTTGATCTTAAGTTACCTAGCTAAATCCCTCCATTATTATCATGAGAGTGTCATTGGTAAGATGCTGAAAGTCAACTCTCTGATTAGTAAATACTGCTGTTAAGCACTCATGTAGTTCGCTGCTGTTTCTGCTTTTTTTTAGGTTTTTTAATGTTTTTTTTCATAGGTGGGTCTGAAGAATTGCAGATGTGAGAAACTTGTGAGTACCCATAGCCGATATTGCCCCAATAAGTTAAATGGATTTAAGGTTTTAGTGCATCTGCGGAAATAATTCTGAGAATTTACAGGAATCCCAGCAAAACGAACTAGTCTCTATAAAGAGAAACTGAGACGCAACCTAGAAAACTGTTCAACAGAAGCTACAAACAATCTGGAGCTCAGACGTGAGTGCTGTGAGTGAAGTGCTGACAGAGTCAGTTACAGAGGCTATCAGAGACGCATTCGAGAAATTTTCCTACGTAAACCATGTTAGGCAGGAAAAAGCTTCTGGTATTCTTAAGTAAAGATCTATTATTGAGGCGGACAGTAAGGAAACTCTTTAACAGAGTAAAGAAAACTAGGGAGTGAAATCAATATAGACAAGGCGAAACTGAACGTTGTCGAGCACTGGTACATGGAAGAATAACTAAGGGTAAACCCCAAAAACTACCATAGTTGTATTTACAAAAAGCAGGAAACTATAGTCCATAAGAGACCTAGTATTCTTATATGAGGTCAAATATCTGAGGGTTACTAAAAATAAAAAACTCAGATACAAGTAGCACGTAATAAATAATACAAACAGGGCTACGAAAACTCTTATGTAGTATATAAGAAAATATTCAGTACATCAGGGTGACACCAAGAATATTACACTGGATATACAGTGTGGCCCAAATTGGGTGTACATGTATGTGTATCTTGGGAACTATAAGAGATACAAAATTGGTTAAATTGGAAAAGCTGTAAGGCATTTAGTTACTAATTTCGTGCCGCTTTTAGAACGATTTTATCTTTTTCCGATTTTGAAATATTTGGAAAAAATCAAAAAGTTGCATTTTTGAAAAAGAGCTGTATTTTTTTATTTCAGCGTATTTTTAAAATCTGTATAAACATTATTAAGACAACTTTTTAAGAACAACGCATACCTGAATTTAGTTTTTATTTTCGACGTTTCGGTTTTGAGATTCCATCCTCAACTTCTTTTTCTTATGGCGGCCATTTTGTTTTTTTGCTAAATTAAAAAGATCTTTTTTCCCTTTAAAATGATGTATAACACTTTATGAAAATATTTTATGTATATGTCAAAAAATTAAATAGTTTATTTTTTGCTGAGTTGGCCATGACTTTTATTGGCATTTTATCACCCTATCCTCTAGTTGTTCTAGAGTCGTAGGAGGTTCAAAATCGTAACCTTCATTTTTAACATATCCCCAAAGATAAAAATCCAGGGGTGTAATATCTGGAGACCTAGCTGGCCAATTTACAGCACCGCGGTTCGCGATAAGTTTATGGTCAAATGCTTGTGTTAAGTTTTGAACGTCCCGAGTTTTATGCGCGGGACACCCGACCTGTTGAAACCACACACCACTCCGTCTTTGTTCTTCAGGTATTATAGCTCTCACGGCAGGTAATATCTGCTTCTCCAAAAGATTTAAATATCTTTGACCTGTCAGTGTTTGGTTATAAATAAAGGGCCCAATAATGTGATTATCTAAAAACAATTATAGCATCTTAGTTGAAAATAATTTTGTGGAGTGGGTAATTAACTTACTGTGCATACCACACTATACATTAAATCCAAATCTTACTTGTAGCCTACGTTCAGCCACTTCATGAGGATTCTCAGTAGCCCAAAAATGACGATTATGCCTGTTGAATACTCCGCAGTTGCTAAAAAACATCTCGTTGGTCCAAATAATTTTCCTGCTGATATTAGGTATTTCTTGACATTCAACATTGACAAACATAACATAAAAATAACAGAACATAACATTGACAAACCAGTTTGAAAGTTTTAATCGTCTTGGTTACTCTGTATCACTTAACCCTTGAAAAATAGTAGCCTTATATAGACGATATTTATTTTTTTAAGGACTCTTTGAATGATAGTCCTTGGTATATTCATATCAGTTGCAGCTTTTCGGGTTCTGATTAAAATGGTCTAAAATGTTTTCATCGCGAGCTTCATTGTCCCTTCTTTGGCGTTTTTTCTGGCGTTGATATTTCAAAACTTCCATGAGTTCTATGGTTCATTAAGGTTCACAAGCCTAGCGAATAGTCTTGGACCTGGCTGTTGTCTCTCAGTATACAGTTCCCAATATCTGGCGATTGCAAGATTTGCATTCCTATTAAATGTAATATAACTTTTCAACATATCAAATTTTTCCTCACTGGTATATCGCATGGCTATTTTCGGGTATTAAAAATTTAAACAAAACTAAATATCACTAAATATAAACGAAAACAACTAGATACGAAAAAACTATTTAACACTAACAAGAACAAAAAATTAACAAGATAAGAACTACTAAACAAGATAAAAACTGAAATCAAATAAATAATATTTTGCAGAATTGTCAGCAAATGACGCTAAATCATTAAACAATAATAATTGTTTATACGGCAAATGGCCTCCGTAATCATGGCCAACTCCGCGTGTTATACATCATTTTAAAGGGAAAAAAATCTTTTTAATTTAGCAAAAAAACAAAATAACCGCCATAGGAAAAAGAGAAGTTGAGGATGGAATCGCAGAACCGAAACGTCGAAAATAAAAACTGAATTCAGGTATGCGTTGTCCTTAAAAAGTTGTCCAAATAATGTTTTTACAGATTTTAAAAATACGTTGAAGTACAGGCCTTTTTCAAAAATGTAACTTTTTGATTTTTTCCAAATATTTCAAAATCGGGAAAAGATGAAATCGTTCTAAAAGCGGCACTAAATTGGTAACTAAATGCCCTACAACTTTCTTCATTTAACCAATTTTCTAACTCTTATGGTTTCCAAGATACCCATACATGTACATCCAATTTGGGCCACACTGTATATGCAATATTGGTGAGATCCATCATTACATACGCAGCACCAATATCGTAGCCTGCGGCAGAAAGGAGGATTGTTATTTAGATATTTAACAAAACATAAAGAACAGCGTGTATAGCAGGAGCGAAGACCTATTTAAAAAGATACAGGACCTTGGGCATATGGCAGTAAAAAAGAACAAAACCAAGTTCACATAGCCAGATAAGACTTTTGTAGTGAAGGAGATAAAGGGACCACTGGGAACAGAAGTTATGCGGCCTAGGCAAGGCGGCTACTCAGTATGATATACACTGCAGCCAAGATCGGGGTAACAGTAGACGTACTAGAGAATGGACAAGAGGGCAGACAACTCCCGCTGAACCTGGGCTTTGAATGCAGAGGTATGCTCAATTGATGAAAGAAATTGCGCCAAGGGGACGAACGTTCACAATCATTACAGGATTCCAGGCAGCAACAAACTCTTGGACAGTTTGAGACTAGGTCAAAGACTGTACAAATTGCTAAAAGGATCTCTCGTCAAAGAGCAAAAAATAAGGCAAAAGATAATCCTATGATAGAATATGTGCAACCGCATGGTCCTGCAAGAAGGGTAAATCAACTTGCAATGCAGGGAGCCAGCAACAGACACATAGGCACAGAACCAGAACCAACATGCTGTGTCAGCTATTAAATCTGGAAAAGGATATCAAAAACTGATTGGAACTTGAGCATAAAAACTACTGGGAACAATCGCCACAACTGGAACTCTTCAAACAACTTTTGGGTAGCCCTTCAGGAAGAGGGAGAACATACTGGGTCACTCCAGGCAACTACTTTAAAAAGTAGCAGGGCTACTTACAGACTTACACCCTGCAGGAAACTACCTATCTAAACTCAGTAAAGTAGATACACTGCTATGTAGAGGTTGTGAGAAAGAGGAAAAAATCACTTTTGACATTGTCTGCTTTTGCGAAGCATTCAACCAGACCGCCGAACTCAAACCTTTACCAGAAAGGATAATAACTACGCCACTGAGCAAAATACTGGACTTCCTAGAAGCAACAGAACCCGTGGGAGTAATTATATGGGGTACAAAAGGACTGCAACAGAGCAGAATGCAGTGCAGGGAACCAGCTGATACCACATAGCAGGAAGGTTTTAGTGGCTAATCAGGCAGGGAGTCTCGCACGACCGGGGGTTCAAGAACTACCAGTGTTCTTTGATGACAAAAAAAAAATTTGAATGCACTGGTATCTTTAATGTTCTTCATATCCCTGTTTCCTTTTTTCTTATCATAATGAAAAGCAGAGTCATCTATCAAATTAATACAAAATTGGTAACTCCTAATATATGTAACTTTTGCAACCAAAAAAAAGTTAGTTCTACTCATGTGCATGTTCAGTATTAACTGTTTCTGTCTATCTTAAATATATATATATTTTTCATCAATAGCTAGCTGCTAATCTAAGAGCTGCTCTAAGAGGTTTATCTTTTTCGCCTTTTGTGCGATAATGTTCTTGAGATTACCAAAGGCATACTGCATTAAGCTACAGGGTTACATAGTTATAACATTACTTAATGATAGGAGCGGTTCCAATTATGCCGTTAGCTATTGCAGATTTGGAGCCCAAGGCTTTAATTAGTCCAGGTAAAGCAGATGATTATTATTGCAAAAAGGTTATCGCTTTGAAAAATTCTGCTTCTATTTTTGTCGCCCGTTATATTATGAGTACGTTTAGATTATGTGGATTACACGTTTTTAAAAGTACAACTATATATTTTTTATTTTGTAAATTTCTAGGACTTAATATAAAATTGTATTCTATTTTCTAGCTTAAAAAAATAAGTTTTTTGACACTTTTAAGCAGCTTTATTAGAAAAAAAAATCATACACAAACAATATAAACCTATTAACTACAAAAACGTTTAAAGACAATACACAAATTAATATATACAGGACTTTCTTATCTAGAGTATATTTGGTTTTGCTTATTTTTGTGAATACGAATATTTATAGCTAATAAAAAAATATACATTTAATTATAATACATTAAAACATACAAAATATTTTAAATATGCTTTATAAAAATAAGTCAAATTGCCACCATCGCATAAAGGTAGTTTCATTTATAAGCTAATGATGCCAATGAACATGTTTAGTAGGTATGAATGGATTTTTAAGATACCGAAAATAATACCAACCTACGTAATATTATATTTTTACACAGTAATGTAATATTACTCTTAATTAGTAAATTATACTAGACCTACTAATATAGTTATAGAAGTTTAAACGGAATGTTTTCCTATTTCTACTAATACAAATTTATATGGCATATTTTTTTTTAAATCAATTATATGGTAACGGTTAGGTATTAATTTAATAAAATTATATTTGTACATCTTCTAGCCATTTTCTTACTATATGGAAATATTGTTTCATCCATTTTATGTTGGCCTCTGCTTGTTCTATGGACTGTTGGGCAGTTCTTAATGCAATTCCAAACTCATCACGTCGTTTCTCGAAAAATGATTTAAACTAAAAAATATGTATGATATAAAACTAAATATAGTATAACAGTAGTTCTCTATAAGTAGTTTTTTTTAATATCAGGGAGCTATATATTAAAAAATTCGTAATAAAATCTTTTAGTTTATTTATACGTTTTCTTATAATTACTATATGAATTTTTCAGCTTTATGTCTTGTCGAAATTATTGCAGCGTTTTTTCCATTCGTTAAGGTGTGAATTAAAATAAGAAACGCACAAAAATAGTCAACTGATTGATTTACACGTACTCACTAAATATGATCTGTAAGGACTATTAGAAATATATATTTACACTCTATTTATTTGCTACTAAATATCCCTGATTTAAAAATGCCTAAAGATGGCATTATAAAGGCCGAAATGTCGGCAGTATGAAAATTTAAAACCTAAGTTTTATTTGACCCCGGATCCAACCTGCTTAGCAAGAAACATTTAAATCTGACTGTGGTTGATAATGCCGCAGCTCAGCATCTTTGTGGTATCAACAATAAAGAGTAAGTCGACTGAAATGTATGACTCGAGTTTTACCTCTCGGCGGTTTTTGTATTCTGTAAAGATTATCGTTAATGGCTTCCAAAACTTTGTACATACCATCCCAGGATGTTTGAAGTTTTGGATATAGACTCGTTCGCCTCTTAGGGTACGTAAAGCAAATCAAGTCACCCTGTTTGCACCTCTAGCCTTTGGGATTAACATCACATGTATCTTTCATCGAATTCGATAGATTTTCTATAGCAACAGCGAAATGCTTAGTTTGCCAGAAATAAAACTAGCGCCCTGTAGAGGGACTAGCGCTTTCTTCTTATGTGACCTGCTTTTTTACATTTTCAATACTCTAACTTTAGGTTCTGGTGGCTACGTCCTCTAATTGCCTCTCTAATCATCCCTTTGACCAAGTTCAAACTTGTCTTCTCTTGAAATCCCTTGCCGAATATGAGCCTGGCCCTTGATCGTGTTCTTGGCAGCTTCGAATTCAAGGCCCCGTGTTGATGCATCTACTAGCTTATATGCTAGTAGTATATATTGCCTCATTTTACATCGCGGAGTTTATCCAGAAATGACTTTACCAAGGAAGAACTTCCCCGAATTTGGTACCGATTTTCCAACTGCATGAGGTAGAAATATTCCAAGTATGATGGGTATCACGCATCTCCAAATGTCTTAAATAGGTAGTCGTTGACTTTTTGTTCTTCGGGGCACATTCTTTCAGGATGACAGTATAGTCTCCTCTCAAGACCAACATAAAGGAAGTTGCCTTTTACCTGGATGACAACCGTTTGCTTTTGCAACCGCTACAAACTGACTATTGAAGGTCTACAGGGCAGCTCATCGATAGTGTTGACGTTCTATGTTGTTTTGATTATCCTGAATCCTGTTCTCCTCCAATATGTACTTCTCATATGAACAATATTTTTCCAGTGATAATTATTGGTTCGGGACCTACCAGTAGTTTTACAGACCTCAGTCTAGTAAGGAAGTCTGCTTCCTCGTTACTAGCATTACTTAGGTAGCTCATCGCCAAAAAAAGGTTCTTTCACCAGTTTCTTTATAAGCTTATTGAGTTACTAGCTTGAAGCTTTTCTTAAAAGAGTACTAGCTTAAAGCTTTTCTTATTGGTCATAATAGCCTAAATTACGGGTCCACTATCCGAGCAGACTAAGACGACTATCTTGCGGTATTTTCAATTTAAAATTTCCTGCATGTATTTTAAGCTAGCGAATATTTTGGCTTAGAGGCCAGTGGCAAATTCTCCCAGTGAATAGGCTTTGTTGGGGCTTTCCCACTATAGATGCCTGCATTAACAATGCATTAACAACCTTATTGTTCTTTCTAGAGCAGTATGTAAGCCAAAAGGTCCATTTATTTACTAATGCAGGCGTTATTAGAGTTCTCCAACTCCTCTCGACTTCCCATATAGGTCACGAAGTTCTTATATTCGTTTGTAGGAAGTGCCATCTAGTCACCAAAAAAGGCCGGTAGTTACGATCTTGATCAACTTTATCACAAGATCCAATGGTCGAAGATATAAGAGAGTCCTAAAGGCTCTTGTTAATGCTCCATCCAGAGACTGTGTGAGAAGAGGTCTATAGGTGAATAGATCTAGTGAAGGATCTTTGGGGACAGATCTCAAGTACTACCGAAAGTTCTAAAAGTCCTCCTGCACGCCAAAAGCAGTTGATTTTGCTGGGTGACTATACTAAGAGAGTTTGCAATTCATTTAACAGCTAGAACTCGTACTAGAATTATTTCAGCTACACGTTCTCTAGAAATACAGTGGGTGGTATTTAAAAGTTCCGTCTTTTTGTAAATAGGAACAGTTCTTCTTTTTTAGGGTTGTTTCTTAGCTCCTTCGAGGTGCACCACTTTTATACTATACGCACAGCCCTTATCGTGAAGATCTGCATTATGGTAGCATTCTTTCTTGAGGCAAGAAATACCAGGTCGTTAGTAAAGGCTTGCATGTACAGTCCTGTTTAGATCATTGTCTCGCAAAGTGCAAAATATTATATTAAAGTTAAGGAAACTAGAACTCTATTTTGTTGTCTAAAGTAACAAATTCCTTTCGTAAATTCAACCATAATGTATCAACATTTAACAAAATATTAACCGTACCGATCTCTATGTCTCTGGATCTTTGGAAGTCATATTAACCATGAGTATAATGTTTTTATACAGATTCTTAAAACATTATTAATTCTAGTGTATTTTATTAATATAATACGTAGTTAATTATTTTGTAATCAATGATATATATCAGCTAAAATTAAAATAGTATAAGCTAATACTTACATCATTTACTTCCTCTTCTGTATTAAAATTATTCGTTGTATAACTAATAATACTGCTCATAAACATCGACGTTGATCCCAGGCTAAAATTTTCATAAAATTTAAGTACGAAGTTAATTTAAGTACCACTACTTTATATTTAAGTTTAAAGACAAGACTCTACAAAACAAAATTTAAACCGTTTTTTTCGAAAATAAATTAAATAGAGTATAGTAAATAATGTTAAGTTAATTAAAATTATTATCAATTAAAAAGTATTACAAACATTCATTAATATACGAAATTTGATAGAGTTGGATATTAGTGAAAATATAATTTTGTTTTCTAATAGGTATCTAATTCTTAGGATAATGGCGGGTTGGCAGATTTCAGGGTTGGCGGAAAGGGACTTTTAGGTCTATCCGCCAGACACTGTCGCCTCACAATTACTACTACTAGTTTATTTAAATATTGATAGGCATTAATTTTTTTTTTTTAATTTGTTTAGGCAGTTTGAATCTAGGTTACGATAAACTACTTTTTTTTACTTTGTCACTAAAACTGTAAGACATATAGTCTCAATATTAAATAATCCCTATCTGAGAGATGTATTAGATACGCTGTGTAAAATACTTACTATTCCCGTATTCTCGACCAATTAACCTTTAAAAATTTATAAGCCAAATCACGGCCTACTGGGTTTTCGGCGATTGACGCAAACACTCTTGCTGTATCATGTTTTCTTATAGCAGAGTTATCAGTTATTGACCATTCTAAAAATCTAAAAAAAAAACATTACTTTTGTTAAATAGGTACTTTAAGAAGGATTTCTTGTTTTTTTTTATAAAACAGCACACCTGCTTAGGATCCATATTTCTTTAGAGCAAGACAAGGCGTTTAATAGAATTTCTTTATCGCTTGCCACATTAGTATTCAGATATCTATTCCAAGCAAAATCCCATTCATCTTGTCCGCCATCTCTAATTGCTGTACAGTAGACAACTTCTCTCAGATCTGGATTAATTCTACAGAAGAAAAAATATAATTTAAAGTTAAATATATAATGTTATAATACCGTTGTTTTACGCAAGGAATTTAAATTGAAGTTTAAACGGCTAAACTTCAGTTAAGGCATAGCTAAAAATAGAGAAAAAGGCACTAAAAAGGTATATATATTCCAGTAAACCTTCTAGGCATATTTAAATTAGAGGCAAAATCCAATATGTAAGGCCAATCTTACCGAAAAAAATAAGATACTTATATTACTATGAGATATATTTATTATTTTATCCCAAATCTATATCATGTGGTACAATATGGTTAACATGTCCTTAATAAAACGTGTAATATATTTTTGAAACTTTAGAAATAAGGCTATTTTATTTTGTTTCCATCATTATAACGTATGAAAGCGATATGCCATTTAGATATAATAGAATATTTATAATGAAACATTTATTTATCGTCAGAGATACCTATAAGTAATTTTTGCCGTTTTACAATAAAAGTGAAAATGTTTTACTATAAAAAGATAAAAAAATAACTATTATACTTATTTAGAACACATTTTCTTAGTTGTCCTTCATTATTACATATAGCTTGTCAATATCAGATAATTATTTGTACAAAACCGAGTTAAGAATTTGAGTTGAATTGCACTGATCTAACAAAATAAAATCTGTAGGAGGGTACAAGTTCTTATACATAATATTCATTACATAAATAGATAACACATTATATTTATGTTTTAAAATGATTAGATACACATTCATCATCACCCTTTGATTCAAAGACAACATATTTAAAACACTTAACGTACATTTAATAGGCGTATACCAGTTATACATACATATATTAAAATCTGCCCCATGGCTCTATTCTGTATTTTCTCTATTTGATTTATTTTATATTATAGTAAATTCTACAATAAAGCCGAACCAAATTATTAAGGTAGACGATGGATAATACTTTAAAGTTATATTATGCCCAAGTACTTAATATCTATATCATAAACAATATTTTCGCATTTACAGTAATGTGCACTTATTAAATATGCAAAGTTTGGATTATTTGCATTGAAACATAGTTTGTTAACACACAACCAATTAAATAGATTATTTAAAGATTAATTAAAAAAAAGACATCATTTAAATATTTTGGCCTTTGTTGTATGTCTTTACCTATGATATAAAGAGCAAAGAGGATAATTTTACAGTTTTATGTCACTCTTACCATATATTTCATAGAAATCGGAAAAAACAACCGTTCCTTATGGTACGCCGTATTTTATTCTAACAAACTCGGACAAGCAATTTTTATATAGATTTATTAGAGATACGTTGAAATCTTCTATACAAATATGACCTTAACCAGTTTAAAACATTATGTCTAATTCCTGATTATTTTAATAAATAATAAAACATCGATAATACTCACTATTTTATAATTTTTAAAAAACGTGGTTAAAATATGCTTTTAAATTATGCATAAAATAATTAAACTTAGGATTTGGTGGATAAAGATCCACTCGGAAAAGTCCGATCATTAGCTTTTTTATTATGGATTACCTTTTATAATTAGAAGTCAAGTTAAAAATTTCTGCAATTATGCTAAGCATAAATTAATAAAAGTTGTTAAATAAATTGCCTCCAATCCTAAAGCAACAACTTTATGATAGATGCGCTTTTTCATAAAATGAAATTTTGTAAGGTTATATTAAGGAAAATTTTTTAAAATGGATATAAAAAGATGATGCTTGCCAACTTACTTAAAATGTGCTTTACTCCATTTGAAAAGAACATAAGAAAGAAAGTTCAGTGAATAAAAAAGGTCAGTCCAATATATCTCTTTCGTTGAACAAAAATATATACTCAATAAGTTGGTTTTCGATACAAAACAGCTTAGTGAAAAATCACTTAAAATGCATGTTATGAAAAAAATTAAATGAACAAAGATCAATCAGAGTCATATGATATGGAATAAAGATGTAAGGACAGAAACTTTATAATAAATAGTTTTCCCAAATAAGAAAACGCAGCTGCAGTCACTATATGTACCAGATAACCTAAGACTTGAATATTCAATTAGATGTCCTTGATACATACAAAATATGTATCAAATATAATGATTGATGACAAAGTTATTTGTTAAACATACTGATTTGGTGAAAGAGAACATTTTTTACATTTGGCGAAACTTAAAACTCGTGAACGAAAATTATATTTTTTTAAAGAATTCAATAAACTGAAGAATTTGGTTTGTCAGGGATAAGCAAAATATACAATAATGAGAATCTGATACAAAAAAAAGGCAATATCTACTTAGGTGTTAGAGAAAACTTCAATTGAAATACCATTGAAACACAAAGGGTTGCTTACAGATTGCTAATGAAAAAAATATAAAAATATAGCTAGCTGAGTTTTTTTTTGTTTATTGATTTAGGTGCATGTATTCTTAGTATTGGTAATATTTATTTATTGATCTTTTATCAATAAAGGAAAAGATTAGTGAACAGGATGCAAAAGTCAAACATACTATAATGTTCTTTAATAAGTTTTACACGTCTGTTTGCTTGACAAATTCGAGATTTAAGATCACGCCCTCCTCTCATACCTGCACAGACTAATATAGCTTTGCATTAAACATGTGTAACACTATAATGTCCAGTAGAAATATCTAAAAGAAAGTCGGTCTATCGTTGATTCATATTCATAAAATCACAGGCCCAAATTTTAACCCTGTAAATTTTCCTAAGTCGTCAATTATTTTCGATCTACAATTTTTCGTATGAGGCCGCAACTTTGTCGGTATCATACTCTAACCTCCCTTTCTAATAAGGCATTTGATTCTGGTATTTGCTTATTAAGTTTATTAGTTTTCTCATTAGCCTTATAATCCATGACCTGCGGTATCTAGAAAATGATCCTATTGCTTAGCTCTAGTTACAGTATGTTTAGCCTTCTTAGATAATGCGTACCAGTAAGTTTTGATAATATTATATTTATATGTTCTTAAAAATATATTTTCTTTTATATTTTTTAGACTTAATCGAAATAATTTTAAATTTTTTCATACATTAAAATGATATGCTATTGAGCATATATTATATGGAAAGGTGGTAACGCATCTTTTCTGTGCTCAAAATCAGAATATCACTTTGCATATTTCACCTCAGGAAAAAAAATACTAATATAATTAATTTGTAACATGATTTATAAGAATAAAAAAAAATATAAAACGTTCAACTCTACTAAAATATTTTATGTCATACGTACACATTTTCTTTATCAGGATTTGCACTATTCCTCCAATTCTGGAAAAGTTGAATTGCTTGCAAAACGCATTCCTTGAGACCCAGTTCGCATGCATACTCAACAATCTCCATTCGGCTCAAGACCCTAGTTGGTTCATCATCAGGTTTTTCTTTAAAAGTCAGTTCTAGGTAGTGATCTTTTAAAAGAGACAGGAGATACCTCTAAAAAAGGATGCCATAAATAAAAGTTTTCAAATAAAATATTTTTGCCACACCTTGTACTTATCAAAACTAGCACTTCTACTAAACATACTATGCAAAAACTTGAAATTCTGAATAGCAGCTTTCCAGGGAACAAACTCCCTCTCGTTTACTAAATACAAAGTAACATTTAAAGCGATTCCGTAATCCAAGTATCCTACATAAGCGAGGTTTAGAGCATCATCTATCATCTGCGCTCTGTTTCTCGGTTCGATTAGGATGTGGCCGTTTCCGAGAAGCTGGCTGATCAAGGCGTTCCAGTTTCGATCGTCGTAGTTTACTCTGTAAATTAATACAAAGACCTTGAACTTCTTACATAGTACTAATATTTTTTTATTTAAATAATTAGTAAGAATGCGAATTATATGAATTTCTGTGAACTTATATAATAAAATACTCTACTGTATGAAAATATAATGGGTTGTTAAAAATAAGTGATTTACAGTCATATTTATATGCATTATAATATAATATATTACAAAATGTTAAGAATAGGAAATAATATTTTTAGAAATATTTGCTTTCTTAAAAAATATATTAAAATTTAGTAGAACGCAGAATTAAAATTCTATTTTTTTAACCAGATTCTAACGGAAGGTAATAGAAGATACAAACCTTTGGGTTTATATTAGAAATTATTTGTTTTGTAGAAATATGTATAAATTAATAAATAAGCAAACCTAATCGGAACTCGCATACGTTTTCTTAAATGACTTCTTATAATTTTTTTTTGTTTTTTAAATTTATATTTTTTGTAGCATAATAAAATTAAAAAAAATATTTAGGTAATATTGAGAATTGCATTTTTAAAGGCAATAATTTAATATTGAAAATTACATTTTATAACTTTTTAATGTTCTCAGAAATATTATACAGCGATAATTCAGCCTTCTTGTAATATCCAAGAATATTGAATATGTTTAATACAAAATTAATGTCATTGATAATTCTTATTATTACGCAACTTAATAAAAAGCAAACATTTCTGAGTACATTTGACTATCTTACATTCTAATGCCAGTAATCCACTTTTGTGCTACAAATTGAAATTGCTTTTTTTTTACTTTTGACTTAATTAAAATTACTCTCTACTCTAAAATGCCTTTAGTGAAGTATGGAAAATATGTAAAAAAAGTTAGTTGCTGAATTGAATTAATATGAAGTAAAATTAATTTTAAAAAAATATTTAGAATATGGCGATGTTTTATGGGAGGATTAGGTAAGGTTAGTTAAGTGCAAAATCAATTTTTTATGCTAGGACTATTTGATAATTATAAAAAAGACAAGAAAAGTACCATCAACATTATTTAAAAATCCGAAAAAAAAATAATATGGCATATAATTTCGAACACTATTTAAAAATAGTGCAGCTTATACGGGAGCCAACCAGAATCCTTGATAGACAGGGAGATACTCTTGAATCTGTTTCTCGTGACAGATCCTGACTCATACAATATTATCATACCGGTCAAGGCAAGGTGTGAAGGCCTATAATCCGAATACTTGAAAAAGCTCTTCAGACAGCAAATCGTGGTTCGAAAAAAAAAGTTGCAACAAGGCAGCCAACGACAAAAATGCTTATCGCGAATAACGCTAAGACCTAAGCCCTGTTAGTCGTACCAACTGTGTTGCCTTAAAAAATGCGTGCAAAAACACGATCGATACCTGCAAAGAAAAATAAAATGAGAGAGTAAAGAACAAACTTCTCAATTACCCAAATGGATCAAGATCGTTCTGGTCTGCAGAAAAAGCAGTTGGTCAAGATTTTTATAGGTCAATAATTTCACCATTAATTAGCAAAGATGGTTCCATTACAATGATCGCAATGAAAAAGGCAGACTTGCTGAAATCAGAAGTTCGGATCAAACTCCGTCGACCCACAAGGCAAAACACCACCGACTTTGCCAAGAAAGGCTTTTTCAATGCTAGAGATAGTCTTCTATCACAAAGATCTTGAAAAGCTTTCAAAGACTTGAGTATTACCAGGGTCACTAGGCCTGAAGGAATACCGCCAATAGTAATAAAAAAGTGCGCGGTCGTGCTAACCACCGTTGTGCAAACTGTTTTCTATTTCATACAGAAGAAGTCTCTTTTCTAGAGGTTGGATGCTTGCGCGGATTCAAACGATACCCAAAAAATTAAATGACGGTGACCCATCAATTACCGTTTGATTGCGTTAGTTCCGGCAATTGCTAAGGCAATTGAGAATCTTTTTAACCAGCAAATTTTGAAATACCGTAAATCCATCAACATCATTAGCGACCGTCGGTATTATTTTCGAAAACAGGTCTGGTGACCTCCCCTACCCTCTTCCTATTATATATCAGAGACTTTCTCGACTAGACTTCTAATACATTTAACAACTTTGCAGATATCTGTACATTGGTGCCTTCGTTTAATTCACCCAACCAGATGACTTTAGCCGACCCTCAGTGACATAAACGTCACCAGGTAACAACTATTAATGCCGACATTTACATCATTTGGGAATGCAGTTAAGACTATAAGTTATTAAGCTTATTAAGCGTCATCTAATAATGGTAATAATAATAATTTCACAGAAAAGCAGATTATTATTATTATTATTAGATGCGCCTCATAAATATCAAGTGCATTTGCAGACGTCTTGAACGTCGCTATATCCGGACTTCTTTTTATGGAGAAGTGCAAGTCTGTAGAATCACCTCCCAAAGATCGTTTTTCCTGAATATTACATCTTGCAGAACTTTATGAAAAATATTCACAAACCCCTTTGTAGTACTGGCGCTACCCATGATACTTGAATACCATAAAGTTTTCCCTTTTGTGTTAGTGAACTCCCTTAAAAAATAGCAGAAAAAAATTCAAATCTATAAGTTAGGCATATAGTAATTATTATTTAATCTTGTTGATTAAAAGTGGGAAATAAGAAATTACATATTTAAATGTTTGGCTAGTACGTGAGGTATAAAAAGGTATAATAGTTTTAATTTCGATTTAAGTATAATTTTTAAAACAGTATTACTTAAATGTTGGTACGTCGGTCATTTTGCTTGGCAAAATTAACAGGAAGCTGATGGGAATGACGCTGTTGACATTGACTGATGGAACATCATTTGTCATAGCATTTGACATTTGGCAAATTTTCTTAAGACTTAGAGCTATAAAATTTGTTCTGATCACTTCTCTCCAACAACGTTTTAAAATGCTAATGCCACTGATACTGCTGACTTTACACTACTATTTAAACATTTGTTTTGTCATTATTTGTTACATGAATCATTTTGCGAATTTATTTATAAGGTTTGCACTGCTTATTTTTTTATTATATGCTTCTTGTATTCACTGAATCAAGACAGAGGTATAGAGACTAAGAGAGCTGAACTCCCAAAATTGATCAGAATAAATGATTTTGTGATAACTTTATTTTTTAAGAGTTTTATTTTATATATATTTATTTTTAATTTATGTATAAATTTGTCTTTCATTTAAGTTTTTTTTAATTTTCTAGTTCTAAGTTATGTTGTTAGTATCATGAGAGACCAACAAAAATATACTATGTATGTGATATTTGTTATACTATAATAAGTTGATTTTATTTTTATTTTTAAGTTTTTTATTTTGTAATGCAGATTGATATATTGTTCTTTTAGATAAAACTCTATCATAAAATTTTTAGATTCGTTCTAATTTTTATAATGTATGTTATAATAAATAATTGTATCTAATGTATATAATTTTAAGTAATTATTTTTTAGAAAATTTGAATAATAAATGTATTAGAAAAAATATTGGTTTATTTCCATTATAAAAATGATGATAAGAAGTACAATATTTTTAACTGATTGTTGCAGCACATTAACTCATTTAGATGTAAAATAAAGTTGATGAGTTTTATTTTATTCTAATTAACATGTGATGCACGTAATCAAAAAGGCCCTATTTTCTATCAGTAGTCTTTCTAATTAGAAACAAAAATATATCGTTTTCGTTAATTTTCTAATTACATGTTTGTTTTAGATATTGCGATTAATAATTTTGAGATTTGTTATTCAAAGAAATTTAATTTTCTTGCTTTATTTCGCCACGCCTTTCTACCATTTTGATTGGTCCACTTGACATGTTTAACCGTCAAGTTAGTTACAACGATTAACGTTGTGAAGTGAGGGCGCTAGCAGATTTGTCAGATGAATTCCTGTCAGTTTGTATGCAATTATTACTTCTCTATAGTTTTGTGTTTTATGGTTATTAGTCAACAAGACAATATTACACTTCCGCGTCATCCTTCACCTAGTCAACACGTGGTTGTGCTCGTCCTTTCCTATCCTACGGATTCCTTTCCTTCACCCCTTCCTACCCCTTGCCGTTAATACAATGTGCATTTCAGAATTAAATTTTGTGAAAGTTTCTATCCTACTTCCACGTTATCCTTCATCTCATCAATACGTAGTATTTCGTCCTTCCTATCCTTTAAATCCCTTTCCCAGACCCTACCCGTTGCAGAAGGTTGCATCGTGGGGGAGGCGACATCGTGAATTGAAAAGTTTCGATTGTGGGTGTTGATAATTTCATATAGTGAAAATGTCGATTTGGGGAACAGGGTACATACCCGACGGTTTTTTCCGAATCTCAAATCGCACTGGCAAATTGCCTCGTAGCAGAGCCATCAATTGAACAAAACCAGACAATATTATTATCGTCATATATTTAAGAATTTAAAGCCCTGATCTTGCCACAATAGTTATTAATATTAAATAGAGTAATCATTAAGTAATACAGTCCAATTTCAGGTATTGAATATTAATACCTGAGTCACAGATTAAATATAACTTATAAAGTTATACTTATTCTGTGCCCGAGTAGGTATTTAAGCTTATCATTTTTTCAAATTTCCAAACAATGGCAATTGAATTAGTATATATTAGTATTAGATTGGATAATCGTTATTGAATTAATTGTAGATTAATTATTAAAAATTTCCAAGCACTAGGAATAGTAAATGTCTCAAACTATAGAATATTTAATAAACTATAAGAATATTTAAATAGCTATTTAAACATTCTTAAATATATGTAACCATTCCTAGACTATTTATACGAAATGATCTGTGTTAGCAATTAATTATTTCTGTAATATATAATACTCAATTTAATTATTATTGGAACTTTCACTAAATGCCAAATGTCACATGTTTTGCCACTGTTGCCTGTTCATTTTGAAGCTCTGGGATCAACAGATATTTATTAAATTTGGCAAATTACTGACAAAGCTATTTCGGTTAAACTTATAATAATGAACAATAAGATCTAAGATCACCCAAATTGTTAGCCTAAAATCAAGATTTACCTTCAAGGTTATCGGATGGTATCCTTTTACAATAATGTTAAAGAAATCTGAACATATGTTATGACTGCAAACTGATATGTAAAAATTCCGTTAATGACGAAAGACAAAAATGCAAAAATACATTCCACGATTTTTTCCAAAGTGTTTTCATAAAAATTGCATCAAAAAAAGATTTTTTATAGTTTTAGATTTTTTTGAATAAATTTTACCTGTAATATCCACTTTGACGAAAATTCACCAAATACCAAGGTAAATCTTCTCTAACTGCATCTTGAACTATAATTGATCTTTCCTTTTTTAACCAAAGTCGATTTTTATTTTTCATGGAATCCATGATTGTAATAGGTACCCACCTATATAAAGAAAAAATTATATTATTTGGAGGCATGTTGCCTAAATTTATTTAATAAAATTTTTTAATATAGTCTGACATTAAATTTATCCAGATTTTATCAAATTAAAAGTTACTTTATTATACAAAGTTTTTATGATTGACAGACTCACTATAGGAAGTTGTAACATTCTACACATTATGCTTTTGAATGAACTAACTTACCACAAAGTTTCATCATTTTGCGAATTTTCATTATTAAGAAAATATCGTTCTTGCCTCAAGTTCAAATCAACCTTATTCGCTTGTCTTTCAGCAATTATCACTGGATAACCAGTCTGAAGGGTCCAGGTATCCATAATTTCTTTAACTGTCACATTTTCAGGCAAAACACTTTTATTTTGACTTTGTTCCGTCATGCTTTGCCAGAGGTCATCTTGTTCAGCATTTTTATACATCCTAAATGTAAATTTTAAAAATTTTAAACAAACCTAATAATAAAATATTAGAGTATAACTGACCGTTTGTGGAGATACTGCTTGAGACCAGAACTAAATACACTTTCACCAAGATAATCTTGCATCATTCTTATAATTGCTGCTCCTGCAAAAATATTTATTACTTAAAACTCATTCTGATATATGAATATAGCCTTTTGTACCTTTAGAGTAAGAAATGCTATCAAATATATCATTTATTTCATTAGGATGTCCAACTTTAACAGAAATAGGGTGGGACGTTTTTAGAGCATCCAAGTCCAAAGATACTTGAAGCTCGTTTACCACAAAAAGCTCCAAATCTTTCCATTTTGGATTGACCTGTATTATTTTATATAAAACATATTGATTGACTTAATGCTATGACTTACCGAATTCGATCCCAAAAATTCAACATAAGTAGCAAATCCTTCATTAAGCCAAAGATCTTCCCACCATACTGGAGTTACTAAATTGCCAAACCACTGATGCGCTAATTCATGAGCAATAACGTGAGCTATTCTTTGCTTGCTTACTGTGCTTGATACTCCTTTTTGGTATAGGAGAACAGATTCACTATATAAATACATCACTAGTATAATAAATTTGTTTTTTTTAAGCTGACTTAGTACCTGTATGTTATAAGACCCCAGTTTTCCATAGCTCCAGCAGAAAAGTCCGGTATTGCTACCATATCAATTTTTGGAAGCGGATACGGGATTTGAAAGAATTCTTCGTAATGTTTTAGGATTAACGGGGCAACTTCCAAAGCAAACCTTAAAAGTGAAAATAAAATTATAAGGATATTGTTGGCCTTAAGGTGAAAAAATTATTCTTAGAATAACCATAAAGTACTTATTACCTTGCCTGTGATAGGGCACTTGGTCTGGCCCAAACGCTGACTCTGTCTCTACTTATGTTTTTAAAATCTGACACGACAAATGCCACCAGATACGTGGACATTGGCAAACTCTCTTCAAAGTGATCAAAAACATATTCTGGCAGGCCTTCTCTAGAAAAAAGTAATTTATTTAAGTAAGTATATATCATGTTAATGTTTTTTGCAGATATATGTAATTTTAAGAATGAAATGAAGCCAAAGGTGGTTGGTGCTCTCGATTTATAGAGTAATCATGGTGAGTATAAAGTAAGTTGTACATTATTTATTGTAGAATAACCATCTCAAGAAAAGCAGAAACTAGTGATATGGGTTTTTATGCAGAGTGGAGCAGAACAATGATTTAAAGCAACATAGCTTCCAGGATAGATAATATGTTGAGCTACTCATCGAATATTGACTGGTGACTGCAAGTTATGGCAGAAAATTTCAAGATTGTCGACTGCTTTGATGGGCTCATGGGCCTTGCAAGACCAAAATTATAGAAATATATATCTAAGCAAGCATGATTGAACTAATAAAATAACGAAATGGATGAAAATTTTCGACGTTTCTTAGTAACTTGTTGAATTAAGTATTCCTATTTCTTAGAGCATTTATTTGGTACTTTAAAAATGTATTCCTGATTATTTGCATAATCTCATAGACACTTACACATTTTCCGAGGTATTCACCTTAGGCATATTGGATATGGCAGTCATATTTCTCATTCGGGCTAAGTTGATTTGGAACTTTGCCTTGAACGAAGGCTCGTCGAAACACGGAAACGCTTTTCTTGCATCCGTGGCCTGAAATTGCGTCGCAGCAATCCATCTGAAAACAAAAATTACTTCCGACGTGTACGAAATTCGATTTAGATGCAAATGCATTGTCGCAGAACGGATTTAACGATATAGAGTAATTTAGCTTAGTTTTTTTTTGTGATTTAAAAAAGTAAAATATAATCGAAATTTTGACGCTTTCAATATATTTTACTCATTTGTTTCTTTAGTGCAAGAAGAATATAAACAGATAAGCGATTTTTACGTATTCGACTCTAGTACTTTCGGCTTTGGCAAAAAAATTAGGCATCACCGAGAAATCATAAACACCTGTATGATACAAATTTAACCCAACTGAATCAGTGTAGATGCTCTAGTCGTATTTCAAATTTTATCATATTATTCCGTTAATTGGTAGCTGGTCAAAACACTAAGACTAATCAGAGCATCTCTATATTAATAGCAATTGTGAAATATGAAACTTACAAACTTACCGTGTCACATTATTTTCCACATAACTGCTCCTGTAAAATCCCTTAAGCATGTTATTTAAAATACCTTTAAACTTAAGATAAACATAATACTGTTGTCCGGCTTGAAGTATGCCATCAAGATCAATAATCAGAAATTCTTTTTCCGTATTAAATCTAACATCTCTTACAGATATACTTTCATTGTTTAAATTAGATACTCGAGTAGCATCTATAGTTAAAGTGTCTGCATGCATCGTTATACTAGTACTATCTGTAGTAACATTAATTAAGATGGTTTCTTCACCAATAAATGTAAAATTTCCCTCCTGTATAAATGGAATAAGACTTATCCAGTATGTATCTGGAACTATATCAGTTGTTAGTCTTATATCTTTAGCAGTATTTACATTTGCTGGTCTTGCAGTCTTTAAAGTGGTAGCTGCAGTACTTGACGCCACTTCAATTATTACTTTATTACTTAAATCATTTGTACTAATGCTATTTTTATCACAAATAACCTGTACTCTGCTTTGAGCAGTAGGCTCCCCTATGCTACTTAAATTACTATTATTGGCGAAAAATGTCTCATTATGAGAACAAGCTGTAAAACTATAAACTAATAATCCAGTGGCGATGAGACATATAAAGAATATGACCACTAATATTATCGCTAACGTCTTTGTCACTGTTACAAATGTAGTTTTGCCGTATTTTGTGGTAGTTGGATCCATCATGGTGATGTTTTCGTGATTGTGTGTCATCTTGGTTGCTCGATACTATCTAAAAAAATAGTTTTATATTAGATTAAAATATATTAATAATAACGATCTATTAAAAATAATTCATCACTAATCATTGACTTCTATTCATCTTTCATAATTTCAATATAAAATTGCCCTGATTGTGCATCAACAATACGTAATTTGATATTATGAAGTTGTGTTGTGTCACACTAAATAATAAAATATTATTCCTTGACAAGGTTTGCCCAGATTAATAATAGGGGTCCAGATTAATGGGTTTTTGTTAACTGGTTTAAATATCTTCGGCCACCCGCATACTGTTTCTTCTTATAATTATGGCGTATAATTGATCTATGTTTAAATATTTAAAATTAACCATCCTGCTTTTATAAAAATATAATTTTGATGATCACTACCAGTATCAGATGAGTTTCAGAAAATTTAGTTGCAATAATAATATGAGATAATTTTAGTCAAGTTTTTTTATATTCTACGTTTATCAAGAAGTTAACTAAGGCAAAGATAGATTTAAAAGAAAATTATATTTATATAGGTTAATTATAACAACATTTTATTTAAAATTCCCTTGGCAGATACGACATTCTTAATTTTCGATTTTTTCTGGAAATATACTATTCCTCTAGTATGTTCATCAATAAAAGAGCCTTTAGGAGCTCAATGAGTTGATTAAAGCAATCATTTTTAATTCTCCTGCTAATTGAGGGACAAGTCAATCACTTAGCAGAAAGTGCTTTGATCATAAAGTCTTCTGTTGTATCTTAATAGTCTATTTATTTTTCCCTTTTTAATCAATTTATCGCTAAACGAAGATTCCAGAATTTACTGAGCTAATTTGGAGAAATTCAATGTTTTTGCATGGAAGTTAACGTTTAGTTTTTGAAGTAGTTTCAAAGCCAGTTCTAGCTCGGCATTGTATGTCAGGCTAATGCAGATGATGCCATAAAAAAAGTATCCAGGAAATTCTAATTTAGTAATCTATCCTGATATCGTTTTCATTTATTTTGGACTAAAGCTGATGCAGGGCTTATAAGGTTATTCTTGACACTTTATTTTAATAGGCTCATCACTTTATACCCCTAAGGTCCAATATATCCTGATATTCTAATTGTGGAGTTTAGTTACCTACTAGCTTTTGTGTATAGCAAGTTGCTCCATACTGGCTACCGTTTCATACTAGCCTGGCTATGCATGTGGTGGCTTTCTCAGATTTTACTATGTTCTACAAGTTTAATTTATTAACCGACTGAATGTTATTTAAAGCATTATATCTATAAGTAGAAAAATGGTAAATGTAGCTCTCACTAAGAGTTTCTTAAATAGAGAAGTTATTTAAAAGGTGTCCGAATAGACACAATTGGCATATGTAATAATTATCCCCTCGGGGAAACCTGTAACCCCTAGAGGGCGCGTCCCCAGGTGGCGGATAGGGGAATGCCTTCCAGATATGGGTGGTAGGAGGGAAATCAAATACCTCCCACGGACCAAACAGGTGTGGGTGTCTGACTCCAGAGGAGCGACCCAAAACAGCGTCTGACCCAAAGTGGGCAGCTGAAACCAAAACTGGCCAACCCGCTAGGCAAGCGTGGCCTTTTAATGCCAAAACCCTTCCAATGTTGAGTTCTAAAACAGATATACCCCAGGCGAGTAGAGTGAAAAACTCAGAATCTCGCACTGATAAGTCAGGCCGCCTCATGGATTCTGGGGGAGGCAAAAACTCAATAAACCCAAACATCAACCCCGCTTCAAATATCGAAATCAAAATTGCTACGTATAACACCCGCACTATGAGATCAAGGGAACACCTTGAGATCCTGGAAAACGAACTAGAGCATATCAAATGGGATATAATTGGCCTAAGTGAAACTAGACGCCAAGGAGAGAGTGTGACCACCCTTACGTCTGGACACCTATTATATCAGAAGAACGCTGACACAAACTCACATATTGGTGGAGTGGCGATCATGATAAGCAAAAAACTAAAACACCTAGTCACTAAAACGGAGGCTGCTTCAAACAGAGTAATATACATTATATTAAAGATCAATAAAAGATGCTCCATGCAAGTAATCCAAGTATACGCCCCTACAAGCTCCTCTCCAGACCAAAAGTCGAACAATTTTGTGAAGACATCGAAATAGCTCAAAGGTCGGAAAACGCCAAGTTTCAAATCATTATGGGAGATTTTAACGCGAAAATCGGCCGGAAAAACGAAAATGATCCACCAAATATAGGATCATATAGTATAGGAAACCGAAACGACAGAGGAGAAATCCTACTAGAATACCTCCAACATCAAAATCTATACTGTTTGAACACGTTTTACAAAAAAACCCCCCCAAAGAAAGTGGACTTGGAGAAGCCCGGACGGACAAATAAAAAACGAAATAGACTATATAATTTCCAACAGACGAGACATATGCCAAGATGTGTCTGTCTTAAACTCTTTCGATACAGGCAGCGACCACCGATTGGTCCGAACAAGATTGCTAATCAACACTAAAG
This sequence comes from Anthonomus grandis grandis, assembly GCF_022605725.1. Taxonomy (NCBI): domain Eukaryota; kingdom Metazoa; phylum Arthropoda; class Insecta; order Coleoptera; family Curculionidae; genus Anthonomus; species Anthonomus grandis. The sequence continues at coordinate 17,159,659 of NC_065548.1, read as the reverse complement.
CTGAAAGGAAAAAGATGGTTCAAAAGGGAAACTATCCAACCACTGAAACATTGATGTCAAAGGTAGACAAATACCAAACTATTCTAGAAGCCAAACTGCACAACTTAAATTACCTGAAGAAAATGGAACTGGACGAGCTATCAACAAACATAACGAGCAGTATCCAGGTAGCAACAAAGAAAATTTGCTGTAAGTACAAAGTAAAAAAACCATCCAAACTAAGCCCAAACACACTGAAGCTAATAGACCAAAGGAAAAGAACTGCCAGAGACTCAAATGAATACAGGAAGATATGTAAAACAATAAACAAAGAATGTCGAAAAGACCTAAGATCTCATAATAATCAGCTAATAGAAAGAGCTATTGAAAAAAACTCAAACATGAAAGTACTCAGGTCAAATATGTCTGGAGGAAGGAAAACACTTTTTAAAATAAAAAATAAAAATGGGGAGAACGGTTACAGATAAACAGAGTGTAATAAATGTCATTCAAGACTTCTACAAGGACTTGTATACATCAACACTGCCTAAACCAAACATCTCCTGGCAAGAAATTCGGAACGTTGGATCCGAAGATATACCAGAAGTAAATAGAAGCGAACTAAAAAAGGCCCTGAAACAAATGAAAAATAGGAAGGCACCGGGAGAAGACCGCGTTACCGCTGAGATGCTAAAAATGGGAGGAGCAGCGCTTGAGCATGCCCTTTGTCTCCTTTTAAACGAATGTATTAGCGAAGAGAAAATACCGAAATCATGGCAAAATGCCGAGGTTGCTTTAATCTTCAAAAAAGGGGACAACACCAATATTGCAAACGATCGACCGATCATTCTTTCACACTTGTACAAGCTTCTTACAAAAGTTTTGACCAACCGGCTGACAAATAAACTTGACTTCTATCAACCAGTCGAGCAAGCAGGATTCAGGAAGGAATTTAGTACAAATGACTATCTACAAACCGTCCGTACTCTAATAGAGAAATGCTCCGAGTATAACATAACTCTGCACATGGCGTTCGTCGATTACGAGAAGGCGTTCGATTCTGTCGAGACCTGGGCTGTCCTGAACGCAATGGACGAGGCAAGAATTGACACAAGATACTCCAAACTTATAAAATACATCTACGACAACGCAACACTCCAATTGACCATCAACGAAGAAGCATCAACAAATAAGATCAAGATAGAAAAGGGGGTCCTCCAAGGAGATACCATATCCCATAAGCTCTTCACGATGGCACTGGAAAGTTCGTTTAAAAAGCTGCCATGGGAAAATAAAGGTATCAACGTAGATAGAGCTCGACTAAGTCACCTTCGATTTGCTGATGATATTGTTGATATTGATGACATTAGTGATGACATCAACGAGCTAAAAGATATGTTGGAAGAACTGCAAGAAACATCAAAACAAATCGGACTCAAGATGAATCTAAACAAAACCAAAATAATGACCATTGACCAAACAGTAATAACTATAGAAGGCCACGCTCTCGAAAACCGTCAAGGAATACATATACCTGGGCCACACTGTCAGACTGGGAAAACAAAACCAAATAGCCGAAATATCCCGGAGAACAAGACTTAGCTGTGCAGCATTCGGAAGACTAGGATACATTTTAAAATCCCAAAGCATTCCAATTAATCTTAAGCGGAAAGTCTACGAGGCCTGCATATTACCCGTTACAACGTATGGACTCGAGACGATGACACTGACAAAGAGGAGCGCAGAAAGACTCAGAACAACCCAGAGAGCCATGGAGCGCGCCATGCTGGGAACTAGCTTAAGAGACCACATTAGAAATGATGAGATCCGAAGAAGGACAAAGGTAACGGATGTTATGAGAAGAGTAGCAGAACTAAAATGGAGATGGGCAGGTCACGCTGCAAAGCAAGACCCATCTAGATGGACTAACAAAATCATGCAATGGAGCCCAAGAGCCACAAAAAGAAATGCGGGAAGACCACCAACGCGGTGGCGGGACGACATCCAACGAATAGCAGGGAGAAACTGGCTCCAAACTGCCCTAGATAGACAAACATGGAAAGCACATTCAGGAGTGGATAGATAGAGGCTAGAGAAGAAGAAGAAGAAGAAGAAGAATAATGACTATGTATGTTTGGTTTAGTTATTTTTTTTTACATTTTTACTTTACCGGGGTTATAATATATATAAATATTTCGCCATCATATTGAGTCGTGCTATAGAGCCTTACTCCCGTACTATGAATTTCTCTTTAATAGATCTCTCTTTAATTATTAATAGATTTCTCTTTAATAGATTCTCCTAAAGCCGTAAAAATTAATCTAGAAGAAAGGAGATATAATGAGAAAAGAAAGATTCACAACAGAAACCAAAGTTAATTATGTTTACAGGCATACGTGTAGATAATCCTCTAGCTAGACTTCAACTAGACTAAAGAAGCTTGGAGGTTGCTAGTCACTCAGAAAAAGCATAGCTACGCTAAAATACAAATAAGCTTTCCTAACAAGAAATGGTTTTCTAATTTGAATTATAAACGTAGAAGGTACATCACAAACATTAAGAGAATATTGTCTAACTGGTCATTGTCTAACTAACTTTGATATCTACAGAATTGAAGTAAAAGATAATCCCTTCTGTGACTGTGGAGCTATAGATGACGTAAAATTAATAAATAATTGTTTTAAAGTGTGTTTTAATAAAAGTGCAAGATTTGAATAGCGCACCATATTTCACAGTCATAATGTCACAGGATTAAGACGTGATAGATCAAAAGTTGACAGATGGGAGTTAGTAAGCAGTAAGGGAGTTAGTGTAATGCTCCTTTTATACGGTAGAATAATGCAACCTGATTGTCAAAAATTATTGTTAAAATGGTGAAAATTTAAATGCTACTATTCGTAAAGTGCGTCCAATATTCGGTCGAAATAACATTATTAATTCATCTACTGTGCATTCAATACTGGTTTAGCTAGTGATATGAAACACATAATACGAGCTCGTAGAGGTCGTTCAGAACATAATAAAACAGCAGTTCTCGATAGTGTGACAGAAAGGGCAGAGACGTCAACTCGCCATCGGGCACAAGAATTGGGCATTTTAACAGGCACTCTTCAGCGAATTCTCACTAAATAATTACAGCTGTATAGTTACTGGTTTTTTGTCAGGGCTTATATGCCAGGTAGCTCGTTGTAACTAAAAACAATTGTAAAAAATTGTCAAATAAATATGAATGTTTTTTAGGAGCGTTCAAAATATGACGAAGATCATGAGCACAAACAACATTGTAATTATTGATAACCAGACGCTTTAACTAGTGGAAAAATATGTACATCTGAGAAACAGCATCAGGCTTGGCAAAAACGACTAGATAGCCGACGTAAGAAGGAAAATTACAATGCTGCAACGACGGAAATTACCTTCAGAAGTAGACAAGCAAACAAGAATATTAGGACAAGAACCAAATGAGTAACGTCATAGAATAAACTGCAAAAATCAAGGAGCTTTGGGTAAGACATATTGCGCGAAATGATGACTAAGAAAAGCAGAGATAAAGCCATGCTTAGATTGCGATATAACAAATAGAGAAGAGTGGAAAAGGTTTAGATACTCCCAGCATAAAAGAGGTCAAGATGGAAGGAAATGAAAGAGGCCTATGTCCAAAAATAAATTAATACAGGCTGATGAAGATAAAACGATAGTTGGTACAATTGATGTTTTCAAGAATAAATTTAAGCCGCCTGCTTAAAAACACCACAGCTATATCGATAGACAGTAAAACTATATGTATATGCAAGCTATATGTACAGCTAATAAAATGTTTACAAATATATTAATGGGTTGGCCGGGCTGTGTCCATGGTAGTGAGGTGAGGAAAGTGTTAGAGTCTTTCAATGCTGTTTGCACAATGTAAGAGAATATTAGAAATGAATGATGAGGCTCTTAATAATTGTTTAGGAATTCCTAAGCTGATGTTTAATATAAGACAGGCGCAAAGTTCAATTCTAATAATATAAGACTCATTATGCATCATTGTACAGAGGTGTGTTTTAAAACCTTTTTTAACCCCCTATAATTTAACAATTAGTAGTACAAACATTTATATTATAACCCTTATGTAGATGAAACTATCCTAGTCTCTTTATGTGGCATAAATATTTTTTGAATAAAAGCTGATTATTTTAGACTTTTCCAAATCTATAAATTTTCCATAATTTGGTAAATAATATACAAAGAGTAAAATTATTTCTCACAACATAACAACATTTAGTAGCAGATTCTGCATCAACATCATTGCTGGAGTTCACTTTAACCAGATTTAGGTATAAAATAATATAAACATTTTTCATATTTACCAAAATATTTTAAAAGACTGGGAAAGAAAATCCTTTTTTTTATTGAGCAAAATAAGAACTGTCATTGGACATTCATTTGCAATATTAAAATGTAGATATAGGTTATTGAATTATTTTATAATAGAGACTCGGTGAAAAAGGAAGTCAAAATAATTATGGTTTATTGTGTCTTGCATAATTTTTGCTACGTGAATGACAAAAAATGCAATGGAGATGTATGTATATGTAGATGAAGAGTATTATGACCCCAATAAAAATATTTTTATCATTAATAAAAAGGGTAGAATCGTTTATGAGTTATTATAACTTTTGAAATTACAGATTACGATTAAATAGGAAAAATATTCAACATTATTAACTTTATTAGAACTAAATTATAATTAGAAAGGGAGTAACTTATAGGTATTTCGGTAGGTATCTACGGTGGGAATACAAGTATACAACAAAGTCATAAAGTAAACTAATGTAAATTCTTTGGTACGTACATATCCTTTCTTCAAAAAAAAACTTAATCATTAATAATTACAACCCGTTCTTTTTTATCGTGAGCTTCTATTACTGCGCTATTTTCTCGGTATTGAGTTATTTGTTTTTATCCCTTATAACTTCAATGATGTATTAAATTTTATTGACGCATATCAGCCACTCAACTTTTTGATGGTCATATTGAGGCTTTAATATTTTCAAAACTATATTTCCTTCCCGTATTTTGGTTCAATAGGCTACTACCAGCTTGTGTGACCTTTTTTTCCATATCCTTTTTTAGGTCTTTTTCCAATTTGTTCTGAGTCAATAATAAATGGTGGAATAATTTTATATTTGTCCGCCAAAATGCCATCAAATTAATCAAAAAATGTTGGTATCTCGACTAAATCCTCTCTTGTTTGTTGCCATTCTTAATGATAATTTTGGTAGGAATTTTGCAAATGAGCAAAATTTTGTCGCACGTTTACAAATGTAGAGTTCCAAACACATAATAACTCAAATTTTCTTATTTATTTATTTCTTATCTTATGTTAAGCTATTATGTTATTTTTCTCATAAAATTTACAAAATAAACACAACAAATATTTTGATTTACTTTTGAATACTTTGCACATGTTATGTTTGAAATGAAAATTTATTAAATTTCAAAACATTTTCAACCGATTTTACCTTTGTAACGCGAAAATATTAATAAAAAATTGTTTGCTATAGCAATATATTATAGAGTATAGATTGGGTGGCAACACTGAATCATTTATTTCATTATATTAGAACTAAAATATTTAAGATTCAAAAGTGTTAAATTTACACTTAACGAAATAATATATTTTTAGAGTCGCTGCGAAATAGAAATTAATTTTCCATGATACAGACTAATGTGAATTTTAGCCCTAATGCTTTTTTTAACAAAAAATCCAAATATTCCAATTTAAATCACGGAAAATAATATTAATAACCTTAAATATTTTCTTTAATTTATAATCTTATTTTTTTGCTTGTTTACTACATAAAAAAGTTAAAAACCCGTATAAATTTGTACAGCTCGTTGTAATTTACACTTTGAAATCTAATATGAAATAAAATCAGTATAAGGAAGGAAACGCCATCATCATGCTATAAGGTTTCCAAGTGCATATACAAGTACAAGTGAGGTATAATCAATATCATCCGTGTTAAGGCTTACAAGATGTTAAAACTTCCTCATAGGGGCTTTGCCTTGATAATAAATATTGTTACACAAGTTTTATATTATGTTTTATTATTTTGCCAAAAACGTAAAAAGTTAAGCTCGTTTAAGGAAAAACTTGTTCGGCAGCAAGGTTGGGTAGACTGATTTATTATGAAAATGATATTGGTTGGATGCGAAATAGTAACTTTGACCTACATAAATAACCAGTTTTAATGCCCATTAGGATAATTTCTACATTTAAAACACTACTCTTCGTAAAACGAAATGTTTTTAATAAAGTTTTCTTTCGTGCCGCTATAAAAATATAAAAATAAAATGACTTAACTTAAGAAACGGCATCATAAAATATCTGTGTATCATTAAAAATTCAGATAATCAGGCATACTAAAAATAGGTTTGGGTATTATGTTATTAGGTCAAATATATTCAATAAAGTTTTTGCAATAGGATTTTATTATTGGGTCAACGATAAATACATCTGACAAATTTAAGTTTATATGAAGATTTATTTATTTTTTTTGTCTCTTTTTTAGTTTTAGCTAATATTTATATTATCGCTATTTTTCATGCACTAAGGCAAACAAAAAGGGGCACCTCACTGATATTTAAATTATCTTATTTTGTTCCAGTTGATGTTGTATGTCTTCAAAAAATATATCATGAAGCACTTAATAAATAAAACATAAAAAAACAGTATATTTGGATATGAAAATAGGAAAAAATTAATTAATTTTAATATACTTAAAGCCGCAGAGGCGTAGCGATTTAAAATCCTAGGGTAGTCACTTCCTGATCCAAAAAAGATCATGCAGAAATATTAATAATTATTTTTTTAAGGCGTAGATTAGATAATATATCTTGGTAAAAGCTCTGAGTCGAAAAGTAATTACTTAAATTTGTAATCAGCTTTTACAATGTAAATTAAATATGACAATGTCGTCAACATAACCTCTTTAATATCTGCATATCGTAGAGCCATATACTTGCTCGTAAAAGAAAATATTAGTTGAACCAGAGAACAATAAAGAAACGTGAAATTACTGACGAATCCAAATTTCTCAATGAAATTTTGGGTTAAAATATCTTTCAAGGGTAAAACTAATATTCCTCGAGTGCTCAAAATATAATAAAGGGTGTCTCAATAAGAACGTTAGATTTAAACTGCAGTCATAATGTCACATGATTATGACGTGACAGATCGAAAGTTGACAGATGGGAGTTAGCAGCCCCATGAAACTTGATTCACCAAAGCGGAATTTCGGAGGGCGGTCGAATTAGAATGTCTTGATATTAGGAAAATTTCATAGTAGTGATATTAGTGACACCTCCTTTTATTTTCTCCTTTTTATTTTTGGTGTTTGAACGGCTTCCCCTCGTGGGTCAAGAAAAAATTGCTGAAATTAATAGCTTTTAATTTACCGTAATTTTTAGTGTCAAGTTATTTTTTTTGTGAAATTAGAGTATAAAAAAGCTATACAATTTGGAATAGGGTAAGTTTTCTACATATAGGGTTTCTTGGTGGAGATAACATGGGCTAACTGTATGAAAGAACATAAGTTGGTAAGAATATGTAGGTATTTATAAATTATTATTTACTTGCACGTTAACCGGTCGTCATTTTTCCCAAAACCAAGAAAATTAATTTCAAATTACCAATTTATTGGTAATGAAATTTAAGTTGCAAGTTCGACTGTAGACACTAGTGGTATGTCCACTTCAACTATCTCATCAGGTAATGTCCAGTCAAATTGTCCACCAATAGCCTAAGGGAGATAAATATTGTTGATCTTGATTGAGCTCTTGTACTTTCACAAATTTTATTGTTAATCTTTTCTCTTAGAGAGTAGAAAAGGCATTTTTGCTAACGCTGGTTTTGCAAAAGATAGCTTAACTCGTGAGCAAGAAATTCCATAATTCCACCATAAGCTGGAATTATCTAAATTCGGGTTATTTCTGAAAAATGAGAGAGCACATATTGATTCTTTCAAGTTTCTTTATAATGATGAAAGGTTTCAGCTTATAGTACCTTCTGATCGCAGGTGCTTGGTGCAAGACAAAGCCCTCCCAATACTTCGCAGTCCACGGCTTTATGAGTATTTAAGGCACTTTTTGCAGTTACCATATATTCCCCAATAAACTTTTTAGTTACTGAAAAATCCTAAGCTTGCAACACCTTAAATTACAAGCAGAGTCTATGAGTGAACTAGATCATTGTTGTGCCTTGATGTTTGATGAAATATCTCTAGTTCTAAAATGATAGTTCTAGACATTTATATGAAAAATGCAGCCAAAAAACTTCAGGGTGAATTTGATATTTTCCGGGTAAATGCTCCAACCAAGCAAATCATGGTCTTGTATTCATAATTCAAGGCCTTAGAAAATCATATAAAATGCTAGTGTTCTATTTTTAAATACACCATAAGATAGAGGTTTTAAAAATCCTAATAAATAACTGCATTAAAGACTATCAGTCAATTGGGATGAAGGTCTGTGCAACTATTTTTTATCCAGGTAGTACCTACTAATATAGCCGCTATAAAACAGTTAACTTTTGAGTACAGTGACAACACGCCAATTCCATATCACTTTTTTGTTAATCGGCAATCTATTTAATCTAGTTGAACGTTACGTATTTTTATGTAAAATGTCTTTTACTGTTCCATCTTTTATTATTCCATGTACAACTTGTCAGATTTTACCAATGCAGACCATGTCCTCTATAGAAAATTATATTTTCATATTATTTGTTGTTGATTTTTCGAGTATATATTTTTTTTATGCAGACTTTATGTCAGTTATATAAATACTATAGTTTTTATATATATTTGTATTGAAAGTGATTGTAGAGATATTGAAGTATGTTTTTTGTTTCATTTTTAGCGTTTATATTTTGTTTTTGTGCATTAGTGTAATAATAATATTTTTTGTTACTTTTACATAATTTTACATATTTAAGGGTTATTTTAGAATATTAAACTATATTTTACTTAATATTTTTTCTATGTTCAACTTAAGAAGAAAAAATTTAAATATGATACTATTACCTTTCAAATTGCAATTATTATAATATTAATATGTAGGATGTTATATTTGCAAATTTAAATATAATTTTGGGTTTTTATTACTCTATTTTTCTAACAAGTTTACTATTTTCACACTTTTTTAATATTTAACTATATATTTATCAATTTAATATTTTAATAATTTAGGAAACTAGGGCTGGGGTAAGCTTTTGGAGTCAATGCTCTGGTTGGTTAAAATAGATTTGTATAAAGAAAATTCTTTTTTTGGTGTACAATTGTCTTGTGTCAAATTGTTTTATAACTAAAAAATATAAAAACGAAATGTGTTGGAAAGAACAAGTATTGATGACTATCTGTTTTAATCGAGTGGAGTACTCGTAGGCTGTGACATTTAGTAGTTTTCTCAAGTTGGGCTCGTCTTAGAATTCGAATTTTCCGCGCTTAACTGAATTCACATGTGGCGCCGGATTCGATCACGCTTTCTTTTAAATCTGATTGGTTAATCGAGTTGCCAATAGCGTTTAGGCGTATAAATGTCAAAATTAGTTCGAATTATTGCACCTTCAGTAGAGGGCCAGAGCATTTCTTTCCGTTAACAAGGCAATCCGCATTTCTCTATATTTATGTTTTGCGGGAGTAAGTAAACATGGAGCATTATATGGTGGAACAACGCGTCCTGTTTGTCAAAAATTATTATGGTGAAAATGTTTAAAATTTAGATTTTCATTAGTGAGGATTTTTTTGAGTTTAAGGAAGGTGGGACTAGAAACATAATAAGAGATGTCGCACGCCGTCGAAAATATTCATTACTTCATCTTACCACTAAAATAAAAAAAAAATTGTTTTTAATATTCCAAATATTATAGTTTTTTTATAGGACATATATTTAGCTTAAAATGTTTTTGTATGCAAGGGTGATAATTTAAAATATGTTCACTATAAGATGAAAACACAAAATTAGCAGAATTGTCATTTGACGAGCCTTTTTTTCACTTTTATTAATCTTTTGCTTAAAGTTTGTGAGCTGTCTCGTTTTTCCTATTTATTATTCCTATTATTTTTGTACTTCTTCTAACTTACTTTTTGCTTTTTTTTCTTAAAGGGCCACCTCTCATACAAATTATGATGAAGAAACGAAAAGAATTTTCTTTGCTATTTTAACTGCTTTGCCTCTTTCTCAGATATGGAAGAATGGCCGGGATGGTAGTTCTCGATTCTTCCAGGCATGTTTATGTACTTACGATGTCGCATATTCTACATCTTATCTCTCGTTCTGGGTCCCAATTTTGGTTCAACATACAAACCAGATACTTAAATTGCGTCACTTGTTCTATATTCTAGTAATTTACCTAAAGTTTGATTTGTGGAATTTCATTCTTTGTCACGACTCAAAGCTTCCTTATTTTTTATATTAATTTTTAGGCCTAATTATGTGCTTGTTTCATTTACAGGATTTAATAATTCCTGAAGATCATTGGCATAATCCGCGATTATTACAAAATCATCTACATATTTGATATTGTTTATATGTATCCCGTTGACATTAATACATATAGGGATATCTAAAACCGACTTATGAATGTCGAATGTCGCTATCATTTGGACCTAGGTCTTCAAGGTGCGATATTCGGAGTTTCGATATTCGAGGATATTCATATTTTTGTTGAAGGCCTTTTTGTAATCGATGAAAAACATAAGAACATCCTTTCTTTGGTTCTGACAATTTTGTACTAAGTTTTCTATCCTAGATATTGCTTCTCTTGTTCCGAAACCATTTTTAAACCCAAACTGGCTACTGCTTCTTCGAATTTTTTACAGAGCCTTGTATGCAAAATTCGCAGAAAGAGCTTTCGGAAATGGCTCATAGACTTATAGCGCGGTAATCTTTGCATTTTTTTGCTTTACGTGATTTTAGTAAAGTATATCGAAGCCATTCTTCTGTCTATCTGTTAAAGAGTTTGGAAATTATCTTTACATTCTATTAAAAAAAAATATATATGGATAAATTGAAACGTGTGAGAAAACATAATATTAGGACCTAGGGTATTGTTATTCTTCATAAGGTTCAGCGCTTGCCTAATTTCTCCACTAATATACTTAGTTTTATCAGCTTTCCTAATTGAATCGTTGAGTTGTTTAGTCCGTTATCACTGAAAAGCTTAATTGCATATTCTGACTGAGATGTTCAGGTTTCTCCTTTGCTCCTCTAATCTTATTTTCGATTCTTAATTATTTAAGTATTATGTGTACAATGTCCGTATTTTTAAGAAGTTTTTGTTGAATCTTTTCTTCTTATTTTTCGATTTAGCTTTAGACAGACGTAGCGAGATGTAAGCCCTAACTACGTTGTAATCTAATTTGGTATCAGCATCTGTTATTGTAGCAACACTGGTTATCAGATTCTTGAATCTATGATTAATCATGATATAATAATTTATTTGGTTGCGTACAATGCGTTGGTCTTTTTCTTGAGGTGACTTCCCAGTATAGAGGCGACGGTGAGGTAATTTATACCATGAATTATTCATAAACAAATTGTGTTACTCACATTACGAGATTAAACCTTCTCCTCTTTCGTTTCTGCCTCCTGGGCTACATCTTCAATCACAGTTCCTACTCTGCTCCTACCCACTTTGGCATCAAAGTCTCCTATTATTATAATACTTGTTCTACAAGATCAAAACTAGTTTTTCTTTTTTAAATTATTGGAAAAAATATGCAGGCATGTATTAATAATTTTTTTCTTGCACTTAAAAAATTAAAGTTAGCAAACTAGAAAAAGGTAGCACAGATGAATTTCACAATGGTTAAACATTGAAAATGAAAATTATTGATTTTCGTCCATGAACGTAAAAGCAATAAAATCATATTTTTTTCCTAATAAAGGTTAAGTTAAAGGTCTTAAAAATATTGCAATTTTCTGTCTAGAAACGAGAATAGAATCAGCAAAATGGACTAAAGAGCATTTTAGACTTTCTAGATAAAACTAGGTAGGAAAGCCAGAACAGAGTATTGGACTTGATATTTGATAATAGAGAAATACAACTCAAAAATCAATTTGTTCCAAATATTGTATGTATAGAGGACATTTCCTTGCAATTATTACATCAAATATTACATATATGTTGACGACCTAAAAAAACTAAAACAGTCATTGTTCTACTCTTATTTAATTTGGCGTTTAGAATTTTTTTAACCCAAAATTATAAAATCTTCATCAACCAGAACAAATGTATAATATATATGAATATAGAATAAATATATACAAATAATGTATATCCATATTTTAAACTATAGAAATTGTAAATTCCTGATTACTATTAAGATTTCATACCAATAAGTATACTATGAAAATGTTGACTATTTAATTAATGTGTTTTTATATTCTGGTTTTTCTCAAAAATACTTATTTAATTTTAAAGGTTTTATTAGTCATTTACAGTAATGCCTTCTAAAAATATGCTGTCTTTTCAGCTTCTTTATTAAACCAATTAATATAAACGACCGAGTGGTAATCGCTAAGGAGAAGCAAACGAATTGGCAAATAACAGATAATAAAACCCACGCAAACAAAGCGTTCACCGCAAATTGGTCCTTATGATTCAAAGGGTATTAAATTAAGGAAAAGGCGAATGCCTTGTAATCTAACATTTTTTTTATTTTTAAGTTTTAATCTATATAACCTGTTTCATATTACTTGTTTTCACTAGATTTGTTTCGGGTTATAGAAGTGCAAAGTGATTGAACTTAAAATTCCCGCTTGACCTGATATCCATTAAGTTGTTTTGTGAGAAACGTTAATAAACGGTTATTTAAACATCTAATTATAAACGATTATCGCCCATATGGTTTTAAGGAGTTTAATTGGTGCAAGTATGCGTAAAGATGTTCCATAAACTAGTTTGTTATGAGAACGAGAATTTATGTATCTATTGTATTGTTTCTAGCAACTTTGGTATTTTTACGAGATTAGTAAAGAAATTTAAAAATAAACTATTTAATGAAACCATACGGAATGTTATTGCAAAAATATCTCAAGAGATTTACGGTTACCATTAATATAGTCAACGTGAAATAAGACGTAGATTTTTCATGAGATACAAAATTAATTTCTTAAGTTGAAAGCGATGCATGAAAATGTTTTTGAATTGGATCTTCTCCAAGAACAGTACGGCTTAGAAATTGTTTATAAGTAAAAAATATATAGAATAATAATATTTACAAAATTATATACTAGATTAGGATTCTATAATTAGAGGAAATAGCCTAAGATAATTTTTATTTTTTGACGTGACATAGTTTTTCTTATACAATAATGTAAATGGCATAAATAGAGATAAATATAAAAGAACAAGGACTGGATGGGCAAAGCAGCAGTGCATTAATATATGACCAAGGAGATACAAGAAAAAACTGAATAAAGAACCAATGTTAAAATAACTTACTACAAACCTGAATTCTGGAAACGGTGACTCTTATAATAGCTTTCCAGGAACCGCAAACTTTGATGACTCACATACCGCATGGTTTAGAAACTTGTGCTATCCTAATAAAAGAGGCCACGTTAAAACGCAAAAACAAAGTTGATTCTATGTTCTTTTGGAATGTCTATAAACAATAATACAACAAATCGAGAATAACAATGGAGACGTACAGATCCTGTGGTAGAAACTATCGACTTTAGGTTTATTTGGTAGAAACAAGTTCGAATAAACCGAAAAATCAACCACCGTTATAAATAAAGATGATAAAACATACCTCCGTATTGATGTACCAGTTACCTGATATTATAAAGTCACACAGGAAAAAGTATTTCTTTATTTAACTTCATTTAAATTAACATCCAAAGAATGTGAAATACGCAAGTGACAATCATAATTTTTATTGAAGCCACAGTATTAACGACTTCAGCTACCTATAAAGGAATCAAATAATTACCTCGTAACTAAAACCTGAAGTTGTAAAAGATACTGAAAGTGAATACCACTAATAGTGTGGAAAGGGCTATGGTGCAGCAAATACGTCAAGTAGATATGGTAGAATATCTTTCTAATTAGTCTAACTTACTGGGCTCCTGTTTCGCTATTTCGAATATAAAAAAACTTGCTTGTAAGAAATCTATTTGGCAATGATCTTTAGAATCGATTAGCGCTAATTGTAAATAGAGAGCTGAGTGATAGTGAGGAATTATTAACATATTTCCAAATCTAATATTAACAGATCATTTTAGACTGTGCTCTAAAAAAGCTGACAGAATGATTGAGTTATCATTTAGTTACGACTACGAGTTAAAACTTATATCAAGAAAAATTGTTTCCTCATGAATGATTAAATCGTACATATTACTTCATATTCTAAGATGCGATTAGGCTTATACTAAAAAAATACATTGATATAATTAAATCGTGAATTTCGAAAAGGACTCAACTCGGATTTTGATCAAATTTGACTTTTCCGCAAACTTTTCAGGTTCAATAGTAGGCCAACATTTTATGAAGGAAAAGGGCTCATATCTGATTTTGTTCTTACAAATACGAATTCGTGGTTTTAAAACAAAATTTCGAAAAGGACTCATCTCGCTGAGATGGATCCTTGCGATGCGTTTAGTAAATGAAGCGAACCAAAAAGAGGATTTCTTATTTTTATAAAACGTGAATTTTATTGGAGTATAGGCATCGAAAAGTTTGCTTGTTTCAGTCGCTTTACGACAGTTGCTTGGTGTACGTCAAGTTTGTCATTTGAATTAGTAAACAATCACATATTTTGGGTACTGTTTTGTTCAACGTTACTAGTTTTTTTCTAAACAATGAGTGAGTCTAGTAGTTCGGACGAGACAAATACAGGAGTAGAGAAAAAGAAGCGAGGAGTAAGAAATAGTGAAATGTATAAAAATGTAATTATCAAAAAAGCCAAAGTTAAAGGACTTGCACACACAAACCACGTGGGTAAAAATATTCCTTGTAGAAAATCTGGGCCTAGTTGTAGGTAAGTGTATACCTATGTTCTATTACATAATTTAAAAATAATAGGAGATGTGGATAGAGGTAGATAAATAATGTTATTTATTTAGTAGGTAGATATTATATTCAATATATAATATATACAAAAATGGTTTTGTGAAAAAATAGTTTTATCTTTGTAGGTGCATTCAAAAATGTTTCGATCTTTCCGATGATGCCAAAAAAGCAATATTGAATCGCATAAATGGTTTTAATACCAAAGATGAACAGGACATATACAGGGTGTTACTTAAAGGTATGTCATAATTTAAAAGGGACATTCCTGGACTGATTTTAAATCGAAAAGTTCATATAAATATGGGTCCTAAAATGCTTAGTTTTTAAGATACAGGGTGTTAAAATTTTATTTATTTTTTCGTTTTTAATAAATTTTTCAAATACGGTTTAAAATATTGAACTGAATTTTGGCACAGGATATTATGGCATAAAAACACATTGTTTAGATGTTCACCTACTTTTTTTTAGCAACCAGTGGCGTAGCTATGATAAATTTTTAATACAATTTTACAAAAAAAATACTACGCCATTGACTTACGAAAAAAATTATGATTTTATCTTAATTATCAATTAATTATAAACAAAAAATTCCTCCATGACTTTTGCCGTAAATCGTACCGTTTGGGTTTAATCGTTATTAAAAAAAAAGGCTTTTATGTATAAAATGCATCTAATGCTAAAATGCCAGAAATTGTTTTTTGTTGTTTTAAACATTATGACACTTGCGTTAGTGATTATTCTTGATAGTTTGTTTTTAGTACCCTTTGGATCTTAAAACGTGAATTGTACTAGTTAAAAAATGGTAGATTATTCTAATTTGGAAATGACGCAAATGCATTTCCTTTATGGACTTGCCAATGGTAATGCTATGGAGGCGCGGTGTTTGTATCAAGAAAGGTATCCTAATCGCGCTGTCCCAGATAGAAGAATATTTATAAATATTCATCATCGTCTGGCTGAATTTGGGAGTTTTAAGGCTAATTCTGTCAAGGGAAGGCCCCGTACAGTTAGGACACCGGCAGTTAAAGAGGCTGTCCTACATGCAGTCGAAGAGGATCCGACCACAAGTACACGAAAAATTGGTATGGTATTGAATATCTGCTACAAGACGGTATGGGAAATTTTAAGGGATTCTTTTTTATATCCTTTTCACATACAAAGGGTTCAGGCATTGCTTCTTAGAGATTAAAACCGCGTACGCAATTTTGTAGATGGTATCTCCAAAAAGTAACACAAAATCCTCAATTTGGTGCGAACATCTTGTTCACAGACGCAGCTAATTTCTCCAGAAATGCAATAATCAATTTCCATAACAATCATTACTGGGCTCAAGAAAACCCTTATGCGATTACAGAGACATTTTCAGGAACAATTTTCAATAAACCTTTGGATCGGTATCGTATCCGATCATTTAATTGGACCATCTTTTTTACCAGGACACCTTAACGGACAGAATTATTGTAATTTTCTCCAAAATGATTTGCCTTTGTATCTCGAAGATGTTCCTCTTCAGTTACGGCAACAACTTTGGTTTATGCATGATGGTGCTCCAGCCCACTTTAGCATATTGGCTCGTGAGCATTTAAATAGAGTCTACCGAAATAAATGGATAGGCCGTGAAGGACCACAGTTTTGGCCACCTAGATCACCTGACTTAAATAGCCTAGATTTTTTTTTTGTGGGGATACCTAAATACATTGGTTTATCAGACACCAATTGTGACATTAGAAGAACTAAGAAATAGAATTATTGACGGATGTGAAACTATACGAAACACGCCTGGAATTTTCGAAAGAGTTCGTAATTCTATGAGAAGAAGAGCAGAAGCCTGCATAGAGGCAAGAGGTGGTCATTTCCAACATTTCTTGTAAATTATGTATGTATGCATTGTATTTAATTGTTGTTGCTTTTTATTCACCAGTTTGTAAAAAATAGCTTGCAAACAAATATTTGAAAAATGTACCTAATAAAAACTGAAAATAAAATCAAACTTAACACAATCAAAAATAACCATTAATATCAGTGTCATAATGTTTATAACAACAAAAAAACAGTTGCTGGCAACGAGCAAAGTTAACTTGATTTATTTCCATAATTTTTAAAGATGCATTTTATGCATAAAAGACGTTTTTTTAATTAACGAGTACACCCAAACGGTAAGATTTACGGCAAAAGTCATAGAGGAATTTTAAGATAAAATCATAAATTTTTTTCGTAAGTCAATGGCGTAGTATTTTTTTTGTTAAATTGTATTAAAAATTCATCATAGCTACGCTACTGGTTGCTAAAAAAAAATAGGTGAACATCTAAAAAATGTGTTTTTATGCCATAATATCCTGTGCCAAAATTCAGTTCAATATTTTAAACCGTATTTGAAAAATTTATTAAAAACGAAAAAAAAAATAAAACTTTAACACCCTGTATCTTAAAAACTAACCATTTTAGGACCCACGTTTATATGAACTTTTTGACTTAAAATTGGTCCAGGAATGTCCCTTTTAAATTATGACATACCTTTAAGTAACACCCTGTATATTCAAGGATTGATGGAGGCGTTCCCTGTGAAGGATACTGCTAAACGTCAAGAAGATAAAATTAGTAAGCCAAAGAGTTACAAGTATTTTATCGAAGCAGATGGAAATAGAAAAGAAGTATGTAAAGTAGCCCTCCTAAACTTGCATGGTGTTACCGACAAGAGAATAAAGAGAATTCTACTACTAAAAATTGCAAATAAAAGCCCCCACGATATGCGAAGAAAATCTGCCTAGAAGCAATGTAATGCTCGCAACAACTTTATCGAGTCAATCCCTGTTAAAGAAATTCACTATTCTAGTAACATTGTAAAAAAATACTTATCATCTGTTTTGAATGCGATAATATTGCATGAGAGATTTTTGGCAAAATATCCAGAAAGCAAAGTAAATTATCAGTTTTTTTGAAATTATTTCAATGTAAATTTTGACTTAGCATTTGGTAGGCCACAAATTGATGTGTGCTCAAAATTTGAAGAAATTAGCGTTAAGCTGAAGAATCCCCATTTAAACGATAATGCCAAGAGGGTCGCCAGTGCGGAGCTAATCATACATAAGCGTCGGGCATCGAAGTTTTTTAATAAAGCCAAAGCTATTACAGAAAAATATAACGAGAACGGCAGTACCATTTTCGGATTGTCTTTCGATTATATGCAGAATCTACCACTGCCAGTACTTCCAGTCTAAAAAGTGTTCTATTACCTCCAACTTTGGGTTTACGAATTCTGCGTACATAATATGAAAACGGGGAAGGCAACTTCCTATCACGAGGGCCAAGCGTTGAAGGGACCAAACGAAGTAGCTTCGTTTTTAAATGACTTTATATGTAAAAATGTTTCTGAAAATATTACAGAATTACATTTATTCTGCGACGGATGGCCTGGGCAAAATAAAAATAATTCCATAATAAAATATCTTATCGCTTTGTCACTTACTCGAAATTTGAAAGTTTTTCTTTATTTTCCCCAAAGAGGTCATTCCTTTAATGACTGTGATAGAGATTTTGCAACCATAAAGCGTAAGATTAGAAGAGAAGATCGTTTATTTACTCATGAGCAGTATACGAATTTAATACTCAGTAGCACTAAAACAGACAAATTTTGTGTAAAAACGATAACTTATACCGATATCATTGATTTCAAGGCATGGTGCAAAGTACACTTTAAAGCAAAACCATTAGCAGAAAGATGCTATGGAAAAAAAGTTTCTAAAGAAAACAAAGTAGGTCTTAAGTTTCAACTTTTTATGAATTTGACTTTAATCCAGAAAAGCCTGGAGAAGTTTTATGCTGCCCCTTCATTGACAGCGAAATTAATACTGAAACTTTTAGCCTTTCAAAAACTAAAAGTATTTGTGGTAATCTTTCTACTGTTGAAGACTTTCCATGCTACTCCTCAAAACTGCCAATAAATAACTTAAAAATGACTGACTTGAAAAAGTTGAGGCAGTATATAACTGCAGAATATGAAGACGTTTACGATAGTATTTTAAGCTGGCCGACTACTGACAGAGAAGCAGGAGCTGACATCGAACAAGACTTCTGGCAGATTTACTTTTTATTTGTTATTATTTCCCAAATAAATTAACAAAAAAAATTTTTGATCTTTAAGGATTTTTTTTCGTTTTTTGTATCTTTCTTTAAAAAATAAAGTTGCAGTTTTTTTATTAATGTTCTTGTGATTATATAACCTCTCAAGTGGTGCTTAAATTTTGAAAACGGCTCATCTCGGAAAATTCTAAAGTCTATTTTGTCCATGTATACTTATTTGAAAAGAAAAAAAATTGGCAAGGTTAAGATGTCAAACAAAGGTTGTGAATATTAAGAAAATTCATATTTTCGTAGTTCAAATCTGTCAGAAGCAATTCAGTTTTTAGCTTTTCCTGGAAAATTACGTTTTTGCGAGATAAGCCCTTTTCAAAATTCACGATTCAATTAAAGTTAGAAAAGCTACGACTTTTATTTTTTATTTAATGTCTCTTAGATTTGATTTGAAAGATAAATAATTTCAGAATTGCAGGTCGCTGTCCAAAATATCCCCACGATTACTCACATTTTAAACTAGCTTGGAAAATATAAATCCTATATAATTTTTTGAATAATTGTCAATATAATTATAACAAAATTGTTAATTTTATTTCAAAATAACTTTAAATTGGATTTAAATTAATTTAACTTGAAAGTCTGACTTGTTTAGTGAGTATTTTGGATAAATAAATATACAGTCAAAGGTTTATTTTTAATATAAAAATTATATGTGATCTGAGTATTATCCATGTGAGCTTAAACCGTGGAATATTTTAATGATTTTCAAATATCTGAGGTATAAATAAGAAATAGCAAAGGCCGTATATGGACTTGTGGACGTATATATACGTGTGGAACTTCGTCGCTATCATTTCATCAGAAAATATTTTTTGAGACAAGTTAGAAAAAAATAGTTCAAGGTAAACTTGAACTTGATTTAGCATCAAAATTATCTTAACACGCACTATTTTTGAAATATTTTGCCTCGAATTTCTAATTTCCATTGTAAGTAATTTTAAATTGGTATTTAAAATTGAGCGAGTGCTGTTTTGTTACAAAAGTTATAAACGGAAGAGTCTGTTGACAAAAAAATATTTCTGTCTTAATTCTTGGATAAAATTTCAGAACATAAAAAAATATTTTTGATATTTAGTAGAGGGTAGATCTTGTAGTCATAAGATTATTGAACATTTTTTTTTCTTTATTTTTTGAGCCTATTTGATGAAATAGTTTTTTGGAGTAAATATTTTTTACTATTTTATTCTATTTTGTATTCGACATACTGTTGAAGTTTTGATCTTTTTTGAATTATATGTTGTGCTGTAGAAAATGCACTCGAAGAACATGGTCGTATAGTTATGCCCTTTGTTATACTTTCAAAATCTATAATATGTCTATAAATAAAAAATGTAAAATAAAACAATGGCAATTTTTGTCGAAAAAAGGAAAAACGAATTTTTGGGCACTCACTACTCTCTGCACGTGTGGTTGTAAAAAATATTGTAAAAATTTTTTTATAAAAAAACTAGTCAAAAAATCATTAATAAGGAGTTCAAAAAATTAACCTTGATCGATTTCTATGTACCGCTACCAGTTTATAAAACAAAATTTAATACAATTTGCTATTTAAAAATACTAGAATTACGTTCCATTTTATTACAAAATATGTATTTAGTACGTTTTGTAATATAATATAATAATTTAATGTAAAAATTACAGAAGTTTGTTTATTAAAAATACGTAATAAAATTTTAGTAATAAAATGATTAATATTTATAAATATAAAATAATTAAAATGAATTTCTTCATATTTAATTCAAAATATTTTAAAACAGCTACTACCAAATAGAGTCTAATTTAATAATATTTACATAAAATTAACCTACATTTGCGGAAATTCCTTGTATGTCGGTAAATCTGCGGATAACCGTGAAGTTTTTTTACAATTTAATTAATATCACTATTGTAAATCTGATAAACATTACGTAATATTTCCGGAAAAAATATGTAATAAAGATCTAGAATCTTAATTTATACAAGATTTTTATTTAAAATGTTTTGTCACTTAATGCAGGGATTTATAAAGTATGTGATGCGTTCAGTCGGTTTTAAAATTCTAATGGATTTAGAATAAAATTAAGTTATAAGGTATTTTTGTTTACTATATATTATATAATTTCTATTATAGATGATTACTATTTTTAATATTTTCTCTTACATAAGTTGTATAAATGAGTTGAGATATGTTATATACGTAGATGATTTATATTCCCTTGTACTATTTTTAAATACAAAATATTATAAAATAAAAATTTATTTGTATACTCAACTTACAGTCTCAAACGCAACTACGGAAACATTTTTTTTACTAGTCTTTATTATCTGTACTTTATCTATGGCCAAAAATGTATTAGGTATACGTTTGTTAAATCTCAGGAATTTTAATTATAAGACATAAAAAATGTTCAGCTTGTTTTTGCAGATTATAATAGTGTTTTGGTATTTTTTTTCCTCACAAAAGTATGGAAACATCTTATAAATAGACAGTACTGTTCTAAAAATGTATTTTAGTTATTGCTCGGCCTTAATAACTTGCTTTATTAAAGTATTACCAAGTACAATGCCAAAGTGTAGTCTGCCAAAGTATAACAACATTAAGGCAGTTGCATTACACGAAAAAGGTGTGAAGCAAATTGACATTTCTAAATGTCTTGACATAAGGGAGATACTGTAAATAAAACTATAAGGCGTTATTTATAAAGAATAACTATCGAACCTGCACGTGGAATACGGCGAAAAACTTGCAATTTTAATAAAATCCATTAAAAAGCCATTGTTGACGAAATGGCATAGAGTGGCCAGATTAAAGTTTACTAGAGATCACAAAGACTGAACACAAAATGATTTAGTACTTTTCGCGATGAAAGGAACTTCAATGTATGTGAGAATGAGACTAAACAAACCTTTCGACTATCTAAGAATTAAGTTTTAAGTAATTTAATATTGGATTGGCCATTCGAATTACCCGATTTTAACCCCTAAGATATTCTTAGGCAACACATAGAAATAAGAAAAAAAATATAAAAGGCACAGAAGATCTATGGCTAGTTTTGCAGAAAGAATGGCGTAGAATTAAAGTCGAATTTTGTGACTTGTTAATAGACTCAATGGGAAGCAGTAATTAAGGCCAATGGGTGGTCAACTAAACAATAAAAAAAATATTGAATGAATAGTAGTTATTATATGACATTTTACTTTTCGTAGCCTAATATAAAAATTTTATTTAATATAAGGAATTATCATGGTGTGTAAAATATTAAAGATTTATATAATATTTCCATATTCTTGTTCCTATTGTAAAGTATACTCTCTAGCCAGAATAAGAGTTATTCCTAAAATCTTAATTGGAAAGAGGAAATTTTTTTTGAAGAACTGTGTAGTTACTTAGTTCATGATTCGTCAAATTTTAATTAGTTTATAGTCGTAGAACCACAAGTTTCAAACATTGCCAATTTTTTTTAAATCAGACTGAATATTAAATGCATTCTGTTAAAGATGTCGGAATCTTAACGTTCATTTTGTATTCATTGAATGATTAAAATAAAAACCAGTTATATGCTATAATATTTTTTATTTATCAAGTGGCTGCAAGTTATTTGTCAAAGCTTTTTAAGCAAATCGTAGGATAAAATGCAAATAACCGAATTATAAAGTGAGATATCATATTGTAATAAAAAGCCTATAAAACTGATTTGTATATAGATTTTACATTTGTCCTAAACTTTTCTCCATTAAATCTCAAGAGATAAAGTTTAAAAAAAGGATTATTCATAACGTATAATTAAGAAAATTTAGATTACAAACATAAGCAGAAAATGAATTCTCAAAATAGCAACATAATATTTCTAGTAGTTTAATGCTAGTAATATCATCTAAACATATTATATTTACAAGATATTTAAGAATATTCACGTTATAGCTTATTATGAGGTAAGTCCTCATTTTATTCTGAAATATAAATAAACATACTAGTATTTAGAACAGACCTAGTATCAAACAAATAAAAATTTCTTTAAGACTTCATAAGAAACACTATATTAAATTAACTAATATAAAAAGAAATTAATTGAGGTTAATAAACCACTAGATTTTATATTTTCTGTACGCTATTAATTTATACTTGTGTGCTTTTCAGCAAATCAAAAAAAAAAATATATATATATAAATTTATAAACTTAAACGCCTATAATCTTAATATATCTGTATATTTTACATATTTTATTATGATTATTTCTAGAGAATGAATATTGACAAATGATAAAAAAGTTAACATAGATGATTTAATTAGCTATCTATCAAATTCGTGGTTAAATTTATCATAACTACTCTTTTGGTTAACTAAATATGTCCATCCAAAAATACTTACAATATAATTAATAAAAGTGAGATCCTATTCATGATGTTTTTTCAAACCGAAGTTATTTCAAAACAAAACTATGAATTTTCTATGATAATAACTACTGTTTCTTAAGTTTTATACATATTGCTTTGCAGGTAAATTCTATCTACTTCTTGTTGCTGCTGCCGAGAATATAATTACTATATCATATCCATTTCATTCTTAACTTGTTTGACTTAAGTAGTTTGATAAATCAAGAAACTTCTGAAAATCGAGTTGTAGTCTTATAAAAGATATAGAAGAAGAACTGATGCCTATCCAGCAAAATAAACGTCTACCTACCAATTGTAAAATTCTCTAAAAATATACAAGCGAAAATCAAATTATACTGCGGCACTTAAATTAAACTTTAACTCCGATTTTTACTTTATATTGAATAGTTTACATTTCCTGTTTATTTTTGCAATTTGATTTATAGGTACTTGCTTTTATTATTTTTGTGTTTAACTTATATTAGATTTATTTGTTTTCTTTTGTTTTAATTGCTGCTTGTATTAAAATAAGTCCTTTAAGCTATTTTTTATAAGCTCATGAAAAAGTAATGCATTGTACTATAAATATTAATATTTTTTATAAAATAAATCATCAATATTTTTCTTATTCTTTAGGAATACTAAAAATAGTATATGAGTCATAATTAGATTATAATTATAACGGGGTTGAAAAAACCTAAAAACCATATAAATATTTTTATTTTTTTAACAATAAAAATTGTATTTGGAATTTTTTTATTATCTTATCAATTTAGAATATTACATAATGTAAATACATTTTTGATAATTCAGGTATATATTTAAATGATATCATCAGTCCCTTATTATCTCAGTATTATGCTTTAATATTTCCAGGATTATTTTTAAATTGTGTTTTTCTGACGTAGATTATCGAATTACGTCCAAAAACAATCATTTTATATTCTTTGCGATATATTGAAACTGAGTCCCAGATATATTCCTTTTAGGAGAAAACTAATTTTTAGGTTTTTAGCCGGTTCTTGGTTTATAATTTACTATTACTGATCCCTCTCAGTTCTTCAATACTTCTAGTATTATTGCGTTTTTCTGACGTAGTTTATCCTATTACGTCGTAAAGCTTTTATTTTTTTAAAATTTTTAGTAATACACAGACTATAATAATAATGTTTTATTTATAAGCTCATATAAAAATAAATATTTATTAAAGTAAAAAAATTGTGTTGAAAAAGCAATATTTTGTAAAAAAATAGATATTTAAGTTCTAATTATAAATATATAAAAACTTTTGCTAAAATGACTTACCTTAACTTATATTTAACATTGCTAGTAACATCTACTTAACACCCAATGTTAAAGAAACTTATAATTTACGAAAACTTATTTTTGTTGAAGTTTCTCTTTATCAAAACATTTTTATTTTTCGATAAATTGCAAATTGGCGCCCAACTATCGGGCGCTTGATACGCTACCTACTTCGCGCCAACAACACGACGAACGGTTAAATTTCAACTGAATTTTTGTCAGCTTTCTGTGTGCCTCGAGTCGCTCAAAAGGAGAGTTTTTGGATGGGATGGGAAACTTTAGCCTGTACGAAGAGCTTTAATTGATATCTTTATAGAGATAGGATTTATTAATATCGGTGACTGGTGTGATAAGATGGCAAGATAGACTCATTATCAAATTTTATAACAAAATATGATTTACTAGTTCTTAGACGTTTCTTTTGTTAAATTTTAAAAATCTTGTAACAGAGAAAATAATTTCTTAAGAAAAGAAATATAGTATATTTAAAATTTAAAATCAAACGCAGCTTTAAAATATATTGGTCTATGTGAACTACTATACTATTAATTATTAACCATAAAAAAGAAATAAATTTGATAAATCTTAAAGAAGCTGTAAAATTCTACGTTTTTTTTTAATTACCTAAGGAAAACACTATAATTTCTTTGCGTCTAGAGTCAAAAAAAAAAGATATATTATTGGATTTATTCAATTGTTTTTTTGTGTTACTTCCGGCTTAATAAAAAAAAATTAGTATGAAACTCTAAAATCTCTATAAATATTCTAAAAACAATGATTACCCACTTGCCACTTTTGACATATAACGTCAAAAAAATGTTAAAAAATTATTAAAAAATCTTAATTCCAAAATTTTAAATTTGCTTCAATTATTTATGGAAAAATAACTTTGGTCATTTTATGTGTGTTTTATGTACTCTGTATTAGTATAAAAGAGACAAACATATATTTTTGTCGTTTAATTAAGTATTTTCAAACGGCAACCCAACAAAAGCCATAACTTTTTACGCAGTTTTTTCCTAAATATTTTATTGGTAAAGTCATTAAAGCTCCTTAAAAAATATCTTCGGAGATGAATATACTTGAAGTCGTTGATACGGATGGGATAAGCTTAGCTATGACGCTACACTGTTGTCCATTTATTCTGCTCTTTAATGTAAATCTCGTTTAGTGTTGCACAAAATCGTTTAAATTTCCAGAAAATCTTTTATGATACGCAAGGGGGTGTTTTGTTTACAAATGTGTTCATTGATTCTCTGTTGTCAAGGTTACATTCATTTTTAAAAGAGGAAATTTTCATCCATATATCAACACATATAATAATGTTAATTTAAATTATTGATGTAAGATTTTGGATTAAAAATAAAAATTAGAAATAGATATATGTTATTCTAAGCAAAAAAATATTAATATTATGATTTCTAAAACCGCTTCTAAAAAATTTAAAAAGGCATTACAGCAGGCAAAAGCTGATGTCATCTTGCGAAATGTCATCTTGACAAATGGCTTTGTGTTTACATTCGGCATTTGTGAAGTTCTGTGTTTTTGGTTAAAAAGAGAAAAACGTCGAGTTCTTTTAGTGTTTTTATGAACTGTTACGGTAGGAAAAACTTGTGCCGTTTGTGCCGCACCATAGGAAAAAAGCGTTTTAGGGCGATCTTTTTACAAGTAAATACTGACATTGTCATAACATCATAGCAAGAAACAACCGTTGTCATAAATGTGAAATAATAAAAACTTATTTAGAAATCTATAATAATTATAAAATATTTAATTTCCATAAAAGTGCTTTTTATTAGATAAGTACTTTTATTTTAATGAAGTACGTTAAAAAAAAACATAAAAAGTTCATAAGTGGTAATATTGTTTATAATTTAAACCATAATCTATTAATAATAAATATTTATTATGTAAATATTTTCCAACGACGTCACTGGTAAAGATTACTTGTGTCGGTGGAATCAACAATGCGATCGAGCGGCGTTGCGATGTTGTTGCTTTTTTCTCTAATATAGGGACGTTACCTATATTCTTTATAGAGTATCTTATCATATTTTATGAAAAAAAATGATTCATATTTTGTTAAAGGGGAATGATATTATTTTGCGCCTGTCAAAATAAGTAACAAATTTTTATGATAATATAAAGTCTGTCTGTTTACATTTCTACATAAGCATTTGGCATCAATGCATCAGAAATGTTGCAAGCAAACAAACTGCCCATAGTTCTACAGCAACGCTAATTATAGCCTTTCAATGTTCTAAGTATCACCAAGTCAATTATCCAAACTTAGGCCTATTAGCATCCGTCCTCCATCTCCAAACAGTTAGAGAAAGTTTTGGTAAATCAAGTATCTGATTTGTTATTTTGCCTTCAGTTTAATCTAGGTTTAGCAGGGACTACGGCTGTTTCATTGCCCTCTTAAGATTAATGGATGATATCTTGCAAGCAGCTCACCGTAGTGAATTAACAACTTTGGTATTATTGGATGATTCTAAAATTATCAATTATTATTGGTGATCTTGAGTTAGTTAGTTTGGACTTTGGAAAAAATGGAAAAAACCTTGTAAAATTTGATATAGATAGTAGCTAAAAATTAAACATATTGACAATTGCATTAAAAAGGCATATATTTAACTAAAATTACTTTATAGTCAAAGATATCTACTTAATAAAGATCTTAGAAAAGTTCTATGCGACAGTCTCAGTTGTATTATTCCACTTCACTTATTGCGATGTATATGGTCAAAGCGTTTAATCCGTAGTCAATACAGCCAGAGTTGTTGCATAAGGCTAATAAATGAAATAAGAAAGCACGATAAAGGTGTGAGTGATAAGGTGCGTAAGTTGAAGTGGTTGGATATAGCTAAAAGAATCTTATGAGAGTCTTATTATAATTATTTTACAAAATTATATTTAGGAAATGTCCAGGGTACTATACCAGGAAATTCAATTCAGATATGAAATAAAAACTTTATAACATCCCCTCAACATAAAACATGCAAACATTTGAATGCAGTTTTAGTTACTGTATATACATAATACAAAGCTATACCTTATAATATAATAAATTAGTCTGAATCTCCTGAATTTCCTCATTTATTATATTTTAATTTCTGATTAGCCTAAATAACATATATTTACACATATATTTAAAGTTCTTATGTTACCTGTATGGTTAAGATACGAAGCATGCTTCCAATATTTTTTTTAGTTGTGTAAAAGACATGAAAAACATATTAAGATCAAAATAATTTTTTCGTAACTTATTTATATATTTATTTACAACTATTTAAAAAGAAAGGGTATTTCATTTCATCAAAAAGGAAACAGTTGTAGAGCATTTCTTTATCCTGGGCCATTCAGTATAGTAGCAAATTATTTTGCTATCAATTTACAATAGAGGAATTTTTTATATTATAATACAATATTAATATTAAGCAGTAGTATAAGTTTTATTTAGAAGCCTTATATTTGATATCACTGGTACTAAGACAGATTTGTACTTGTGTATCGTTTTAACTATTTTTGTTATTAAAGACTGCAAAATTAATATCTAAAAATATGTTATTGTATTAATTATTAAATGTTTTAGTAAATTATAGTAAGTACATATATATTGCGTTCCTAAAAAGTGTGCAAAATATATATTTGTAAAATAAATAATGAATTTAGAATACGCTTGTCGCAAACAAATTGAACGATATTCAAATAAGAATAACTCATATTAGAATAGGAACGTATACTTATACACTGAAAATCTAAATAAAAACTCAAAAATATTTAAATATACAGTGCGGCTATTAATTGTGCCTCCCCTCTTATCTTTTGAATGCGGTTATATAAAAATTTGAAATTTGGCATAAATCATTTACAACCTAAATACTACTTTTTGGTTCCTCGCTCATTTTGCATAATCTCTACACTAACACGATGCTATAGGTAATCGCCTTTACAGATAAAGAGTCAAAATTTAAATGAATTATTTATGTGGTTGATGCGGACATAAGACTAAACCTCCTCTCTTAGAGACTAGAGTGAATTTAACCTTGATTAGTCATGAAGGGTTTTACTTATGGTATTAGCGTTAGAGTTACCACTTTAAAAAGTATCAACTTATGACATGTGGGAACTTTCTAGGGATCGATGATGTTCTTAATAAAAAAATGTGAACATAATCCAATAAAAAGTTTTAACATTCAAGTATATAATTAATTTGAAATTTCAGTACTTAAAATAATTAAATTGCCATATTTCAATAAGGAGTGTACCGACATGGTTTTTGTATACAGGCTTTGTAATAGCAGTGTATATGAAAAACAAACGATTGTCCAACTTCCAAATATTTTCAAGAGAGTTTGGATACCTCACATTATAACACGGTACATTTTCCACAGTAAAATTAAATGAGCATCAATGATAGTAATCAAGCAAGCAATAGACTTTATCCATGTTACAACATGTTCAAATGTTAGAAACCGATAACAAAATTCGGAGATGAATTGCAGCAGGTGGGTCTTTCAAAATCAAAGAAAATTTAGATATAGATTAGAATACCGGAGAAGCACACTCACATCATAAATTTAATGTTAATGTATGCTGTGGCCTATACATCAGTGAGCATATTATTGGACTTCATAATAAAATAACGGCTAAATTTATTCAAAATATTTTACCAATTTTGCTGTTTGATGCAGAAATATATTTTTAACATGATAGTGCTTCACCATATTTCAGATGAACTGCAACTGTATCGGGTGTATCGTTAAATCTGAATAATCATAAATATGGAACGACTGTTTACTACTTCTCAATAGACTTTTTAAATAAAGTGTCCTTTCTGATTGGTCCTAGTTTTCTTTTCTAAATAAAATCAGTCCTTGATGGCATTATAGAAAATGAAAAAACAGTAGTGCAGTATAATATAGTAAAAAGCCACAGTTCTTTTTCTAGCATGCCATTTGATTCAAACTCCTTGAAAAATCCAAAATTGCCTTTGCAAACTCCTCACAGTAAAAAATATCTGATCTGAGATTTATGAATCTTGAATAACAATTTCTTAATTACACCCAAGTGATTGTTTACATAAAAGTTCGAGCTGGTTCGGTCTACCCATCGAGGTCGAGGGGTATTTATCTAGCATACTGAACCTGATTATATAATAATTTATAACATAATTAGTCAAAGAGATGCATTCTATTCGATCTAGTAACTTGATCGGCTCAAGCAATTACTCATTCGATGGCCATGAATTCATTTCCTTTATTAAAAAACGTAAAAAAATAATGACACCAGAGCAGCGTATTAAATATTTGCAAGCTTTGTTTTAAAATCATGCACATTTTTTTATATATCTGAATTCTGGGATACACAATTAAAATGTATTTTAATATTTTTATCTAGGACGTCATTCTATCGTCTCTGCAATACACTTTTCTAACTCTATTATATCTATAGTGACACTCCTAAAACTCCCTAGCTTAATGTTTTGTTTAACTTTAGGGTCCAGGAGCTCTGATGATAAATAAAGGGAAAGCCGATAGACGACAAATAGGGCTTTCTTGGCAAAAATTAAAATATGCGTGCAGGGAACATACTCGTTTAGCCTTGGGTATATATTTTGCTTCGTAAAGGAAACGCGTCATAATTACACTTGACCATATGTTGGCAAAAATAATTTTGCAAACAAAATTTTGCACGCAATAAACCGTTTTCCTAATATTAGCCATATCTAAATGAAAATATTTCGGTGCCTTTGATACAATATGTTGTTACCCCAGGGAGTCATTTTAGAAAAAGGTAACTGGGGTATTTTATAAAAAGGGTCTTTAAAAATAAGGGTAAGTATTTTAATCACAGTGTAGAAACGATATTTATATTCGGAGTTTTATTCGGTTAGTTCAGTTAGATATTTATTTATTCAGTTAGTTTTTTTGGCAACAATTTGGTACTGACTCAAAAATGTAAAAAATGTATGTGATAAGAACTTTAAAAGTTGAATAAAGCTTTTATAAATGTACAAATCCTTTTATCTCGATCCTTAGAAAATTATAAATTACGTATTTGTTAATTATTATTTTTAACATATTTTGCAGATTTCAAAAGTTTAATGAGCTATAAAGATGGAAACATAACTATTTAAGAGCTTTTATATAATTATTAAATATTCCTTAATAATGCGTTAAAAAAAAGGATACATTAATTGAAAATTTTCTTTGTTTAATTTTTCTGTTTAAAAGCTATTCAATAATTTTGAGATGTATTATTACTTTACAATAAAAAAAAAAATTTTTTGATAAATTTGGTATGTCAAGATCTTCTATGTCCTATTCGTTCAAAGTGATTTTATGCAACAACGAGCATTTACCCTAACCATATATACAGGGTGTTTCAGAACTATGGGATCAAACTTCTGAGGGTTGTTCAGTGCAACAGAAAAATCCATTTGAGTATAGGAACTCATGTCCGGAAATGCGTCACTACGCCACTACGGCCCTAAGACGCGGTAAAATTTATAAAAAACATTAATTACCTAAATAGGATCTGCTGCATTTATTTTCACCTTTTGTACATGATACCATAACAACAATTGTTTAAAATCAACGCGTATCAATGTCATATTTAAAAATTTTATAGCTTACAATTTTTAAAGATTTATTGCTAATGGAAAACTTTACCACTCAAGAATTGGTGGATATGCATTTGGCATACGGAGCAACAAACTGCAATGCACGAGCAGCATCGCGGTTGTATCATGAACGTTATCCCGAACGACAGCATCCTGGATACAAAAAGTTTATTGCGGTTCATCGGCGGCTCGCTGAAACAGGCATGTTTAAGACCAAGATGCATGATACTGGTGTTGCTCGAACCGTAAGAACGGTCAAATTTAAAAAAGAGGTGCTTCAGCGAGTTGCCGATGAACCATCAAATAGCACACGTGACGTCGCTAAGAATATGAATACGAGTAACGCTTCTGTCTGGCGGGTACTACACGAGCAACAACTCCATCCTTACCACTTTCAGAAAGTTCAAGGTATGACTGCAGCCGATTATCATCCTAGAGTTCAATTTTGTCGATGGCTTCTGGATCACATCATTTCACAACCAAATTTTTTACGATATGTTTTGTGGACCGATGAAGCCTCTTTCACAAGAGATGGTATTTTTAATAGTAGGAATAGTAATATTTGGGACGAAGAAAATCCTTATGCAATTTTTCTAAAAAAACATCAGAATCGTTGGTCTGTCAACGTATGGGCAGGCATTGTTGATGATTATTTAATTGGGCCATACCTTCTACTGGAACGGTTAACAGGACCTATTCATCTGCGTTTCTTGGAGGAAGTTCTCCCAGAACTTCTTGAAAATGTTCCACTAAACGTTAGACAGCAAATGTGGTTTCAGCATGATGGAGCGCCGGCTCAATTTGCTGTACAAGTACGCGAGTATTTGGCTCAGCGGTTTGGACACCGTTGGATTGCCAGAGGTGGAGCAGTTTCTTGGCCTCCTAGGTCACCCGATTTACCGTCGCTCGATTTTTTTTTGTGGGGATATGTAAAGTCTTTAGTCTACGAAACTCCAGTAGAATCAGAGCTAGACTTAATTAGACGAATATCAGCGGCATTTAAAATAATTCAAAAGGAGGATCAAATTTTTAGTGTAGTCATCATTAAATCGATCAATATATATAAGAATCCTATAAATATTCTATTCAACATTTAGTTGGAAAATTACAGCTTTTGGGTAACAGAGATTTCTAGAGTTTTTTGTTTAGTTTCTGTAAAAAAAAATTTACCTACTTAAAACATTTCCCTAATAGTCAGAATAATTATGTCAGTGCCAGTGTCAACAATCTTAATATATTTTTAGGTTACATGAATATCTACAAACACATTATAAAACTGCAATTTCTCGATTTTGCTTGCAATCTGGGTGTTTGTGTAAATTCTCAACTATGATTGATGATACTGATGATGAAGGGTATTTTTTAGTTTGAAACTCTTTTTTACAAATAGGCATTTTTTGTCTATTGAAAATGGTAAGAGATTCGCCTCTTCTTTAAGTATGTAAGTACTGTAATTTTTATCCTGTTCTTGCCTTGATTAAAATAAGATGATCATATATCTCAAAAAAATATTGATTTGAAATAGCTTTGTATAGAAAATACATACATAGGAATATTATTTATATAATTTCACCCATTTTTAGTTAATTATGATCGTAATTTTAATATCTCGCGCAAAACCTTAAAGGCACATCATTTTACACATTCTGTAAGTATTCTATGCCTCGTTTTCACACAGTTTATACTAGGACCTTTGCCTAAAACCCAGTAAAATTACTCAACTCACTTCTGGATGAATTTTGATCGCATAACTTTAGTAAATTAAAATTTTAACTAAAAACACATTTATTTGAAGTCCAAATCAAGTGCCGATTGATTTATTTGATTTTAAAATGTGATCTGCAAAGTTATTTTAAAATAAATATGCTTGATTATTGCTGCTTGCTACTCCAACAATAAGAATGATTAATTTTCTTCTTGCTATCTCTTATCTTTCTAAGAGTAATACATATATTATATTATACTTTTTTTTGATATTTCGTTTAAGAACCTTTTGATTTTCTTTTGTTTTCCTTTACATTATAGATATATATATATATGGCTGGTTAAGTAGAATATCATTTGCTAGGTTTCAATAGAAACTTTTTAAATTTTGTGAACAAAATTTAATAATATTCTAATCAGTCAGGTTCTACGCGAGAATTACGTAAATCTATTATTGTTATTATATATGATTATTTTCTTACATCCCTTGATGGTGATAATTTTGCATTAGCGATATTTCTTAAGAAAGAGTTTGAAACTATTGACAGGAAATTTTAAAATGAGAAATAAGAGCAATTAGGGGTGTTTTAAAGTAGTTTAAGTCTTATTTGTCTAATAGGTGTTAAGTTTTTAAATTAAACGTCTGATATTATTAGTGAAATCTTTAGTGTGCCGTAGGGTATAGTTTTGGGATAAACATTATTTTTGTTTTACATAAACGATATGGCTAAAGTGCTCAAAATATGTAAAATTATACTAGTTGCTGATGACACAATGATATATGTAATTGAGAAAAATATACATTTTTCAATTATAATAAGCAACGAACTTAATAACGACCTGTTTAAATGGCTTTGTGATAATAAATTAAGTTATAAGTCAAGTGCAAATAAGTCAACTTTTTGGGTATTTAGTAGGTAATCAAAAATAAATGAAAAAGACATTTACAATATACGTCAAATATCTAGGTGTAAACTTAGATGTCCATATCTGTGATTATCCTGATTTTTTACATGTTCTCTAATCATCTGCAATAACACAGATTCATTATAGCACATACCAACACTGCTCTATTAAAGTTTGTTTATTGAAGCTTCAATATTAAAATATGCTGAATACTGAATACTGAAGGGTCTATTCTTGGACCCCTATTATTTGTCATTTTTACCGCTGATTTAGACTCTGTGATTGGCGATGACTGCTCTGGCAATCGATATGCTGACGATACCCAAATCTCTAAGAGTTTTTCTAAATCTGAGAGTCATGCGGCCATCAGTCAACTGAATCAATGCCTGGAAAGAGTGGCAAATTATTCAGAAAATAACGGTTTAAAGCTCAATCCTTCTAAATCAGCTGTTATATACTTTGGTCCTAATCACAAATGGGCAGCAGAAAGTTTGGTAGTCCAGATTTCCGAGAGCATTATTCCAACAGTACACGAATCTAATAACCTCGGTGTAATAATGGATTCTGGTCTTAAATTTCGATCACAGGTGGCAAAAGTAGTGCAAAGGTCTTATATGTCATTACGCAATTTATACAAGAGCAAAAGCGTTCTTGGTACTCATCTTAAAAAGACTTTGTGTGAGTCCTTGGTACTCTCGCATACTACCTACTGTAACTTTGTATATGGACCTTCACTTGACTTAATACCAAGAAAGAGATTACGACGCATTCAAAATTCTTGTATTCGCTTTATCTATAATTTGAGAGCAAGAGATCATGTAAGATACAAGTTGCCAGAATTAAAATGGCTAAATATTCAGGACCGCGAAACTCTTCATTTTGCATGTTTTATCTATAGAATATTAATGACGGTTATTCCTGATTATCTAAGGGTTCAGATGACGTACAGATCCTCTACACATGATCGGATTACACGCCATAATAATCTCTTAAATGTGCCAAAGCATCGAACAGCCATGTTTCAGCACAGTTTCTCGTTTTTGGCTTCCAAGTGCTATAACACTTTAATATGTAACAAATTTGAAAATCTCAGTTCATCGGGTTTTAAAACTCGACTAAAGGGCTTCTTGCTGGGTAAATATAAATAAGAATAAAACTTCTAAACTGTTTAAGAAGCATTATTATTTTTCTCGCGTATAAGTAGTAGGTATCTTTATAAGTATTTTTTCACCTGTTTTTCCCTTAAAATTATATATGTAACATAGATAAAAATATTGTATTGAATATAAATATTGTAACATAGTAGTTTTTAATTAATGCTGAATTATACATTTGACTGTTATTATTTAGAATTTAATGTATTTAGTTAGATGTTTGCCGATATTTTATGCAATATTGTAATTATGTAATATTTGATTTTTGTATGCTCGGTTAAGCAAACAGCCATGGCTGCCCTTCGCCGAGCCTAACAAAAAGACGTTTATTATTATTATTATTATTATTATTATTTTTATTATTACTTTACAAATTAACCTTTAACTTTAACTTAAAAAAAAGCGCAATAAAGAATCCTAATTTTACATTTTAAAATAAACTTTTTTATCATATCAATTTTTACGTTAAAATTTAAGACCGCAAAGAACCAGTATTCGCAAAGATAACAGTAATTAAGCAGCCATAACCATAAATTATTTTGTTTAAACCACTCGTTATAATTTTACGTAAATTCTTTAAGCGATGACCTTGAACCCACAGATGAGAAAATCTGGTCTGAGTTTGTAATAAGTTCAATCCTAGGAGATGTAAGGCATCTAAAATTCATATGTTTTTTTAAGTTATATGGACAAAGCCTTTTGATTTCGATGAATAGGAAGGGATTCTTTTACAAGCGATTCGGGTCTTCTTTTATGTCATATTTTGTGCCCTTATATAAAAAATGTAGTTCATAGGTAAAATGTAAAGATTATGTTCTTAGGATGGTAACGATCGAAACACGACGCTTTTTTGTTATGATATAAACTTTAAGCTTTTTAAAGCAGTTTAGATCTAATTAAAGGTCAATGTCTTTTATCAGAAAACCGGTTTAATGCCTTGCGGTTCTCTATTACTACAAAAAAAACTTCGCTTACTGATTTCTAAACACTTTTTATGCACTATTTAGTGTCATCGGGCACTTTTTCGAACGCCCCTCTAGCCATTAATTTTCCACCCCTCTTTACTACAAAGTGGGTTATTGCCACCCCTTTTTATCTAGCCTAGGTCAGACTTGAATCACGATTTTCTTTGTTACTTGAGCTTATTCACACAATTGCTCATCGGCAGATAGTCTCATGGGATTATTTTGTTATGCTTTAGGGAATGTAGGTTGTTAATTTTTACCCTGTAGTGGATAAATAGAGTGCTGATATCTGTATCAAATAATATCGATCGTCATTACTTTGTTAGTGTCTTGATTAGAAGCAGATAATGTTAAACTATTATAATCTTGTGAATAAAAATATTTTACTCTTAAATATTTTAGCTCATTTAAAAAACTTATATGTGCTTATAATTAGATATATATACAAGGTGTTCCATAATTAGTGGGACAAACTTGGAGGGGTTATACGGGCTCTCAAAATAGGCAAGTTT
Organism: Anthonomus grandis grandis; assembly: GCF_022605725.1. Classification (NCBI taxonomy): domain Eukaryota; kingdom Metazoa; phylum Arthropoda; class Insecta; order Coleoptera; family Curculionidae; genus Anthonomus; species Anthonomus grandis. The sequence goes on along the minus strand of NC_065548.1, from coordinate 17,122,952 downwards.
GCGCAAAAAACTCCTATCCGAAAATGATGAAATTTTGAGATACAAAGAAAAAATCTAATTTTCACGATAAATTTGACATCCCTATAGATATTTTTAAAAAAATTAGTAGGTTGTTTCTATGCATCTAGTACTATTTTTTGATACATAATTTAATTTTTTATTTTACCGGGGGCGTCCATGCGAACTAATGAACTCTCTAAACAAAATGGTACGCCCCTTTTAAATCTTCATTTAATTTAAAGTAATTTTTGTCTCCTGGCTTTATCTAACGTACCGCTTTTACATAAAAAAATAAAATCCATTGTTGGAAATTTATTTCTCGCTAAAATTTAAATTCTTAGTTTTATCGGTTTAATAATATTTACGGTATTTATTATAAGGAACAAAAAAAAACCTTTTAATGTGAAATTTGGTACCAGCAAATCAATTTTTACCATTGTTAATGTAAAAAATAAGATTTTTTCTTAAAATTTTATCACGCCGTATCTCAAAATCTATTCATTTTCGGATAAGGGTTTATGGCGCAAACTTGCTTATGTTGAGCCTTTAAAACTCATCCAAGTTAGTCTCACTAATTATGAAACACCCTGTATATACCTATAATAAACCTTTTGAGAAATATGGCATATTGGTCTTTACAGAAAGAGACATTTGAGTGGTTCTTGTGCAATAAATTATCCCCCAGTAGCTCAAAATAACAGATCATGAACTTTATACATTTGTCTAAAAAGCTCTTTCAGTACCTCTATTTGTTTCAAAATCTTATGAAGGTGACTTCAAAGCAGACTGTTCCAATGGCTTATCATGGATACTGCCATTCAAATAAATCATATGCCTTTTTGTCATGGAGGCATTCCTGTCATATGAAAAGAGTCTTTGGATAGCAACGCAAATGGGTTCCTATTATTTGTGGACTAGGTTATAGAGACAACTATCGTCAGAGCTTCATATCTCTAGGAATCCTTACCCTACTATCTATATAATATACTGGAATGTCTATTGTACATAAAGCAAATTCTTTATCTCTATAGAACTCATTAGGGCATTCGTTATTATTCTACAAGGAATAATGAGGGTTAGTATTTTAGCTAGAAAGAGAACTGGAAATGGTGCTACATACCTTGGAATAAGTTTTTTCAATAAACTTCCTCCACATAGCACTTGATATCAGATGCTTTAAAACTAAAATCAAAACATCCTTAATTAACAATGCTTTTTACACTTTTGAGAAGTACTTCGCTTCAAATTTTAATAATTTAAAAGTTTTAAAATACCTTTAGTTTGCGTTTGTTTCAATGAATTGACAATGAATGTGACGTTTTAAATTGCATATTAAAATTTTATATAATAAGTCCTATATATTAAAGCATTGAAGTTATAAATGCTTTTAGTTAGTAAGGATTTGACTCGTAAAAATGTGTTATGCTAGATATGTATTATTACCAATAAACTTGATTCATTGATTTATTGATTGAAAATATAATTTTGTTTTGAAGTACGTTTAATTTTGCGAAATAAAATATAGTTGTTTGAAGCTGGAAATACCATACATAATATACTATACATATTACATAATATGTGTCTACATTGAGCTTTTGACCATTTGTATTGTTAGCTTTAGGATTCAACACGCTTATACGTCTTGACTTACATTTGGCTTGTGTATATGGATGCCGTCTATGTTATAATTGGATAAATACAATCTCTCTATCATTTCTATTATACTTCTTCGTTTTATTTTCAACTAAGTACATTGACCCGATATTCCAGCATAGATATATGGTAGAGATCTATCGCATTTAAACACCGTGCATGCCAAATAAGTTTTGTACAATAACAACGACACCTATTCAAGTCCTCGTTCTTCGCTTTCTTCTTCTCGTCATTGTGATTTCTAACCGTATCTCCGAACAAGAGAACCTTACAGGGTACTATCAGCTAGAGCCAGCTAAACTCCAGTTTTTAGCCAGGTGTTAGTACCTCGGCCTCATCTCTTGCATGATTAAGCCCTCTAGGCTTGGGATTTGCATAGCGTTATTGTCAAATGAAACTACAGAAACCAAATTCAGAACGACCCTAATATAGTATTTGGCTGATTTAAACATATATACGAAAACTCACATTTCCAGAAACTTTAAACGCAAAATCTACGACATATGTATACTCCTAGTGACTACTTACGGGCGCTTTAACGTTGTGTTGTAGATCTTTGAACTTGATAAGTATAGTTCTTTGATCAGAACTGCTCAATTGTTAAGAGTATAGGCTTAGAACTGAAATAAATTTTTACTTAAAAACTATTCAGACTAAATTATTACAAATTCTATATTCAAATTAAAAAAAGTTTTGATATAAAAACAAATAACTTTTTTGTTAAAATACAATAAGAGCTATCTCAGCGATCCCTGTTTTTATAGCTTCATTACAAAAACATTATCTTTTATCAATGGGTAACTAAAGATACTTCGTCCACTAAATTCTAAAATTATCTTTTATATTATTTTAATAAATTCCTTCACCCTGCTACTTTAGTAGAAATGAATGTTTTAATTACCGTATATCCTCTTTTATTAATACCAAATTTGAAAAAAAGCCTTAAGCAACAATTTGATTTACCAATTAAATGGCCGGTCCTCATCCGTCCCAAAATGACCATTCTTTATATTCAAAGTCAATGAACCTTACCAGAAAGGGATCGTTTGTTTATATGCTATAGTTGATAGATCACGATCGTGTCGTAACATTTTGTAATATCGCCTAAATTGCATTGATTTTTAAACTTTAAGGGTGAATAGCAGCACAAAAACCACCCTAACAAAATGGTAATCAAATTCGCGTGTATGAAAACAAAGAAAACTGCGTGACTGAGTCACCATGTGGTATTACCCTATGTATTCTCATAGATTGTAGGATCGGATCGTTTGTATCTGTCATATTAAAAATTTTAAACTGTTGAGGAAAAGATTAATCAATTTTTTTAAACCATAAAAATCGGAATTCGGTGTGTACATAACTTTAGCGATGACAGATTAATGTCAATCAAGTATATTTTAGTTACACATACTACGTTTATATCAGAAGGTATAATCAATCAATCAATCAATAACTGTTCTTGTATAAATAGATAAGTAAAATCAAAATTTAAAATTTTAAAATTAGAAAAAACATAAAAATGAATTATATATGGGGAAAAACTATATGTTGAAAAGGCAACATTTGCATCAACATTCTTTCGTGCTGCCTAATATAAGAACATGTGGCCTAAACTAGTAAAAGTAAAAATAACTGTCTTGCTACAAATAAGATAAAATAACACATATATTTAACACTCCTTTTAAATTAAAATCTCTTGGTCTCTCTAATTTAAAAATTATACCTATTTCTACTTATCATATGAATATACACATACATTAGAATTTAATAGTCAAATTATAGATACGCAAAGCAGTTCTCGCATTTAAATGTTACAATGCCTAGACATTACATAGAAACCGGATTAAAAAAATTACAACTATATTTAAAAATCCTAGAATCTACTCAGATTTATTTACGCAATAAAATATATACAAAAAGCAGATACAAATTTGAAGACTTCTGTTTGTGAATATTTGAGCTAGTTATGAAAAAAGTGTCAACTATATTGACAGAAAATTGAAATATTAATTATGCTTGGTCCTGTTTTCTATATCTCCAGTTTTTATATAAAATGTCTTAGTGAAGTTACCAGAGACTGCGACTAACAAATTCACATTTGCTGCTTGTTCCAAGCATCCAACAATATTTATAATTTTAATTTTGGTTGTTCACTAAATAGTACTCTATTGTAATTACCCTTATCAGAGCAATGATCCGCATTTTTAAAGAAATCAGAAAGCTAATGAAAAATAACAAAATATAAATTGACAAGCTTAGTTTTAGACTTATTAATATCCAATTAGCAATTATCAAATCTCAAACTAAACATAGCAACGAAAAATATAAATAAAATTTATACAAGATAAATAACATTACTATATTCAGCATTAAATTACATTTTTAAGTTACAGCAATTTTTAATTAGCAAAAGAAACAGTTTAGTCTGTTAACTAAATAAATATTCACATTATACGTCAAGATGTGGTGTCAGATCTGCTTCAATTAAAATTTATCTACTTAATATAACCAAAATAACATTAATGATTGTGTGAACAGTTGCTACTAGATAAATTTTGCATCGTATAAAATTTGGGTCTGTTATAATGTAACCTTCACCCAATATGTAAAGAAAACGTATAGAATTCATCCGATGGATTTTTAATATTCAAAATCGAATTCCAGCAAACTTGTTTACCAAAATGCACTTGCTCCAGTTTCAAATCCAGTAATATTTTAAAACGATTTCTTTACAAATGTTGCGAGTATCGATATTTTAATAAATTTAGTAAAAAACTGGTAAATCGAAGAGTATTATATATATATAGAAAATCTTTCATGGGAAGTACAATCTGGTATTCTTGTAAAAGTAAAAAAGATTTCACAACAAAAATATTATTTATAAATATATATATTTTTTAAATATTCTGTAAAAATTATAATTTTTTATAATTTTTACAAAATATTTAAAAAATATACGAATTATTTTAGATAAAGCAGTATTTTGTACGTTGTTGTAACAATATTTTATTATATTATTTAAAATATTATTCTTATTTTTTTATTATAACTTCGGTAATTTTGAATCCATTGTTCTAAGATTTATAAGTTTTTAAGGTTTACATTTTTTTCTCCAGATTTCCTTATGTCCTATTTTGATAATTTGTCTCAGATTCCTACAATTTGTATTTTTGGATATTTTTCTATTATTTATTAAGACTGTTATTTTACTAATTTATCTTATAGACCTAGGGTTGGAACCTTTGGTGGGACACTCAAATTACGAGACAGTTTTACCAAAAACCAAAACTCTTTATTTTTACTCTCGACACGTGTTTCGCTAACGATGTTAGCATCTTCGGGAAAAGATTAGAACGGCTTTAATTAGTGGTAAAACTGTCTCGTAATTTAAATTTATTAATTCTTTGTATTATCGTAAAAGAGAACCAGTTCTTAGGTTTCTTATGTCCACGGATATTATCTCATCGCAGACGATTTGAGAAATGCCTGTAATATTGAAATTTTGTGTATTGGAATTATACTATTGTAATAGTATTAATGTGTTTATTTTACAAATTTACAAATCTACATCTAAAAATAAGCCAACATTTTTACAATTCTTCTCACAAGAAAGTGTTTCAGTTCTGATGCTAATATTAATCACCGATTCACCCTACTTTTTATTCTTGCCAAATTAACCCCTTTAAATCATAAGCTTTGATTTAAAAGGGCTAATGTGCTAATTATGACGTTTTAAGAAGTCAAGTAAACAGATCTTCTTCTTCTTTAATAGTCGGTTTTTCCAATATTAGATTAGACAAATAGAAATAATGATACAAGATAAAAGATTGTTTGTATATATATTAAAAAGCAACGTATAGTCCCTTTCGGAACACCACAGCTCACTCCGTTAACATCTAATTTACCGCTGGAAGCTTCAGTAAATTAGAATCTATTCGAAAGATAACTTTTCAGAAGCAGAACTGCATCCCCTGAGAACCCCACAATATTTAAAATTGTTAAGAGAAATTCGTGGTTTATCATTTCAAACGCTTTATTGTAGACTAATTAAATTAGAGCTGTACATTTGTTGTCGTCCGTAGCCTAAACTATATCATTAGTTATGTTTAACACAGCTGTAGCATAAACCAGGCCGAAACTAGATTGACAATCAGGCAGCATGCTGTAGGTTCTCATATAATCAGATATTTGTAAATTTATTACTTTTTCTAAGGCTTTTGACAAACTTTGTCAAGTTTTGTATTATTGTTAATTGATGTAATCTATGTTACGCTACTGCTAGCAATAACTTCCTTTACTTTGTTTTTATAGATTAAAGTTGTAAAATTGAACTTTGGTTTCTCTCAACCCAACAAACATGCAAGAATACTTGTAGGTCTTAAGTCATTAAATATAGAAACATGATTTCCTTTTGGAATAGGTATAATACGTAAGAGACTATAAGACTTCCAATTTTCTGGAAATAATTAATCTAGTAAACATTATATTTGTTAGCTTGGACAGAATCCTTGGACAACACATATACAACATTTTAAGATTAACGGAAATGGGATCAGTTGCTATTGATTTCACCCCAAAAGTAATTTCTTTAACATCTGCTATAGTGACAGTTTAGAAATTTAAGCGGTTTAATTATTGATCCGATGGTGCATTATATGTAGAGAACTACGAAAAGTATGTGTTTATAATTTTTGAATCATTGAAAGTAGAAGGAATAAATCCTTCATAATAATCAGAAGTCTCTGCCTTAGGTATTTAGAGTGTATTCTAAACTTCTTTTTCATTTCATTAGCTATAGCGATGTTTTTTTAATTTCTAATTTTTTTGAAATATTTCCATTGCTGTATATACGTATGAAATTAATTTTTAGAAAAATAGTAATAGTAGATTAAATATAAAAGATAAGAGAGTATAATATAGTGACAAAAAGATAGATTCTTCAAAATGTGTTTTTTGACGAGTTCTATAGCTATAAAATTAATTTAGACTAAAAATTTTCTTAGGAAAATTATTTTGCCTTATTTCTTTAGTTAAGTTTATCTAAACATTAAAATGAAAACATTTGGTTTTTTGTTAAAAAGATCATTCGGGCTAATATTTTTAAGACCATTTTTAAACTTATTTTATCAAACAGAATATCAAAATGTTTAAATGTTTAAATAATTTTATTTTATTTTTACAAGCTTTTAAATAATTTTGGCACATATTCAAATGGCCAACAACACTGCATAAGGATCTTAATTGAAAATTTAGGCACTGTGCTGCAATAAAAGAAATTAATCTCAACAATGTCTCAATGTTAAGTAGACTTTGAACGGTGTATGTTTAAAATATCAGTTACGAATGATTATTTTTGAAAGTAATATACCCAATATGTTTTTAAGAAATTCTGTTTTTACAATTGCTTAGCCTCTCCAATTAATTTTTCACTTACCCCTCTTTTACTTTTTCGGAATCTTGGAAGTATACTTTACTTACGCTAATATTTAAGTCTAGCATTGTTTAGTAATAGTGAGCATGCTAGTAGTTGCATTCTAAACTTGATGGCTTAACTAGTTAGCGAATCAGGATTTTACTGCGAAAGATCTACGAAAGATTCGTAGCTTGATGCGACGTATAAAGTGCTGTGAAGATTTCAAATTTTTGAAGTTAACAATTTCACTGACTTTTCTAAGGCCTTTCGTAGGGTCAACTTAAGGACATTGGTAGAAAAACTAAAGAAGATCAAAGAGTATTGGCTTTAATGAACCTACTTTATCCTGTTATGTGCTCTCAGAAGTGCCTTACTATGATTTATTTGCCTTGAGTTCTATTGGAGTTTCAGTTTTAGATTGCTTGAAGTCATTCCATACAGATAACACTTAACTGCTAATTAATAAAAATCACAGGGATTTTATTTTTAGCTAGGTATTTCGAGGTAGACAGCATCTTTCTAGTTAAGTTCTTTCTTAGGATTTAATAATAATTTGTAGCTTTATATTTTAAAATTTGTCCTTGATTTTGATATTTGGAGAATATTAAAGGTTACTAAAAGTCTAGTCTTCCTGTTTTTTTTATGGTCATACAATAAATTTTTCATTACGCTATTTATTAAATAATGCTGTCGGTTAATATACATTAAAAAATAAAAATTTGTATTTTATTATTTATCGCAGAATAGAAATAATGGTAACTTGAAAACCTTTTAAATCAGTCAGTACAATAATCTATAACTTCAATAGGATTTTATAAATTTCCTGTCAAATAATTCGATGTAACGATAAAAATATCGATGTCGCTTTCATATCTAACTTCAAGTGTTTGTTTTTACAACCACACAGGAATAATGTCTCCGATCCACATGGACCAATTTTATTCCACTTGTAAATCTATCAGCGGCCGCCTAAATTTGCTCCAAATCTTTGGAAAATTCCTGAAAATTTTTTGCTAAATATCGCACAATTAATCGCGTCGCTGATACCTAAATGGATTTTGTGGAACTGAAAAAGTGACTTATTGTTTAGTATGATTAATATATTGCCATACCGTTCCTTATATTAAGACATGTTGGCATGCCTGTAAATATATTACATCAAATATGAAAAATACAGAATATTTATTAGTTAATCATTAATGAAGTTGAAGCATCAAAAAATACTTTTTCTTTATTTAGTAAAATCCGAAAAAAAACTTTCTTTTTGATATGGCAGTTGCTATTTTTACAAGAGTTATCACAATTAAGTAGACTACTCTGAAACTATCAGTTTCAGAATAATCTAACAATATTCAAGGAGCGAGTTTAGTATCACCGAGCATTTAAAAAAAATAATAGTAGGATACTAGATAATACGTAAATCCTCCAACTTGCTGCAGAAAATCCCAAAAAATCCCATCCCGTAATTTCTTTAAATGAGCTTTATATCTTAAGTTAGTAAAATTTGATAGTAAACCTCAGTCAGGTTTTCATAAAAGACATGAGCCACCACTGAAATTAGGTGGGATCTTAGCACTATTGCAATACATTATACGACTGTCGTATTAACTGTCATTAGAGTATTGTCATTGTAGTATGTTAGGGTAGAATTGATCAGATAATCATCTATTGCAACTAAATATTGGCTCAGAATTACTTATAATGGCTCAAATATATTTATAATTTCGTCAAAAAATTTGACCTTTTTAACAATCTTGATTTGATTAATGATTTTAACGAATTTATTGAGGAGAGTGTTTTTTAAATTTGATGCTTAAGTTAATCACTTAATAATGATGCCCAATCTATCACTTTTTCTCACGCCAAGCATGCATGTGCTATCTCAGTCTGAAGTGTCAGTATATACTTCCTTTAGAGCCATTATGTCTTTCTTACCAAGCATATTACCTTCAAATGAAGTTCGATATGAAGGCACTTGGTAAATACCTATCCCAGTATCATTTGGATTAATTTAATAATCTAGCATAATGTCTTGGCATATGACTTCGCTAGTCTCTTCGATTCTCTACTCCCTTTAGGTCCACTATCCACTTGGCCCCACAGTAGAAACATTTCTGTCCTTTTTAAAACCAAGCCCTTCCTCGAACAATATTTTCGACATGTATTTCTACCTGGAATCTATGACCAATGAATAAATATCTATACAGTGTATCTTAGCTTTAATTAGTGAATATTAAACTATTCTTGGAATCGTCGGAATCATGATAAGAATATCCTTTTCTTTCAGCGACATTTTGTTACCTTTCTAGATTTTCTTATTTGCTTGGTGTATAATAAGTTATTGTTCATGGCATAATTGTAGAGAGAACTTTCACAATCCAGTCGCATATTTTGTTCAGAAGCTATATTGATTTCATTTTGATCAGTTAAGCCAGTTCCTTAAGATAGAGCTGTCAGCATCTTTGTAAAGGCATTCGTAATAACTAAGCAAGTCAGGCTTTAAAGGCAGACTTTTAGTGTTGTTCAAGCAACTGCAAAGCATTGCTTTTTTTCATGAAGCATTTTGCTTCCTTCGTAGATGATTTAATTTTAGATTTGAATAAGGGTTGGTCTTAACCCGATTGTTTCTTCTTTCTTATAGTGAAAGGCCCAATTACTTATTTTTCTTCTTCTTCTTGTTTTTCTTTTTTGCTGGTTTTACAACTCTGTGAATCGTAGCAGCATCCACTATTGCTCTCCATCTCCTACGATCCTATGCCTCCACTTGTCACTGCTGAACTTCTATCCTAGACAAATCTGCTGCGACAGTATCATTTCATCTTATCCTCGGTCTACCCATTGATCTTCTTCCATCTAGTTTCTCAAAGAATACTGCCTTTATCAATCTGTAATTTTCAGATCTTACTATATAACCTACCCATCTTATTCGGTTTGCTTTTATATACCTGATTAAATAGTCTTTCCATGTTTTCACTGCCAAACGTTACCGCCAATTCAGCATTGTGGCTTCTTTTCCACACTCTTGTTGTTTAATCTCTACCGGGTCCAAACATCATTCTGAGAACTTTTTTATCAAACACAAGAAGTTTATTTATTTCCCATTGATTGAGAGTCGAGGTTTCGCTATCATAAGTAACTACCGGGCAAATTATTGCCCTGTACAAAGTTAGTTCGGATTGTCTCTTAGGAGTTTATTTCAATAGGGTTGTCAGAGAGTGTTATGCCCTATTTCACACCATTATTCGTCTTTTGAGGCACAATTACGATGTTTAAAAATCAAGTTTGATCAATCTATGTAAACTAAAAACCTTAGAATTTAAAGTAATTAGGTTCCAAAGAACTTTTTAGCACATACAATGATGAACTGTTATTAACCTTACATTTTAAATATGACTGTAAGCCGAATAAACTATAGAGTAATCATCCTAATTACTTTTTTATTTAAATGACTTGATAATTCTAAATGAGGATTGAGATTTATTCGTTTATTCTCGCCCACTTGATAACGAGCATTTAATGTCTTATAAGAGTTTGTCCTTATCACGTTCTTTAATTGAGTTATCAGATTATCAACGTATGCTTAAACATTATGTCCTCAACCGGAATTAACCTCAGATGAGCGCAAAAACTGAAATTTACCATTTCTCCTTATAAGAAGGAACTATTGTTCTTACGTCTGATATAATTGTATATAGCAAGATGTAGTACTATCATCGTAAAAAAATGCTTCAAATATTAATACAAGTAGATTTGTAGAATTATATTGATAAAATATACTGTTGTTAATTGTTGCTTGGTTGTTTAAACCTCTAAATATTTCTGGTTTACTGTGTGACATCAGAGTGGTCACATTCTACTTAATTATATTATAGAGATAAATCGTTGATGTGTAAACCACTTCCGCACTCGAGTTGTTTATCCGGCGGTCAAGGTTAAAACCCTGTTATTAATTTGTGATTCCCGGCCTGATGCCAAGATAATTCAGACTAATGAGAGTATTTTCGCTGATTTGTGTTAAAAAAAATGATAAAAAAATAATCAAACTGTAATTGCGCATTGTCGTATGTTGTTAATTAAATGTATATACTATAATTATTTTGGAGAAAATAATAATGAAATTTATGCATTGAAGGTCTCAATATTGCGTACGTCCCATTTTCAGCTAACTATATAAATGAAAGATTCTCAATATAATAATGTATTGCTTAAACCCATTATTTTAATTAAGTGGTTTAATATTTAATAATTTTTGTTTTCTTTTTTTGTTCTCTTGTTCTTATTTAGCAATCTTTAAGTAAATTAATTTTGAAAATACTCCGAAAAGGATATACAGAATATAAGAATATTCAGAATTGCAACATGGTTGTGAGAAAGTAAAACGTCATCATTATCGGTAAAATATAACTTAGACAGGAAATATTAGTGAGTGTATGAGTATTATTCAAATATCATGATTATTAATCAGTGTAAAAATATCTTAATGATGTCTCGGCATAACTGTCTTGGATTTGTATAAAATTTATGAAAAATATATAGCTGACAAAAATATATCTACACATTTGCGATAGTTAGGTTAAACGTTAGGGTTAAGATTAAGGATAGTCAAACCAGTTCGCCTAGAACCAAAAAACTGGGTAGGAAAATAAAACAAAAAATATTCATTGGATATTTGTTTATTATTTAATACTTTTTATTCTAAATAAATGTACAGGATGTAAGATCAAGGGTGACTTAGTCCCGTATTTAGTAATGAATAATCCAGGACCTTTGATAAAAAAATTAATTACACTACGCTTCCTTTGTAGACTTTTTGTTCCGTAAAGTGTTAATATCAACGTAAACAAGATGCTAATCTTTATCAGAGAAGAGTATTACTATTTCATAATGCTCAATGAGGGCTGACTCATATACGAGTATTGGTAAGTAGCTCAATTGGTAGTAATTGATAAACTAACTTGAATAATTTTTTTAACTTAATCAAGTATCGTGACAAGGCTTAAACTAATTTAGTTATTATTTATAACATTAAAAACTGCCTTTTATTTCATGTAAAAATAATTTAAATATTAATTTATCTAATTTTACGAAATAATTTTTTTCTGTGAATGTCTGAATCCAATTAACTAATAGTATTTTTCCTATATGGTAATATTCAGTACAGATTCTGAAATATTGCTTAGACTATGATGCATGATAACCAAAAAATTATCTGGAAGACCTTAAAATGTTATTTTTTTTCTTACATATACTTACTACAGATTACAAGCATAACAATCATTGAGTCAAAGATAAAAATTAATTCTTGAAAATGTACTAAATGTGGATTTGTAATTACTATTGGTTTCATGTTGGTATGTTTGAGATAAATAATAGTAAGTTCAAATTAAAATTAGCAAATATCCATAGATCTCAATTTTACAAACAATTGCTTAAAAATCAGAAGAAACAATATAAAAAAACGATTAATCAGTATTGGGATTTATAAAATGTTTCTTAATATTATATTAATTATATTAAGAAACAGAATTCCAAATACAAAATGTGGCATGCATATTATCACACATTTAAACCAAGCAAATAAACAAATACAAATGTTTCGTTATACCTGTGATATTTTTTTCATGACAGGAAAGGTAAGTTTGCTCTAGTACAACTACAATGAGTAAGAAATTACCTAAAAAAAGCAGAAACCTAATAGTATGAAGCAGGCTATTATAAATGTATAGACCAAATAGACCCCTTGATGCAATAGAAAACCAATTACCTAAAACATGTTTTCGAGTTAATAAACTAATAAAAAAATTGTTCCTTACTTCAAACTTCATATTAGACGTTTTAAAATTTAAAAAAAAAAGCTGATTTTACGCATTATTTAATTTTTAACTATCTACTAAAAAAATATTAATAAAATATTTTGAATTTAACAAGAAAATAAATACTTGGATCCTTGTTGTTTATTATTCTCCTAAATATTTGTTTTTTTTATATTAGAGGCATTCCCTACTGCATCACCAATAAGATCAAAATAAAATATATGTCTGTTAAAGGTATTAGGTGTGGGCAGTTCCTAAGTATTAGTGTAATAGTTCTATAGGCTTTGTGCCAGGTTAGAGACGTTCTAAAAATCTCGAAAATAACAATTTACACTTAGAACATTGAAAGACCAGAATTATAGTAAACAACAACTTTAAGTGCAACATGTGCACAGGGGCAAGGAGGGTGTTTTGTTGACAAACATATTTATCGATTCTCTGTTGTCAATTTTACACCCATTCTCAAAAGAGGAAATTTTCAGCTATACAGGGTATCTCACGACGAATAGACGCGATCAATATTTCGGAAATTAATTTTTTAAAAATTTTGAAAATCTATCAACATGGCACGGTCTATAGGGGCCACACAACTAAAATATTTTGACAGTTGTGACGTTTCCGGTTATACCGGAAGTAGGTGTCAACTTCGTTATTTTAAATATGACACCCTATATATTTTTACATTTTTGGCTTCCACGTGAAATTCTAGGTATATTTTGTGTATAATGTCCTATACCTAAGTGTAACCGTTTTTGACATATTTTTAATTTCATGTGAAAACCTATGTTTATAAGCTCTAACATAATTATTGATTACTCCCTTTTAGTAGCCTTTATTTATTGGTAAGTTTTGGTTTTCTTTGTGTATTCGTCGTAAGACACCCTGTATATCAACTCATAATAATGTTCCAATAAAATATTTAATTTCCATAAAAATGCTTTTTATTAGATAAGTACTTTTACTCTAATGAAGTACGTTAAAAAAACGCATAAAGAGTTCATAAATGGTAAATTATTTAAAATTTAAAGCAGAATCTGTTAGTAATAAATATTTAGCATGTAAATATTTTTTGACGACGTCACTGGTAAAAATTACCTGTGTCGGCAAAATCAATAATGCGATCGAGCAGCGTTGCGATGTTGTTGCCTTTTTCTCTAAAATAAGGACGTTATTTACATTCAGTTAACTTTAAATGACTTCCTTATAGAGTATCTTATTATATTTTATGAAAAAAAAATGCTTCATATTTTATTAAAGAGGAAAAGTATTATTTTGCGCCTGCCAAAATAAGTGACAAATTTTTATGATATTACAAACCGTGTTCCTTTTTCATTTCTACACAAGCATTTGGCATCATTGCATCAGAGATGTTACAAGCAAGCAAACTGCTCATAGTTCCATGGCAATCCTAATTCTAGCCTTTCAATGTTCTAACAACTTACATTTTTTAATAGTTATTTCTTTATAGTTAACGGAGCCATAGTTGTAAATATGGAAACACTATAGGATATTTGAAAGGTCCTTATCTCTTTAATTTTTAAGCAGTTAATTTTTTCTCATCAGAACTTTTCTATTAGTGATTTTTTCTTGAGCTTTTAGGTTTTAAAAAAGTTTTCCTGCTTGACGAATATACTATTCAGGGTGAATCGCGACTCAGGGTGAATAAGGCTGGGGTATAACGAAATGGATATTTAAGTTGCCCAATTCTGCTTTATTACCTACATACAGGGTAATTTTCGTATTTTAGTAAAAACTTATACACCCTGTAGTCTCTAATTGGCTTAGCCGATTTTTAATTTTTTTTATACAAACACCTTTCGAGCATCTACACTTTTTGACGCTTAGAAAATAGAAAAGTTCCAGGGCCAGATTTAGTCAATTCCCAAATAGCCCTTTAATTGTAAGATACCCTGTACATCGAAATTGACTTTTGTTTACCTTTTTCCTAAAAACTACATACATTTCTGAAGAGAAATATGCCACTATATCGAGTGGCGCACCAAGGGTTATATACAAAAAAAATCTTTCTAGATGGTTCACACGTCTTTTTAGCGATGTGTGCATTAAAGCTACGCCATGAAATAAAAATGTTAACTGCTTGACCTGATTTTTATTTTTAGTTGCAAAAAAAAACCAATAAAACCAAAACCTAGATAAGGACAAAACTACAAATGGGGCTAGTTCATAAAAGACATGTCAGGAGATGCATATTAATGCGTTAAAATCTATAAAATATTTTCAATATGCGTACCTACCACCCATCTTTGTACATTTTTGTGCACGCGTTTCTAGGTTTGCAATCGAGCGGTCATTTGACGGTTTTCTTTAATCTCGTCACAATACACATTTATCCGATTTATTAATTGATCCCTAGTTTCGATTAGAACACTGAACACTTTTTTTTAGATGCTCCATAAAAAGTAGTCGGCTAGATTAAAGTCTGGCGACCTAGCTGCCAAGGATGTGGACCTCTCTGTCCAATATACCGATCAGCAAATTATTGATCAAGATATTTTGACATCAATTCTAAAATGACCGGTTACCCCATCGCTTGGAAGTAGATGCCTCTTTAATTTAATTCTTCTAACAAGTTCGGTAAAATATTTTGAAGAAAGTCTAAATACACAACAGCCGTTAGTCGTTCGGGGAAAAAATTTGGTCCAAAAGGATCATTTATTAAGCCGCACTAAGCATTCACCGAAAACTTTCGTTGAGAATTAGTCAATCGTACAAGATGGAGGTTTTTATTTGCCCATATATGAGAGTTTTTTTAAATTAAAGACTTCGTCCCTTGTGAATTGGAGTTCAGAAATAACGGATCAGTAAATAACGTTCTGAAAATACTACTTCGGTAATTTGTTATCCACATAGCAAATCTCAGTCTAGGCAAGTGGTCACCTTCTTGTAATCTTTGTACCGCTTATACATGGAAAGAGTATAAATTTTAATATTTTATAGTTCTCGATACTCGTATACCGCTAATTAAGCGGAAATCCGCCTAGTGCTAGTGGTTGGATCTTCTCTTACAAGGTTGAGAATATTCTCTTCTTTGAACCACGTTATTTGCACCCACTCTTTCAACATGAACATCGGTTGAGGGAAACTTACCTTTCTCTCTGTTTCTCCGAATTCTCCGTTCGGGAAATCGTCTTCTGTATTCTTCTGAAGCCATTTCGTTACCATTACAAAATCCGTATACAAATACGATATGTGGATAATCAAAATTTGTAAAAAACATCATTTTTACAATTGAAACGTACAAACTTTTTATAAAGGGAGAACAATAATTAGTGCTTTTAATAAGCAACGTCAAACAAAAACGAAATAGGTACAACATAAATGTTATCTTAAAAACGTCTGTCAAAAATCCCAGACTTACTTGATTAGTTTAAGGCATTAAAATTTATTGCAATTAATTGATGTTTTCTTTAGAAACCGTAAGTATATATACATTAAAGCTTTCTTAATGTTTTTATTAGTACCGCTTAGGTAAAGCTGTAATGCACACATCGCTAAAGAGACGTATGTATCATCTAAAGATTTTTTTTCGTATATAAACGTTAGTGTGCTACTCAACATAGTGGCATATTTTTCTTTAGAAATATGTGTAGATGCCCAACAGGTGTTTGTATACAAAATTTTTAAAAAATCGGCTTAGCTGTTTAGGGGCTATAGGGTGAATAAGTTTTTACCAAAATATATAAATAAAGCCGAATTAGTCAATTCAAATATGCATTTCGTTATACCCCAGGCATGCCTTATACTCCACATAAGTATGTACAATGGGTCGCGAATCACCCTGTATATATTATACATTATAGTTTAATAAATACTTGCGAGTGATACTGGATAACAAACTTTGTTGGAATAAACATCTAGAAATTACCGTAAATAAAGCCACTAAAGCTGATTTGCAGAAACCTAGCGGGGAAAAACTGGGATGTTTTCCCAAAATACTGCCATGGATGTACAGGGTGTCCCAAATTCGAGGATGACCATTGGAATCTCGGAAACCGTAAGAGTTTCAGGGTCGGTTAAATGGAGGCAAATTTGCGCAATTTGGAGCTTAATAAAATGACGTTTAAAAAATTTGAAAATTCCGAATACGTCCGGAGTTATCCGAAAAAAATCGAAAATTGTCAAAATCGTTTTTACCTGCTACCGACATCGGAAAACTGAAAACTTTTTTATTGCCACTTTGTATACACAACATGACGCAAAAAAAAAATGAATCCGACGTCTCGTTTTTTTTTTTCGATCATCATTAACTTTATATTTTCTTATAGGCGCCATATTGCATTTTCTCATTTTTAAAAAGTATTTTTAATTGCTTTTAAAATGCGGTATCGCACTTCGATTACTCCTTCTAGTACTTTCCATAGGAACTCCAAAGTACTCTGTATTTGATATATTTTTTTTTAAAACCAATTCAATGAAAATGTATCCTTTCATTTTATTAAGTTTAACCGTATACTATAAAAATTAAAAAAAATAAAAATATTAGGTTAGAAAAGGATACATTTTCATTAAATTGGTTTAAAACAAAACTATATCAAATTCAGTGTATTTTATAGCTTTAGTTTATATAAAATCAATTTATTTGCAAATCCCATTGATATATCTTTCTCTCTTGCACTCATGGAGTTCTTATGGGAAGTACGGACATGTAAGTGCCATACCTCATTTTAAAGGCAATTAAAAATACCTTTTAAAAATGAGAAAATCCAATATGGCGCCTATAAGAAAAAATATAGTTGATGATCGAAAAAAAAAACGAAACGTCGGATTATTTTTTTTTGCGTCTTGTTGTAGAGTATAAAAAGTGGCAATGATAAACTGTGTTTAGTTTTCCGATATCTCTTTAAATAAAGTCGGTAAAAGGTAAAAACGATTTTGACAAATTTCGTTTTTTTTTATATCTCCGGAAGTACCCGGAATTTTAATATTTTTTAAACGTCATTTTATTAAGCTCCAAATTGCACAACTTTGCCTTCATTTAACCGATCCCGTAACTTACGGTTTCCTAGATC
This sequence comes from Anthonomus grandis grandis, assembly GCF_022605725.1. NCBI lineage: Eukaryota > Metazoa > Arthropoda > Insecta > Coleoptera > Curculionidae > Anthonomus > Anthonomus grandis. The sequence goes on along the minus strand of NC_065548.1, from coordinate 17,105,043 downwards.
CCAATGGTCATCCTCGAATTTGGGACGCCCTGTATACCATGATATTAAAATCCATAATCACGTACGGGGCAGTGGTGTGACATGACTCAACAAAGTAAAGCACAATAAGACGCAAACTATAGTTGACCTAGAATCTTTTCATCGGGTGGTAGAGAACGCTCCAAAATATTCCTTGAAACCATCGAATCAAAAATATCCAAAGCTCTAGTAAGTTTAACTCAAAGTAAACTACGTATTCTCACAGGTTTTTTAAAGGGGCATTGAGCACCGCAGGAAATTGAAACTAGAATAAGGAAGTGTAACACAGATTCAGCGGGGAATAGGAAGAGACCCCAGAACACCTAGTAACTGTATGCGAAACCGTTGCCAAAAATCGTGCATGTGGTAGCACACTGGTAGCTATACAGTTTTAGAAGGAATCATTCCATCACTAAAGCTGTTATAACAATTACCAACCCTTATCAAAGCAATAGGATTGTACGAAATGACTTGAGTACTTGAGACTAACATTAAGCAGTAATTACAAAGATGCACACTATAGATCTTAATATAACTTCATCCTTATTCTAATCTAATCTAATCTTAATAAATACGTTTTAAATCTATTCAATTAAGTTACTAAGAACTTAACACCCGGATCTTACATTTTGCATAAAATTATGGTTTCTATATTTATCTAAACCTATGTTAAATCTGCCAATTAATAAATATTATAACCATGCCATAGTACTGTCGTTAATTAGTAGCAAATTAGAGTCATAATGTTCACACATCAAATATAGAGATAATTAGTGGGTGTTTGAAAATAATTTGATGTGAAGTGGGCCTGTTTTATGAAACAGTTCTATCTAATAATTATGATTTTAATGGCAAGTCATTGAACACATGTACGGGTATAATAGTGTGAACCAAGTTTAATGAAAAAAAATAGAAATTTTGATTGATTTGGAGAAAACCAAATATGATGCATTTATTTTCTAAGGGAAATTTTTTTAATTATATCGAAAGTTACAAGCATACATTAAAATTTTCAAAAGGCTTTGATGCCATACAAGATGCTGATTTTTTGATATTTTTAAAATGCATAATACTTTGAATGAAATACGAAAGAAAGAGGTAATTAAAGATTAGGCGTAATGATATTATATTTCTATTTTTTATCTTAATTTTCACTGTATATTTGTCGGAAGTGGAGGTTTGGAGGGAGAGAAAAAGGAGGTTTTTTTTTAAGTATATCAACACTGTTTTCACTATTTTAAAGCAAAACATTGGCTAAAGGTAGATCTCACTACTGCCACAAACCATTATAATCTTGCAAAAATATTCCTGTTTTTTTAGAAAATTGTTATTCTTTTAATAGATCAAAAATGTTTTATTTTTCTGCTTTCATTTATTACCCATTTAGAATACTTGACGTCATTTCAGTGTCACTGGGTCAAACAAATAAAAGGCGAAAGTTAAATATTTTAATACGGAGTCACATTGGCTTAATGGCATTTAGCACTTTGGAATTTATGCCTCTTAATTTGCTTGTATCTGGAATCTAAATTTTATAACATTGACGCCATATCTGCTAATCTAAATCTCCTTCTCCACAAATCAAGAAATGTAATCTATATGGGATGCAAAATTATAGAAGCACCTAAAATTTAAGTAAAATATATTAGATTAATATGTTTAAGCTAGTTTCCTTGGTAAATGTCTATTATTTTTTAAGAATTGTAAAATAGGTAACATAGTCTTAAAGAAAATCTCATCGTCTTTGCTTCTCTTATGTACTTCTTTTGTCTATTTTCTTTTGGTTTTCTAGTTCCCCTTTAGATACCAATAGGCAGAAACACATGTCTGCAGGTATCACCTTTGTTTCTTCCATCGTACGGAGCATCCCGATAAGTCTATGCTTTTATCATTTAACTCTGTATGCTAACTGTCTGTCTTTGGGTTAATTGGTAGAATTTAGTCTCATCTCAATAATTTAAAAGCAAAATAAATGAATTTACTAAAATAGATTGACTATATAGTTCATTATTTAATAAAAGTTGATTTTTGATTTTAAAAAGAGTTGATTAAGAATTAAATGTATTTTTTTGACCAGAAAACTGGGAAAGTATTCTTGAAGAAAAATGACCAGGTGAATGTGCTTATTTATTTTTTTGGAAATTAAAATCATACATTGGTTTATCTACAAAAGAATCTTATTTTAAGGGTAAATATAGAAAGAAGAAATCTTGGTTGACGGGTAGTTTATTAAAATGATTACGAGAGAGAGAAATTTGTTTTTTTTACCTTATTATAGAAGGTACAGTAGTAGCCAAAAGTAGATAGACAAAGTATTATTTTCATATAATTGTTTAAAGATTTACCCACAGGTCGCCTAGTTTTTAAATTATTGTTATTTGTAAGGCGGTCTATAAAAAGATACCAATAAATTTCAGTTAAATATTTTGCTTGCTATCAGATAAAGCAATAATATAAATATAGCTGGTCAAAAGTAGATAGACAAAAACAATTTTGGAATTATTTTTTTGTCTAGATATTTATAAAATAAAATTAGTATAGTATTCCTTCTCTTTAACTCAAGGTGCAACATGCCACACGGAATTAGATTCTCTCTTGATTTAAGACAACGCATTATTAATGCATATCGCGCGGGTGATCGTCAAATTGATATTGATCGTAGATTTAATATTAAAAGAAAAGCTGTTTGGGCAATTATCAAAAGATATGAAAGTACAGGATCATTAGAGCCAAAAAATAAATCTGGTCAACCAAAAAAAATGGACATTAGAGCTGTACGCAAATTAAAACAAATTAGCCAGAATAACCCTTTCATGACCCTACAAGCTCTAGGGATTTGTAATGTGTCCTCAAGGACAGTAAGACGAAGGTTGGTAGAAGAGAATCTATTTGCACGTAGGCCAGCAAAAAAACCATTGCTTTCAAAAAAGAATCGCGTAGCCCGATTGGAATTTGCTCGTCAGCATATAAACTGGACAAAGCATGAATGAAAACGTGTTTGCTGGAGCGACGAATAGAATTTATAATTTGTTTAATTCCAATGGAATTCAATATGTTAGACGTCCTTCTGGCCAGCGTTTCAATCCCAAGTACACAAAACCCACAGTTAAGCATGGAGGTGGATCAGTGATGGTTTGGGGTTGCTTCTCAGATTATGGAATGGGCTCGTTACATCGCATAAAGGGCATAATGGACAGGTTTATGTACAGGGATATTCTTAGAGATGTCATGTTGCCCTATGTCGAAGACAATTTACCATTAAGATTCAAATTCCAGCAAGATAATGACCCGAAGCATTCCTCCAAAAATATGAAGCAATTTTTCGAAGAAGAAAAAATGCCAGTTTTAAAATGGCCATCCCAGTCACCCAATCTTAATCCCATCGAAAATTTATGGAAAATTGTAGATCGTGATATTGGAGATACAAACTATTCAAATAAAGGTGAATTATTCGAACGGTTGCAACAGAAATGGAAAAATATTGGTTTTAAACTCATAGACAATCTTATTGAATCAATGCCACGTAGATGTCAGGCTGTAATAGACAATAATGGGTATTTTACAAAATACCCATTATTGTCTATATTATAGATGTTTTAGTTTGTAATTTAAAAAAATACTTCGAAAAAAAAAGAGTATTGGTTATTTTTTAAATTTATCTATCTACTTTTGTCCAGCGTATATTTAGTTATTTCTTATTATTTACCAAACTAGGTGATTGTTTCTAAAGAATGTTTTAATATTTTTATACATGTTTATATTGCCCATAATATACTTAAATATCTTTATTATAAAATTTTTTTTTCCTTTGATTTTTTTAAAAAACCATTTGTCTGTCTACTTTTGGCCATTACTGTATATATATTGAAAAGGGCACAAATACAAGGTGATTGAAAGTGATGGAAACAAAGCGTTTCTCTCTTTGCTCTTTCTTCTTCTTCTTCTTTTTCTTCTTCTACATCCTTAATTTCCATAACTGGTGTTATTGAATACCATATGTACACAATATATGTATACATTTCATTTCCTTTTATATAAACTTTTTCTATATTTTTCTTATCTGTTAGATTTTTAATTATTTCTGAAAATTCATAAACTGGGCTATATCCCTCATACCAAGGAATATAGTGTTGTTTGATCATTGTCCATTTTGCCTCCTTAATCACTTGCTTCGATAATTGATCCAAAGCGAATGGAGGTTTAAACACAAAATGACCAATTTTTTCTTCATCGTAGAATGCCAGTTCTTTGGGAAGAAATTTTTTATTTTCCAGTTTAAAATCCCGAACATCTAATATTGGAAAATTCATGTTTTTCTTTTTCATAATTATACTTGTTTAACTATTTTTGTAAGAGGGTTATAAGCTAAGATGCAATCATATATCACTAAAATCTTTATTTAATTCAAACTCGATTCGCATCACAACTCGACCGGACTGTATCATTTTTTTTTTAATGCATACAATTTATATAGGAAATCAAAAATCAAAAAAAAAATATCAGCAGTTAACCCCAATGATTTAAATACCAAGCAAATATTTGTAAATTACAAAAAAAAATTAACAAAAGTAATGAGTAAAGCTAAAACTATATATTTCAGCAAATTTTTTAAATTTTGTAAACAAAGCAAAAAAAAAGTTGTTGAATAACATAAAACATGCCACCATTCAAAAATCAACTAAACCGAGAATAATTAGTGTAACGGAGGAGTCAGGTTTGGTTACAACAAATCAAAAAATATCAGAAGAATTTAATAAATACTTTAGTAAGGAAGGGCAAAAACTAGCTGCTAAAATAAAAAACCTCAAAACTATATTATTAATCCTGAAAATAACTGTAAAAGTAGTTTCTTTCATAAACCTATTTTGGAAAATTGGATCTTTGGGAAATAGAGACTCAAATATTGATGATGGCATATCTAATAATTTTATAAAGAAAATTATTAAATATGATATAATATAACAATTACTTGATAGTACCTCTTTTACATCTGGTAAATATTATCTGAGTCTAAGTTTACCCTGAAATATTAAAACATATTTCAGGGTAATACCAAAAAAAGTAATTCAAGTTATACCACTTCATAAATCAGGCCCAAGGGATGAGACAAAATAACAGACCCATGTGGCTCTCACCAACAGCATGAGCAAGGTTGTAAAAAAATTTATTAAATTGAAATTGTGTAGCTATATTGACAAAAATAACCTACTAAATGCAAATCAGTATGGTTTTAAGAGAGGTATGTTAACGATAACTAACGACATCATTAATATAAAAATATGCCTAGACCTGGCTAAGGCCTTTAATTCAGTGCCACACCACATCTTGCTGGAACGCTTAGAAGCTAGGTATAAGAGGAATGCCATAAAATTTATTAAGAACATTAATTTTTCGAAAATCGTTACCAGCAAGTTAAAATAGGCGATGTTTATAGCAGCAAAATTTCAGTAGGACGTGGTGTTCCACAGGGCATGGTCCTTGGCCCATATTGTTTACTCTCTATAGTATATTTTCGGTAATAACGAATGTGCAAGTTGTCTATTATGCTGAGAATACCGATCTGATAGCCAGGGGTGACGCATAAAATGAAATATTTTAAAAAGGCGAACAAGTCCTTGTCAAGCTTAAAAAAAGCCTAGATTTTAGTTTATTGTCGCTTAGTATTGACTAGAATCATTTCATGTGTCACTTCATGACAAAAGCAGGATTACCTTATAACCTTGCGACTGTTACAAACAGTAGTAAAACCTTGTAATTGTGTGCGGATTAGTGCTGTCAACGAAATTACATATTTGAAATTCAAATTCAAATATATTACTTAAAATTGTACAATATTGTTACAAAGTTAGTGTTTGTGCCCTAAGTCACAAGTGACTTATCGGGACACAGTATTTCAGAATACAATAATTATTTAACAATAAATTTGAGAGCTTGTTATAGAAACCAAATTAAATTAACTTAGATTAAATTTGTAAAAGTAATATTTAAATTAATTTATTCTTCTATTCTATCAATAAATAATATTTGCAAATATACCTTTAATTATAACATTTGTTTACGTTAGAAAAGGTAGCTATAACAAAACATTTTTATAGTTACACCTGATCCATTCGGTTACGCGTATATTAAACAGTTTTTTTCTTATAGCCTTAAAAGCGTGTGGTATAAAATTAAAAAATCTTGGCTCCACATAAGAAATATGATGTTGACAAATTTTATCTTATTCAAGAAAACATGTTCTCTCGTGACAGATTTTAATATTAAGGCGTTGGGGTAAAATCTTATAAATGTTTTTATTCTTCATAAAGTTAAGGGTGCTCTTCAGGTAAAGTTCTCTTACAGTCAGAGCACCACTTTCCAAAAACAAATTAACTGTTAGGTATCTTTGTGGTTTTTTATTTATTATTTTAAGTATATATTTTTGAGTGATAACCAGGTTTGTTAACATTGTGCTACACGCACTGCCCCAAATTCTTATACTATAATTTAGAATGGATTCAACCAGAGCCTCATAGACCACTTCCAACAACTCACGAGGCATAAATTCGCGTAGTTGATAAAACCTATTAGTTGTTTTCCTTATCTTTTTAGTTATGTAATCAATGTGCATATTGTATCTTAAATTTCTATCAATATGAACGCCGAGGTATTTTGTGTTTGAAACTGAAGAAATCTTAGAATCACAAGTACAATTTTCAATCTGATTTGCAAAAACAGGAAAAGTATGTATTGTTAGTTCCACAGGTTCTTCTTGCTGATTACTGTTATAAATCGAGAAATTTCCAAAGTTTAATTAATGTGATATATTTTTCAGCTAGCTTTTGCACTTCTGACCATGATTTTGCTTTTACTAGAATTACTGTATCATCAGTGTAACAAATAATAGAACAATTTATTTCAGGTAAAATTCTTGTAAGGTTGTTTGAGTGTATACTTCGATAGACATCTAAAATGGGAGTAAAATAAAAGAGCTATAAATTCTATATGCTAAGACAGTGTTTGTCACATAGGGGAAACTGGGTAACAGTGAGACACTTCTTCTTTTTACTATAAGATCATTACTATCAAATATAAAAAAAAAATTTTAATGACTGTATGTTTACATCCTTTTATTAACACAATATGCATATAATTTAGCAGTACCTGTTTTAAGATCTCTGAATTTGACACATAAAATCCAGTTGTCATTTGTCTCAGTGTTACCCATGCATGGGTAACAGTAAGACACTATATGTAATTGCCCAAATATTAGTGATTAAAACAAAATAAAAACTCCAACTTAATTTATTTCAATTTTGATTTTAAACAGAACATCAAAGGAAATTGTGGCTTTAAACTTACTTTAATTTTTAAAATAAGAAAACATGTTTTAAAAGAAAATTAACGCATATGCAACAAATTAAAGTTTAATTCAAACGAAAAAAATTAATTTTGTCGCTTAGTATGACCGTAATTAAGGGGTCTTGTTAAAATCATTTTAACGTCTTTAGCTGATATTGTGGCAATGTCTGGGATAACGGGAAAATAAAGTTTTGAATCAGTCTTTTGGCTTTTTCTCATAAAACTAATATTCGCCTCATTTGTCTCAGTAACACAAGAAGGCACCTTTTCTATGTAGTAAACAGACTTTGATTTTGTGTTTTCTGGTTTAAATTCAACCAGAAGAGATCCACTTTTGGATCCACTTCAGGTTCAAGATGTTCAGATGATGCATCAGAATGCCATTCTTCATCATCTTCATCACTGTCCTGAATCTTTCGCTTCACACTTTTCTTTTTCTGTACATCTATTGAGCTTGAAGGTATCGTTTTTTTAGCCTGTCTTTCTTCCAGCTCAAGTTTTTTAGGAGTATCAGTGGGTATCATGCTTTTTCCCTTTTGTCTACCTTTGGATGTCTCTTTTCTCGGCTCAGCTTTAGGAAACTGGCGAATTTCTTCCAGGGCTATAAATCTATTTGCGTTTAGTTTAGTTTCATCATCAATTGGTTCACGAGGAGGAGTTTGATTACCCAGTTCTAGTTGAGGTCTATCAGTGACTGAGCATGGCAAAAAGTCAATATCTGTAAATATTTCTCTGTCAAAAGGAAATATTCCGCATTTTTTAAAAGCGAAGGTAGTATTTGCTGAAATCAATGCTTCTTGATATGCTTCCCCCACATAACCTGCAACTTGATCAATGGTAACTGGCTTTTCAGGATGATGCATCAGCCAGCTCTCCATAGCAGCATTATAAGCAATACTGAAAGGCTTAAAAATGCCAACGTCTAAAAGTTGCATCTTATTGGTCGAGTGTGGTGGAAATGTCACAATAGTGACGCAGTTTTCCTTGGCAAGTTTGATAACCTGGATGGATAGATGACTCTTATGATTGTCATAAAGTAAAAGGCTTAGATTTTTTTTCGAACTAGAGCTGTGCTTAATAAAGTGCTCCATTACTTTTAAAAACAAGTCGGCATTCATCCAACCAGACGGAGATGCCAGACCTAAAGTACCAGCCGGAGCACCAACAATCATGTGTTCTTTGAAGTGAACCCGTGGAAAAACCATAGCAGGAGGGAGATGATTTCCTGCAGCACTTTCTATTGCACATGTTGTTACAAGAACGCTCTTTTCTCCACTTGTAACTTTATTGACTTGTTTTGCTCTTTTCGGCTAAAACCTTTTTTGAACAGTCACTGTAGCCATTTCATTAAGATTAAAAATACGCGTCCCATCGCTAAATCTTTTATTGCGTTTCATTGCTTTGCATAAGTTATTAAAAAGCATATTAACGTTATGCCTATTAAAGGATGTGGCCCGTGACAGACTACATTCTTCTGGAGTTCTTAAAGAAACATTTGGATTTCTTCTTATGAAATTTCTCATCCACTCCTCTCCTGCTATTTTATTAACGGACCATTTCGGAGGCATCTTAAAATGGTTTATGAATGCTAGCTTAAAGGCCAATTTACGGAAATCACAAAGAGGGAACCCATAAAACATCGGAGAGCATTTAATAATATAATCAGCCAGCATTTTTTCTTGCTCGGTATTAAATACTTTATTTACTGCATAACTAGGTGTACACCGAATCAATTCATCATGACTGGATTTTCTCTTTCGCACATATCTAAAAATAGATATTGTATGTATTTGGTAAGTGTGATTAAACTAACTTTTTTACCTAGATAAGGTCTGGAAACTGAAATTTCCTTGTTTTGCAACAGATCTAGTGCTACGTCCGCTAAGCATAGCTTAAACTGCCCATTTCATAGTTTTCTCGACAAATGTTCCATAGTTTGTTTTCCTAGGTGGATTCCTCTGCATTCTAAAAACTTTTTTTATAAAATTCTAAAAAAAAGAACCGACTATAACCGTTCTATATTCTTTAATAATATCTGGGTAAGAATGAGACATGTCTCACTATTACGCATTGTCGCTAAAGCTAAAAAAAACATCATAACCCTAACCACAAATTTCTTTTGCTCTATTAAACTGCCTTATTCTGTTAGCTAGATATTCAACTTACAAAAAAGTCTCAACTTACCTGTTTTATTTACGTTTTGCACACGAAAGGCACGTGAACGCGACAGAATTCAATTCAAACACGAATGAAAATTAAACGAATAGGATGTAACTAAGATACACAAGTAGTGACATATTTTGACTGGATAAAGAACCGGAGCAATTTCGAATGTCCTATTGTTCCCCGTGTCTCACTATTACCCAGTTTCCCTATACAATAATAGTAAACATATATAATGGTTTGGTACTATTAACTATGGAATTTGTATTTGGGAAGCTGCCAGTAAGATTTTTTTGAATCCTCTTAAAATTAACTGGGAAAAAAAATTAAAATATCTCTTTCAAAAAATATAATGCATCATACCGAGTTATTATATTTAAACACCATAATTACACCTTAGTAACCAGAAAATTCATATTAATACATCAATCCATTACCGCAGTTTAAAAAAGTATGGTTTTCTTAGCTCCCAAAAAATATAATCGATTGTCTCAGAAACTAAAAAATAATAAATTCTCTAAAATTAATCGAAATGTTAACTTGTGGATACTAAACCTTTAAGAAGATATACTTGTGCCAGTAATAAAGAATAATTTACGATATTATTCTTTCATATATGTAGATGCGTACATTTTCTTCTCATTTTCTATTGTTCCGACTAACGACAAATTAAAAGCATTTGCTTATTTTTAATAATTGATAATTATACATATATGACACACGCATAAGTAATTTGTGCGTCTAGTCTTAAAAGAATATTTAATTATATATATAGCATCAACACTCATGGTTCCATCACAGGTACTCATTTGGCAAAATATCTTTGTCTGCTTATTAAAAATTAATATTGGCTTAATGGCTATATTTTTTATTATAACTTTATGGCAGCAGCCGATTCTTTCAGTTGGTAAAGGTCATGAAGGTGTATTTATCTAAAAAAAACTAATTTTGATACACTAAGTATATCACACTTTTCTAAAGAGATAGTGACAGATAAAATATCTTTAGTACGATATCTACTTTATTTCAAAGACTCCAAACATCTTACAATAACAAATACAAAATCAAAAACAATACAATACAAAATCAATACAAAAACAAATACAAAAAAAAAACAATAACCCTTTAAGTTGATCTACAACAGATTTAAGTCTCTTTTTAGCAAATAAGTCTGATTTTGTTGATTTTTGAAAAACTCTTTAAATTTTCAAGAAATATAAGCGTTTATAGATAAGATAAGAAAGTTTATTGCCGGATACACTAAAAAAAGCAAAGTATGTTATAATATTCATTCGGTTTTCAGGATTCTCCGTAAGTAATAATGGTACCATCCTTTCTTTTCCTTCTCGACTTGTACTATGATGGACTATCCCGATACACCTATGTCCTTGAGTAATTTAAGTTGTCGCACTACTTTAATTTTTTTAAATAGAATATATTCATACACCAAACTTCGGTGAATACTATTGGAATATGTAGTGTTCTTACGGTATTATGATCCTGCTATTTAATCGCAATTTTAAATATATAGCTAATTTAGCTATTAAATTTAGTTGAATATTAGGCACAAAAGCAAAGTTTTGAAAAAATTTTATTTCACTAAAATATCCTGTAAACTATTGAAGGAGAAATATATTATTTTTTATATAAATTCAAACAAAAAGACTTAATATCGTCACAAAATTAAAAGTAATTAAAACATAAAATAAACATTTCAAATACTGAATAAGACAAACAAAAAAAAATGTAAACAAGTATTTCAACACTTAGGCACTATTATAAGTCTATGGAATTAAAATGCTTAATTGTGGTCCCTCTTTAACTACAGTTAGATGAAATAACTTATATACGTAAACTACAATATTGTGCGCTCATGATATGCTTCGCATAGAAATATATTTTAAATATAAATTCCTAACATATTTAAAAAATATTATGAAAAACATCGCTGTACAATATTGTGAAATCTAACCGGCTTCCTCTTCGTTTTCATCCAAAATCTTCTTAAAACTGAAGGGTTCAAAGGCATATCCCTGACCAGCGTAAAATTTGGACATGAACTCGACCCAATGCAGACGGAGGGTGTGCAAGAAGGCTGATAATCCTTCCATTAGTACCAAGATAGCGAGAGTAAATACCGCCCAAACTGCGAAAAATATAAAGATGAAGACGCATCCAATCCAACCTTCTGTTTTTAAGCCCATTTGGAAGACCATGCCCCATAAAACTTCTGATAATTCTGGAAAAAAGAATATTTATACGTATTACAAAAAATAAAATTCAAATTTATATATAGGCAATACTTCTTCTGAAGTTGTCATATAATCGTCTTTAACAGTTAAATCAACGGAATTATTTAAAGCAGCAAAAAATTATAGATAAGAAATGTATCTTTATTTAGCTGGTGGACAAAGTTAAGAAAATGCAATGCATATTACATACTACAACTCTCTTATATGAATTTATTATTACCCGAGAAAATATTAATTTCCGTATATCTTCATACACTATCATATTATCATCCTGCTTAAGCTTTTTCAAAACAATAGCCAAGCGGATCACGCCTTTACTGCAACTTTTGTATCCTATTGGTCTATTGTATCCCCTGCAGTTGGGGTAAAAAGTATTTAAGAAAGATTGGTAGAGAATTATTTATGAGATTTAAGGAATATTAACGACGAAATCATGAAATGTATGAAATGCAGTCATAAACGCATATTACTTCATTATCCAAGCAAAGCCAAAAATATCAATAGGTCTCACAAGTATGTAGTTAACAGTTATAGGTTAATTTACAAGTGTTTCGCTCAATTGCATCATCAGATCTTTTAAATTCCAAATAGCCTTAACTATAATATGTAAATTATTATTAACAGCTTCATTTACCAATATATATATCTTAAAATATAATATTTGTCACTTCCTATTAAAGCTTGACCAAAAGATGGTATTAAATTATAAAAAAATTAAATATATACAAGGAAACATCTACACGGTCACATTATAAAAACAATGAATAACTAAGGCTAAATTGGGCGATATGGTGAAATCAAAAAGATCATCAAATCTAAGGGAATTGTCCTTGTCGCATTCGGATTTAAACGCAAAAGCGGGGTATACTAAGAATTTTTCTTGCAATTTCAAGTTAAGTCAAATAACCGTTAATAATTCATATTACTTATTGGCTAGTAAAAAACTGTTTGGACGTAAGTCCCCGGTATCTATTGTGTTCATTGCAGTTATAGTAAAAAGTATTTCGAGATGGCTGATAAAAAATAATTTACGAGATTTAGGGAATTTTAACACATGAATGATTTTCTTAAATCCCATAATATATTGGGAGACTAAAATTTCCTCAAACTTGAAAGAAAATTTAAAAAGAAAAAATATATTATTAAAAATCTTGACGTATTATGACGCTAAATTTAAAGCATGTCTAACTTTATAATCGTAATATTGAATATTCAATGTATAACTTATGAAATTCAATATTAAGGTTTAAAAGGCTAATAAATATGTCGGCTTCAGATATTTTTAATAATATTTTAATTTAAATTAGGGTATTTGTTTGCAGCGTCACCACAATAGCCATAAAGCTTTCTTCATTAGTCTGGCTTTTCATTTAATAGTGCTGAAGTATTTGACTCGTTCGGATTAATATGTAACATAATCCGACAAAAATATTGAAAAGAGTGAAACGTATCCCGGAATGAATGGAGCATTTATGAAAATGGCTATTATTGAGTTTAGGGGCAAAGACCGACAGTTTTTAGAAAGACTTGGTCGAGTCGGTAGAGATCGGTAATCGGCTATGGATCGTAAGTTCTTATTTTTACAGATCGATAGTTTGGTATTATTTGGACAAATCTCACTTTAATATTTCCTTGTATTAACAAGTATTAAAATGTGGTTTGAAAATAAATAATAATAATTCGACAAACACATTCATATTCCGATCCGGCTGAATTAGACCATGGGTACGGAAATTAATGTATTAACTTGCCATGAAGATGTAAGTAACAAGTTAAAAAGCGAAAAATAGCCGCAGCAGCTGGCGGGAATCAAAGACACTGAATTCATGACACTGAACCGATAAATCTAGTAGTCGATGAATTTTCTTTACAAACAAGCAACTTAAAGTTATGCGAGAAACAATAAAAGAAAAAATGAAATATCGATTTATATGAACAAAAATTGTTTTTTAATAAGTGATGATCAAATAGAGTTAATAAAGCATCGTCGACATCTCTTTAACGCTTTGCCTATAATTTTCTGTTGCATAATAATGCATGGGTATTTCCGCATCTAAGACGTGAATTGGCCAGACCTGTATAACAATGGCTCTTCTAGCAGAATGGCTTTCAAGCAGAATTCGCCATACCTAATAAAAGCAGATATGCGACTTTCTAGCTTTATTTGGTATATTAAATAGTTTAAAATGTAAAAAGAAACAAAAAAACAAGAATACCAACTCCAAGGGATGCAAATCATAGACCAACTTTGGAATGATTCTTTTGGTCAGTTTTTCAAGCTATGGGTATAAAAGAACGTTTTCAAACTTTCAGTAAAAATAGAAACATGACGGGTTTCTATTTCAATTTATTTATCAGTAGAAGAAGTGTGCAATATTTTTCTACAATGCCCTTAGAACATTGAAAGGCCTTTCAATGTTCTAAGACAATGCCATTCAGCAAATTAGAATTATTTGAAGTAGCAGTTAAGTATGCAAGGCTTTGTGCAAGGCGATTACTTTGAAAGACTTATTGGATGTTGGTCTAGAAAACTAAACGAGTCTGGGGTAATTTATTCAAAACTAGGGTTTTAATTACCGTTGCCTAATGCAGCGAGATGAGTTTTAAATTGAAACATTTATATCTAATGCATTGACATTACAAAATATTTTAATTAAGGAAATGAGCGCTTAGTTGCTTATTTTTGTAAAATTTTATAATTTAGCTTTATCTATTAGTGATACTCGTATTATACAAGGTGCGCCAGAAAAAACGCACCAAACTCCAGGTGAGTATTTTTAAAAACTCATATTCTTTTTCGTTTTTCTTTTGTTTTTAAATTATAGCGTAACAAAAATTTCTTAAATAGTTTACCAGTGTCTTAAATAGTTAACAAGTGCCGTAGGTACCGATTGTTTGGTCCGTTTTGCTCAGCATCGTTGTGCTGGTATGCATTGGTGTTAGTGCCAGTGTGTTTGACGGGTTTATTTTTAAGTTTGTACTATTAAAGTCGTATAAATTGCCGCACATCTATTAAAATTTTGGCCGCTACAGCTGACAAAAACGTATTTATCAGAGTTTTTAAGAAACTTTGCGAGACTGGAACTCCCAGTACTAACATAACATCTCAACTAGAAAAGGTTTAAAAGAAGTAGAAAATATTCTGTTTGATAGAAAATGATGCAACGACCAGCTTACGAAGACTTGAAACTATTGGTTTGACTTTGACTATTGGTCATTCTACACAAATGAGTTATCAACAGGCTCTACGTGCAAAGCCTATATTCATACCATGTACACCTATAACAGGAACATTATGTTAGGTGTAAGCGATTTTGTGGTTGGATAAATAATAGTTCTCCTGTTGTATCGCGCATACTTTTTACAATTGAAGCAATATTCACTCAATATGGCAATAATAGTCGCAACTTTAATGTATGGTTAGACGAAAATCCTCTCGCAACAGTCGAAACTAATTTTTAGCCCAATATTTCGGTATAAGGTGTGTGGTATGGTATGGTTGATAGCTATTTAATTAACCTACATATTTTAAAAAACCAATTCATAGAGAATTACTTTTTTACAAAATGGGATAAAAGCATTATTAGAGGAAGCTCCTCTAAACATCAGTGGTCAATACTTTATAGTATGGAGAATTATTTTTGTTGGGATTGATATCAGTAAAATTAATCTATAATTGATTATTGCAAGGAATGAATAAAGTAACTTTAATATATCATTGCACTCGGTATCTTTGCGCGTTAGTAAAAAAAGATGGCCTGTGCGACATACGCTATGCGCGAAGAATTTTGGATTGCAATAAGCAGCAGTATCTCTCTCGTTTTGTTCGTTGAAAGTACCACTATCTTTTTGGGTACCGCAAAAACCTTAATTCTACAAACTCAAAATTAGTGTAAACAAAGGCGCCTCAAATTCATGACAACTATAAAGTGCACAAAGATTCAGCAACTAGATCCTCACGGATAAGTCGTTAAGGCCCCTTTGTTTCGCTGCTTAATGGTGGATAATATCAACATTTCTCTTTTTTTACAGTCCACAGTTTTATCTCATTTATTAGTCGATTATTCACAATGCAAATGTATTATAAGCACAATGGAGCTCCCGCACATTTCGCTCATCGGCTCAAGCATTATTTGGACGAAGAGTTTACAGGACTATGGGTTGGTCGCGGTGGTCTTATTAGTTGGCCTTCAAGATATCCAGAGCTCATACCACTGGACTATTGTTTGTGGGGCTGGTTTAAAAATGAAATGTACAAAGTGAAAGTCGACACTCGGAGGGAGGCCCTAATTCGATGCATTAGAAATACGGCAATGTTTGTCAAAGAAACACATAAATCACTTGGAAAAGCGACAAGGGCTCTTCGCGCATATGAAGTAGAATGTATTTAAAGGTCACTGACAGTATTTTTGAATAGTTGTTAAAGATTGTTTATTATAGTGTTTTAACTTACGTGCGTGAGCAAGAGACAAAGCCCATAAACGCAGATATGAGGCAGTGTGAGAAATTGTACTCAACACATATTCAATAGTATGAATTCCTTGATGAACCCAAATTTCAGACATGGGCTCTTCATGTTCTTCCTCTTCATGGTACGCATCCGCGTGTTGAACAACTTGACTTGCTTCCGGACCGTTTCCAGTAACCTCATTCATTTCCAGTCCTTGATTAACATCGCCATTACGTCCATTTGATTTAGCCTAAAGATGTTAAAAACAAAAAACTTTAGTAGCTTAGTTCTAAAATTAATTAGGAAAACTTACATTAACTTCAAGTTTTTTACTGTTTTTTCTAGTACACATAATTAGGAAAGGTTTTCCGAGCAACATGACCGGCATACAAATTAAGGCACCAAAAATAAGAATTTTTTCGACGATTGGCTGACCTTCAAACATGTAAACATCACAACCTGTGAATGGCGCCTCTGATTCCTTAAACAGCATCATGTTGATGAAATAGATCAGTACTGAAGGCGCACAAGCTGAACCGTGTTTTGAATCTGTAAATATTTTAAGTAAATAGTTAATAATGAAATCTTAACCTAGAGACTTAATCTCAAATATATATTTGTAAGTTTAGATTTTAAGAAAAAGTTGATTTACCCCCCATTTAAAGTGATAATACTTTGTTCTTGTTGTAAAACATTGCCATATAATTTTTTTTAAATTTTATAGTTTTATAGGTATTATTAAAAAAAAACAATAAATATATTCACTACTAAATTTTAGGGTATTTACCAATGCCGTCGTTGGTACCAGCATATAATGTCCATTTAATAAAGATCATGATCACCATCCACAAGAAAAGGAAGCACAGAAGCAGGACTTGTGGAACAAATTCCAGGAGTAAACTTGAGTATTTTTTGAAATGTCTATAAAGAAGGAATATAAAAATATATTAACACATTTTTTAAGAAATCAATATTTCATGAAAATATTTTTTTGATCATTTCTGAGCATTTCATTGAATTGCTTAACATTTAGGATGCATAATTTTTGAAGAAGACATATTTAAATAAAAAACTAAATTAAATAAACCTAATTTAATTTACATAAAGAAGCAAAATACAGAGTTTCTTTTTAATTTTATTAACTGTGTATAAGACTGAAATTATTTTTTCTAAAATTTACTTATAAAAAAATGTTGGCATAATGACCCATTAACCAAAAATACTATATAAATATACTTACACAAAGTTGAATGTACTGACTGTAACACCAAATATCATATGAACCACAGCAATAATGATAGACAGCTTCATTTTAAAGGAGTTCAAAAAGATAATTTTATTTTTAGACACCTTAAAAGAGAACAAAAAATTAGTTTAGAATTATAACTTTAAATATTCATATAAACTTATTTAAACAAAGAAAGTAACAATATAACGTAACATTTTACATTAAAACTATCCGAAAATTCCGATTATTTATGTATTTTAACTCACGTAAAAATTAATAAATTTGATTATTTTAGGCAAGAAAAGAATTTACTTATTTATTTAATTAAAAAACAACCCAAAGTAAACGACTAATAGGGCTGGTATAACATTACATGAATAAATAAAAAATAATAATTAATCTAAAGTACTGTGACAGTATAATTATATGAGTTAGATAATTACATTGTATATCGCACAATCAGGGCCGTATCTAGGGGGGGGGGGTTTGGGGATTCAACCCCACCCCCCGATAATCTTATAACGTAAAATAAAATTGAAACCACTGGTAACTATAACTCTTTTTTTAAAATTTACTTTTTAAAGTTTTAAAGGTGTCCAGGCTATAATTAGAGAAAAATATCCAGCAGCAATATATGTGCACTGTAGTGCTTATTCTTTAAATTTAGCTCTTGCCCATTCCTGTAAGGTTCAGAGTATCAGAAATTGCATTGGAACAATAAAATCTATTGCAAATTTTATATAAATATCAGCTATGTATGCGCACTGAGATATTAAAAAATAAAATTAAAGAACATGTTCCAAATAGTAAATGGAGTAAGTTAACATCCATGTGTGAAACTCGGTGGGTGGAAAATCATGATGGACTAATTAGGTTTACTGAAGTTTTTAAACCCATTATTGAAACATTAGAAGAACTAAAACAAGTAAGAGACATCGAAACTTCTTCAAAAGCGTTGCAGTTCCTTCGAGCTATTATGACCAGTGAGTTTATTATCAGTATGTTAACAGCGTCCACTTTATTTGCTTTTACTCTACCGTTATGTAGAATTCTCCAGACTGTGGATTTTGATCTATTTAGCGCTGTTGAGCATGTGAATACTGTTATTAGTCAGGTCAGGAATATGAGACTGAATATAGAATTCAAAAATATTTGTAAAAAATCTGAAGCTATTATAAAGTCTATAGATAATGAAAAATGCATAAAAATACCTAGAATAGTTTCACGACAGCAGAATCGTTCTAATGCCATGGTAGCTACTGCAGAGGAATATTTTCGAATCACAGTTGCAATTCCTTTTTTTGATCAATTTATAGAAGAACTGATGAAAATCTGCAAGATTTGCAAATCACGAAAAACCACTTTCATTGTTATATTGTCTAGCACCATATATGTGCGAAGCACACATTGTAAAAATGGAAGACTTGTTACCATATGAGGAATTTTTGGACCTATATTATATATATTATATTATAGATACGTTATCTGCAGAACTACAGTTGTGGAAACAAAAATGGATTAAGCTGCCTCAAGCAGAAAGGCCAAAAAATGCTCTTGATGCATTATCAGCATGTAATCCATCTTTGTTTCCCAATATTCATACTCTGTTGCAAATTCTGGCTATGTTACCTGTATCTACAGCCTCATCAGAACGATCATTTTCATCGCTAAGGCGTTTAAAAGACTATTTGCGCAATTCAACTGGTCAAGAGCGGCTAACAAGACTTGCCCTTTTAAGCGTGGATAGAAATATTATAATTGATACCGCAGAGGTCTTAAATCGTTTTGCGAGGGAGAAGCAAAGAAATATTCAGTTGTTATTATAATTACTATTTTTTAAATTTTAACGTTGTTAAATGTGTTTTTTAGTTTAAACTGGTATCTTCTTTTAGTAAAACCTATTTATAATTAAAGTTTTTTTTATCCCTAATATCTCAAATGTCACTGGCCTAACCCCCCTCCAAAATTTTGGTCCAGATACGGCCCTGCGCACAATGACAAAAAAACAGCATACACATTTATAACAAATCTTTAACTGTTCGAATGAATCTCGAGTAAGGCCATCTTAGATCAATTTGGTTTGCAACCTTATTGAATATCCAGCAGACTCCATACACTGGTAATGCTTGAATCAAGTTTATGGTAGGTAGAAAAAGTTGCTTTGCTTAGCAGAAATTCCTGAGACATTAAAATTAATTCTGCTCAACAAAGAGCGACACACAGTGACACCACCTAATAACTTATAAAAAAACTAGATTGACTGTAATTGTTTGTGTTTGAGTAGACTTTAAAAGTGAAATGTTTATAGTAGTTATTTACTACCTGACTCTCTTGGGCGATATACTAGATCCTCCTTAAATGTCCGGTACTTCAAAAATTATAGTATATATATATATAAAATATATAATATGACTATAATAAAATATATAATACGACTAGAGTTTAACTCTAGTCTACTTCTAACTAAAGAGTTAAACGGAGCTATAAGGGCATTGACATTATTAAAACCTAGCATCTGTCTTGCATCAGAAAAAGAAAGTTGATGACCAATTAATATCCCCAAATCTCATGCGCTATTCGTTCTGACCAGATGGGAATCATCAACATGACAATCTTATTTTATAGGATATTTCTTCCCACTAACAATTGTCAACATTCAACAATAGCCTATTCTGAACACACCATTCCTGAACAGCATCTAAGCTACATTGGATTTTCTTGCAAGCTTCGTCTGCCTCGTCAAAAAGTCTCTACGGTCAAGTACAATTTTAAATCGTCTGCAGATAATTGAAAGTGGACAACTATGACATCGGCGATGTCATTTATAAAGATCAAAAATAGCAGGAGCCAAAATTGCTGCCCTGCGGCACACTCCATTTTGTTACAAATTATGCGGATCTAAATCCAAATGGTACGAAACAAACTGTCTATGACCCTGCAAATAAGATCTTAAGAAAATGAGAAAACTGTTTGATATACCAGTCTTAAGCCTCGTGTCTTATAAGTAGTATACCATAGTTAATCTTATCGAAGGCCTTAGAAGGGTCGATAAACGCCACATCCACCTGACCCCTTCTATCCAAAATATTAGGAAGAATTTGTGAAAAATAAACAAGCTTAGTTGCCGTCGACCGACCTTTCGGAAAGCCGTGTTGGTTTGACGTAAGCAGAGGTACAATCCTTGTAATTAGATACTTCATGCAAAAGCATCTCAAAAATTTTCAAGAACCCACATATTGCAGAAACTAACCTATAATTTTAAATATCTTCCTTAATCCTCTTTTTAGAAATAGGACAGAATTTTCCGAGTTTTCAGTATTCAGGATTAAGTCCCTTGCTCAATGAAAGATTAAATACTTTACCCAACAGTTCAGCTAAGACTGGGATAGTGTCTTTGATAAAAAAGACTGGGTAATCGATCAGATAACTAAACATTTTTGGTTTTAGCCGTTTAGTGACCCTAATGACTTATTTATTGCTCGGGAAACTGATGGTACTATTGCTTTTCATCCGCAAATTAAAATGTAATTCATTCCCTTCCAAACTAGGAGTATAAATACTCCAAAATATTCTGCAAATGGAGTCACAACCTCCATTGGTGTATTTACCGATCTGTTGTCATATAACATGCAGGCTAGTATTGTACTAATATTTACGTTGATGGACATATCCACAGAAAGACTTGGGATCAGATAAAACTTTATTTTCTATACCGGACATATATTTATAATAAGCAAGCCCCATTAATTGATCTGTCCTTTTCCTTACTCCTTTAAACTCAAGAAAATATGATATTTAAGTTTGCCAATTACTTCTCTATTATACCAGCAAAGAAATCTATCACTCCTATTTTTTAACGCGCATACAGACCTGTCTATAAGTGTTATAAGGGTGCTATATAGTTTTTTACAAGCCATGTCTGCATAGAACTTAGTCGAAATATCTCCTATTAATGTTAGATACCTTATTAAGGTTATTAGGGAAAAAATAAGTAATAGTGCCTATTTAGGATCGTTTTAAGACTCATTCGTATTCTTACAACATTGAAAGACTAGAATTAGTAAACAACAACTTTGTTTCAGTTCAATATGTGCACACGGGTAAAAGGGGTGTTTTGTTTACAAACATATACAGCGATGCTCTCTATTGTCAAATTTACACACTTTTTCAAACGAGTAAATGTTTAGTTGTCCAACACATATAATAATGTTAATATAACTTATCCAAAATCTAACATAAGATTTTAGATTAAAAATAAAAAGTAGAAATAGATATATCTTATTTTAGGCGCAGAAGTAACATCTTTCAAGCAAAAATTTAAAACATTCTTATTTCTAAAACAGCTTCTAAAACGTTTCGAATGGCAATACCGCAAACAAAAACTGATGTCATCTTTCGAAATGTCATCTTGTCAAACGAATTTGTGTTTATATTCGGAATTTGTGAAGTTCTGTGTTTTTTCTTTACTTTTTGGGTGCATAAGGAATAAGGAAGCATTTGAGTGTTCTTGTGAACTGTTACGATGGTAAAAACATAGAAACAATGTGATTTAAACCGATCATTTCACAAGTAAATACAGATACTTTCATAACATCATGAGACCGTCATCATAAACGTAGAATAATAAAAACTAATTAAGAAATCTATAATAATTACAAAATATTTAATTTCCATAAAAATTGTTTTTTGTTAGATAGGTACTTACTCTAATAAAGTACATTAAAAAACGTATAAAAAGTTCATAAACGGTAATATAGTTAATTTAATTTAATTATTATTTAAAGCATAATCTATTACTAATAAATATTTTCATGTAAATATTTTTTACGACGTCACTGGTAAAGATTTCTTATGTCAATGGAATCTAGTGATCGCCGCTTAGCGGCGTTGTGACGCTGTTGCCTTTTTCTTTAATATAGGGACGTTATCTAAATTTATTTAACTTTGAATATTAACGTCTTTATAGTGTATCATATTTTATTTAATTACAGAACATGCTTCATATTTTGTTAAAGAGGAACAGTAGTATTGTTTTGTGCCTGTCAAAATAGGTGACTAATTTTTATGATATTATGAAATGTATTTTTTTCCATTTCTATATAAGCATTTGGCATCATTACTTTAGATATGTTGCAAGAAAAACAACTGACCATAGTTCCATGGCAATGCTAATTCTAGCCTTTCAATGTTCTAAGACTCTAAGAAGTCTAAAAATTTATAAAAATCCCATACATTACATAATGGTGGACTGTAAACAGTTATTAGTACAATATCACATTATTCTCTACGCCCTATTGAACTTATTTCTGGAATCACACTATTAAAAAACTTAAATGAATCATTACATGATAGAAACTTCATCACAGAATAGCAAAATAATTATATGCTGATAAATATTTTTTTTGTCATTTAACTTTTAGGTTTTCTAGTCTTTTTTCTGTAATTAATTTTTTTAGTAGATTAACACGTATAAAAAGCAAATTCAAGTTAAGAATAAAAAAAATAAGTACATTTAAAATAAAATGAAAAAACAATAAACAAGCATTCACGATAATTGAATTATTGATTGTTTTCTGCAGGATCTTCAGACAACCGTCTATATTAGACTATTGATTAACGGAATAAGTTGTTGCGATTTAATAATAATAATAAACGTCTTTTATTTAACAAACAAATAATTTACAGTTTTGAGTATCATTCATACATTTCTATAGGGATATGAGAGGCGAAGTCTAGCCGTGTGGCTACTCTTACTTAACCTACGTAATCCCTCTATTTTCTGGTAGCTTATTTTAAAGATTTATGGAAACCTCTTTAAATTGCTCCATGGGATTTATTTTTTAGTCGCTGTGATCGCATCAGACCATATTGATTAATATTGAAGATTTTTGATTTCTGATATTGACACTTTCCGCGTAATTAAACCAGTAATGTGTTTTTTTTTGTTTCGCTCTGTGTATGGCTTATTAAATTATTCTAGTTGATTTTTTAGAGATTTTTAATATCATCAAACTCTACGTTTTTTCTTACTAGGTTTATTTAAGGGAAGTACAGTTTCTCTTAACGTGCTTTTTTCTATTAGATTAGTTATCATAACTGAATGTTAATTATTTTTTTTAAATTCTGTCGAATGCCTTCAAAAAATCAGTGACTCTGAAAGAAGAATCTTGATACATCATAAGATTCGTTAAAATTACGGCTAAGATACTTTGCTGGTGATTAGTTATTCGCCTACATAACCACGCCAGTTTAATAGATCCTAACTGAACAAAGGAGTAAGATAAACTTTCATTATTTAAAATATAGAATAAGAATAAGTATGCACCTATTTAACTACCGAAAACATCTTGTCGAACTTGCATTGTCTTATTTATTATATATTATATAAATAAGACAATGCAAGTTCGACAAGATGTTTTCACTGTACCATTGTCTACCACCTTCAAAAACATATTTAACTACCATCAAGATATCAGACTTTTACATTGAGACTACTAAAAGACTACTACTTTGATTTTCTAAATCTTGTAAGAAACAAAAACTGAACCTACGCCAGAAAAAAATAATTTTTGCATACTTAAATAACCATTGCATAACTTAAGTTTTCCACGATGTCAATGACGAGGCTCAAACTTGAGCCCTTCTTGACTTCTAAATCGAATTCTACTAAAAGACCAAAAGCTTTTTAAATTTTAATTCTATTACTGATTCATCGAATTTCAGTCATATTTGAAACTAATTTATAACAACACATTTATTTTAATAAAATCTACAAATTTTACCTGCCAGGCTGGATCCAAACCAAGAAAATACGGAGATCCTGCACGATAATTATCTTTGGGAGTAAGCTGTACCTCGTAAGTTGTATCAGTGTGTGCTTCTCCATGGAAAGCAAAATCCGATGGTAGTGTAGACTGATTAACTCGCCAGGCCGATCCAAATATGTTTACTGATTTCGAAAATATATCGTTGTATACCAACCTAGAATAAAAAATTATTAATAAAGTAAATGTTTCTTTAAGCCATATTTACCCTGTATAAAATGAGAAGATGCCCATAAGAAGTATAATGTAACGTCCTCCAAAGAAAATATTGAAAATTTCGCTTTTGCCTTTCTGCGCTGCAATTTTCTTTTCTGATACGATTAGCCATAAACCAAAAGCTGCCATTATAATTGCGTGTCCACAATCTCCAAACATTACAGCAAATAGGAATGGGAAAGTAATTATCGTATATAATGCTTAAAAAAATAGATTAAATTGGTTAGTATATCTTAAAATTTAGTGTTTAATTTTTTTACCTGGATTACACTCGCGATAAGATGCTATTCCATAAACATCAATAAGATTCTGGAATCCTCTGGTAAACTTATTGGTTCTGTTATACGTTGGTGGCATTTCGTTGGTGTTAATTATATTAAGAAATGAAGGAATGGAACTTCCACTGGCACTCTAAGAAAATTTAATCTATCCAAAAAAAAATTGAGTTTTGTAAATGAATATTTACCGAGCCATCAGCTAAAGCTTTCTGGACAACTGGTATTTCGGAAGAAGCCAGCCAACACTCTCCAATAAGGCACTTTTTAGTAACGTCCATGTTAAAGAGATTAAGAGTGTGGTAAATTGCTTTCATTTTGCAAACCATTATACTCCAGTTTTGTAATTCTTTTGCCACACTAACCTAGAAGAAGCAATTATTTATAATTAATTTTTAGGTAGGAGAAATGTTGAAAATTCTATAAGATTATGTTTTATCCTAACTTTCATTTTTTTTTTAAATATTGCCAGTTAGAAATCAGCTTTGTAATATATGTATTTGACAAGCTACACAATCTAAAAGATAACTGCTAAAGATAGGGACTAAGACTTTTATTTTTAACACTTAAAGTCGTCTGAAATATAATACCACAAATTATTCTAACTCAGATGCAACCTAAAAGATCCGCCCCGATATATATTTTGATTTTCTGTCCACACTCAAACTAGGTACCCAGCATCCCACATTTTAGCAAACAATCTCATTCCGCCCAGGTTTGCACAGACCACGCGTTTTTTTTTTTATTCAGATGATATTTACTATTTCATTCATTACTTAAATAAAATTTAATTGCGTAGTAAATGAAATAGATTAATACCATCCTACAAATGACGGTCTGAGATGCAAAGTGGTTTAACACACAAATTTACCAAATAACGTTTATTACAGAAAATGTATGTGTTAATTAAGTATTTTCAGCTATCCATCGATAGATGTGGGCGTAAGTTCGTTAGGCATTTAAAATTATTTTCATAATTTAAAATGTAAAGTCGCCCTAACCCACATATACCGTCGGTTAGACTTCTATGCATTAATATGAGAATAGTAGTAATATAAAAATAATTTTGAAGATGCAGTAGGTAAAATGATTGTGGCCTATCTTTATTATTTTCAGATATCAACATATTTGATACAGAAGACCCATTTGCAGAATCTGGCTCCGAATCCCAACCTAGTGACCAAGATGCCAGTTCCAACAAATTAGCTGAACTCTCATAACCAAAAAGATGGGGATTTCGAAAAATATCTAAAAGAAATTATTCAAAAAAGAACTCCTGTCTGGTTTTTTTCCAAATAAAGGGGGATACAATGTTGGATTGTGCCTCTGGAGAATACAAGTGAATTGTCTTTATTTACTTTTTCTTCTTCATCGAAGGACCACAGCTTATATGACGCTGAACTTATTATTTTAATAAATGAATTAGGCTTGTACAATACAAAATATGCTCATTTGCTAGATCTATGGGTAGAAAAAAAGAATAGTTTTTCAGTAGGCAAGTGTAAACTATAATAATAGCAACTACACTATAAGTATAACCAAGTGTAAATTGTCTTTTCTGCCTTTATGTATACTTAATTTAACCTTATTTACACTCACTTTTGCTTCTTAGCAGGTAACTGCACTTCTGACTATAGCCTATTTTTGGGTTATAAGGGATCATGGATCATAAACTTGGTCACTAAAGGTGTAAAGAGAGAGAAAGAGAGAAACTGGTCTTGGGTATTAGGGATAATAGGGAAAACTCCGTGAGCAACTTCTCATTTCCACTGCGATTACGACACGCGACTCAACTCACACACTACTTCTCGGCGACTGTGCCTCAACTTGACTGTAACAACAACTGAAATCGACTGTAACAACTAAACTTTGACCTTGTGTCTTCTTACCAGCCTGTCAGTTTCATGAAAATTCAGGGGTTATATTTATGGTCTTAGCGTTTAAAAGTTATCACTTGAAACTGATTATTTTATGACCTGTGGGAACTTTTTAAGTATCGATGTTGTCCATAAAATTGTGAACATAAACAAAATAAAACAAAATATGAATACATTGCATGAATACATTTTCATGGCAAAAAATGGTGTTATTTCCCAACAGAACTGTTGCCAAAAGAAAAAAACCAACAGAAGAAGATCATCCTAATTTGCAAGGTAAAATAATTGCTGCCAAGACCGTTCAAAACTTTCATAGCGATTGCTCATTAAAGTGCTATATTAAGGTTACTAAAAAATTAAAGAAAACTGTAATGAAGGAATTCTATTTTTTAACATCATTTAATCTCTAAGCTGCAAATATTCATTTTTTATAGAAGTTTTGAATATCTTACGACGTCATAAAAAAGAATGAAGGGGAATCAAGGAGAGAAAAAACTCGTTTTTACTATTTACCACTAGAAAATGGAAATAAACCTAAAGTATGCAAAGTTTTATTTAAAAATGTTTCTTAAATCTCGGACGGTCATATTACTTGAACACTTAAGAATAAAGTTATTGGAAGCATTCCACTGGTAAAAATATGTGGTAAAAATATTACAACAAATTACACTGAAAAATATATACACTGATAAGGCGTGATCTAGCACTCCCTATCCGTAACTGTTGAAACATAGAAGAAAAACTTTCAATTCAAGAAACGATACCATAAGAAAAGCCTAATTGGGATAATTTATGCAACAGAATATCGAGCAACTCTGTCAACTCTCATAACAGCAAATGGGCCACAGTAGACCTACCATGACCAAAACCATGTTTTTCCTAGGTTTAAAAATTGGCATCAAAAAACTGTATTTCCAATGAGTTAGAAATGAATAATGCTAAATCTAATGATCTTCTAAAAAAGATAAGCACGAGTACCTACAAACTTCCTCAAAAAGTAATTTGGTATACTGCCTGGCCTTGAACTTAGCTTTGGTGGTAATTGAGATAAATTGTCAAATATTAATTCTACTGTAAAATATGAATTAGGAATGGATATACTCTCACTAATCTGTTGAAAAGATACATGATTATCATTTTGACTATAAACAGTAGATAAAAATTGAGCAAAGCCATCTGAAATTTTGTCACAGCCAAGTTATTGTCGAAGCCTTTAGGGTCAGATATAATAGGTGATCTCAATTCAAAATATAGTTTTAGTAACAAATATCTATCATAAACTTAGAATCAAATCGACACAAATGAGTCCAATATAGTCAGCATTTCTAAAGTCTTAAGATTTTATTTCTATTTTATCCAATTCTATTTGAAAATTATAAACCTTATGATTTTATGCATCATTAAAAAGGTAGTCAACAGCTACACTTACAATTAGATAACCTGCTGCAGTAAAAATAAGATCCAAATACATAAGCCTGTGATATAGTATCCATTCTTTCTAAAAAAAACTAAGAAAAGCATGTGTTCATTTCAAAATTAACCCATTTGAATTAAGGGGGCAGCTAACAATCACCCCAAAATCATCATTCTCCCAAAAGGTATCCAGGACGTTAAAATCACCAAAAATATAAAAAATTATACTGAGCATATTGTTGTATGAGAATACCTAGAGTGTGCCAATGTCTTTCATACAAATCAGTATTTGAAAGTCTATGAATTGGAGGCGCGAGTTCCCCAGGGATCAGTCCTGGGGCCCCTCCTATAATCCATCTTTCCTCATGACATCCCCAGGATCCCGCGGACAACACTGGCGATCTATGCCGACGACACTGCCGTCACCTGCACTGCCATCGCTGGTGAAACCGTTCGTGGAATACTGCAGGAGGCCATGGATAGGATCGTTGATTGGGGCATCACCTGGAAGATCCAGATCAACGCAGCGAAGACTCAGGGCGTCTTCTTTACCAAAAGGAGGCGCCCGTCTCCTCGACCCGTCACCATCGAGCAGGATGATGTACGAGTCCTTCAGCAAGGTACCTTGGCGTAACTCTACAAAAAGAACTGACCTAGAGGATGCATACCTCAGAGGTGCTGACCAAGGCTAGGCAAGCAATGGCCCAGCTCTACCCCATCATGTGCGGTAAAAGTATCATGAGCCTGAAGACCAAGCTCATGCTTATAAGGACGATTGCCCGAAGCCAGCTCTCCTACGGATCCCTAGCCTGGGGATACGCAGCTAAATCACACCTGCTCAGGATAGAACGATTCGAGAAGAGGCTCCCGAGGACGTCAGCGAACGTACCCTGGTATGTGCGTAACACAATCATTTTCAGAGACCTCCAGTGGACACCATTGAGACAGCACCTTAAGGAAAAGGCACAGAAGTACTTCGTGAAAGCAGCACGACACCCACTACTAGAAGAACTACTGGACTACGACGCCAATCCAGCAGCACGAAGAAGAGCGAACCATTGAAGGCCTAAATCCCAATTCCCGGCCCTCCAGGACCACCCGGCCCTCCAGGACTACCCAGCCCTCTAGGACCAACGGTCCTCTAGGACTAACGGACCTCTAGAACCGCACGGCCCTCCAGGACACCAGCCCTCTAGGACCAACCGGCCCCCCCGGACCTGACGTCCCGACCAGGACAACACGCGACAGAGAACTCCGAAGAACAACACAAGGACGACAGTAAGCCATCACGCTAACAAGAAATATGTTCTTCTTCCTTTTCAGGATGAGATGACCCAAGCCCCGCTTAATGCGTATAGCGGGGTGCAGGGCGAATGTGAGCTGGTCTGTAGTCTCACGTCGAGATGTCTGTAGGGTTTATTAGGCCTCTGGCCCGAAAGAACGTCTGCCAGAGAGGCCCGGATGCTTGGACCAGGTAAAAGCGCCGGGGGAGGTGGTAGGCTCTCACATCGCGTCGCGTTTTTTTTTAGTGTTTGAATTAGGGTAAATGTGTATCCCACCTATAATAAAGTCATTGCAACTCATTCTACAGCGTAAAAATCAGTGCTTCACTAAATCGTATTCTAGACTAAATTTCTTAGCCCTTATGTAACCTTTAACATAAATAGTTACGCCTTCTCTAGGACATTTATTGCAGCTCTTGACCTATCACAACAATATAAGTTGAAGGTATTCACAGCTAATTCAGCATCCGCAAACTGCTCTGAAAGCCAACTCGCAACAAACTCAAAAACATCATAATTACAGCATAATATTGAACCATGCAGTTCATCAGTTTTTGTTTTCAAGCCACCTACATTAAAACAGAAAACTTGTAATAGGTCTAGATTCGGTTTTTTCGTTAGTTTCTTGGGGTGGTGAAATTGGTTATGTAAAGAACATAACTAATTATCAAGTTAATTTTCCCTTCCTCCTTTTCTTCAAAAACTTCCTCAGCACAATGGTAAAGTGCATTCTTCACCTTGTATGCATGAGCTGAAAATTGATTTACTGCCTTCAGTACATCTCGAGAAGATAACCTTAATAGGGCAAGACTTATTTTCTGTTTAAGCAAACATGATGATTAGGTTGGTAAGCACCAACCTAATCACCCTAACAATGCTTCCCTGTGGAGTGAAGTTAACATCTCACTCACTTTCTGCTTGTCATCAACAATTCGTCATTATTATCAAGTATAAATTAAAAATATTTTTTTTATAAAAAAAACGATTTTTATAGATTTTTAGCAATTTAAAAATTGTAGCTTATCTCCTCAATTTTGATCTACTTATAAAGTCATCCCTATTTATTTTATTTTTTTGATAATTTTTGTAGTACCAGGGGTATATCGGGTGTATACTATCCGCCAGTAAAACTTCTGAATCCCTACGTAGATAGTGAAGAAGTTTAGTTTTAGCTTTAGAAGTTCTTAATCTTGATATTAAGGCGATTATTAATCCGTTATACGGAGGCATACCTAGTAAGCAGATATCAGAAACAAACATAGTAGTTAAAGACGGTTCCATCTTTCTTTTAGCCACAGAGGACTTTCGTAAATTCACGAGTAAACCAGCATTTATTTAAATACACATAATTTCTTTTTTACTAAAAAAACTTGACTATTACAAACACTTTATTTTGCATATATTTTGTTAACGATGTATCCATCTTCAGAAAAAAAATTCCCGAAACCTGTATTTTAATTTGTCTCCACATGACACCTTTATGTTATAATTGTTCTTTTAATTAAAAGGCTAGTTAAGTTAAAAAGAAACCAATTATTCCGCACAGAACCAAGGATTTTTTTAACTAAAGCCTGTTTTATCTGTGATAGTGTACTTACCAGTACTCTTTGCCGATGATCTTCAGTCTGATTCAAAACCATTTGTAAATCTTCCAGCCTCGTCTTCACCCCCTGCAGCATTTCAACTCTTTCTTTTTGTGTATTGGGGCAGGGATACAAAGAAGCATGGAATCCAGCACATACTTTCTTAATTCTTGTTTTTAGTTGTTCACCTTGGAAAAACGCAACAAAAACAGTTTTATAGTATTCATTGCCCTAAAATTGTAATATATTAAACAGAGCTTTTTCGTTTTTTTATAAAAGATTACACTTTGTGGATCTTCTAAAGGCTTTTCGATCTCAGCACGTCTTAGGAAAACGTTCCCTCTGGAGACACGCCATAACATTCTTTCAAAGCCAGGAACTCGTTCCCGATTGATCACGCCAGCCACAAAACCAAGATGGCCCCGTATTGAGACGTTCAGTTCATCTGGGATAAGAGCCTGTTTCAATAAATATCTTAGTAAAATGTTTAAGCAGATGACGTATTGATTAGTATACCTTATGAACAGGATCATGTCCATTAACTTCATCCTGGTCCAGAAAAAACGATTGTGTCTTTTCCAGGACGTGGCGCAGCTCAATGAGTTCTAAGTAATTAGACTTCAGATTGACCGAATTTTCGGTTAGTTCTTTAATATCACCCTCCGTTTTTTCCAAGTGAGCCTAAAAACCACACTATATTAGTATTTTAACAAAGATAAAAGAATTCAAAATTTATTTAAACACTCAGTACATAATCTACTGGCGAAAGGATAATAGAACTAGATGAAGAGCTAAAAGATATAAACTGGCATATAGTTGGATTGTCGGAAGTTAGCATGTTGCATCACATTGCAAAACAGCGATATGCTATTTTATAGAGGAAACTATACGAGCAAGATCAATAGAGTAAGAATTCTTATAAAAAAAAATATAGCAAACTACGTCATACAATGTAAAAGCGAGAGAGTAATATCATTAGATCTACGAGTTACCAATGAATACGTTTGCAAAATAATTTCTGAAGTGACCAACATATTTTTATGTCTCCTAACAGGATAGTTAAACGTGAATGGTGCTAGTACAAAAAAAATCAAACTTTATATTTTATTGCAATTATTATTTCTAGATATTTCTAAAGTTTAGAGCGAAAAGCAGGTGCAATACCAAGGTTTGTCACCTATTCTTGACTATTCGTGTGTTTTTAAAATCACGACTTTCTGTAGTAGCTGAAAGAGGTTATGTAGTCTGTAGTCTAATGATCTCAGTTCTGTGCAGGTCTTTGGGTATGATTCCTATGGATAATAATATAATAGGCAGAACCGTTAATTTTTCAGGTCTCCACAGTTTTCTTATTTGATCTTCAGCAGGTTATGCGTGTTTGGTATTGCTATATCTATAATCACCGCCTCTTTCTTCTTTTTGTGTCGAACTATTATACTCGGCTTGTTGTAGGGAATATTTCAATTGGTTATAATGATAGATCGGTCGTAGCAGATGGTGCACTGCGGCGTTTAAGTAACAGTTAGTGGACCGTACTGATAGTAGAGGGTTTTAGGTGCCTGTTGTCATAGCTTTAACATGAAGCGAGACCACGAGGATCAGGAAGTCAAGAAATTTTATGAAGAAATAAATAAAGCTGTAAATTGTGGCAGGGTACATTACGTCCTTTTAACGTGAGAGTTTAATGTGAAAGTCAGAAAGAGACTAGATCCAGAAGAAAAAGGAGTAAGTGTATTTGGCTTAGGAACAAGAAAGGAGAAAGGCGACATGCTGCTAAGCTACATTAAGAAAAATAAATTGTATATTATGAATACCTACATCAAGGGAAGAAAAGGTTGGTGTTGAACTTGGAAACACCCAAATGGAATAAGCAAACATGAGATTTACAACAGGCAATAATAAAAACATTTTCTTAGATACAAGTATCCTTAAATCTCTCAAAATGGAGAGCGACCATCGAATGATCAAATCTAGATCAATATATATTTCAATCAATCAAGTTATATTTCAGTACACAAATAGAACGATCAAAAACCCATCACAGAAATGTCTAAAAGTATTGAAATCAAGGAACTTAAACTGAAACAGGACTAATACTAGCACCAACTGAACAACAACATCGATAGAACAATATTACAGACTCAATCTGTTTACATCTTAAAGAGAAAAAGCACAAAACAAATTTACCACTAACCGAAACTCTTTATTTTATTCTATACACTCAACACGATGTTAGCGAGTTTTAATTTTCTCTCGAAGATGCTAATCAGGCGATGCTAATAGCGAAAGACGTGTCGAGAATAAAATAAATAGAGGTAAAACTGTTTTGTGATTTGAGTGTCACTCCAAAGGTTCCAACCATAGGACTCTCTTGAATAGAGAGCGAATATCATAGCGAATTCCAGAAACAGCACATAAAGTGGCAGATAAAAAAACCTCTACTTCTGAAAGAAACTATAGATCTTATTCCGAAATGCCAGGCAATAGATCTAGAGACGGTAAGTCGCATCGAAATTACTGAAACAAATAAAACCACAAGAAAAAAAATAAGACTTGAAAGAAAAAAAAATAAAATTCACTAAATTAAGGAGACGTTACAAGATTAAAAGAGTTTGAAAATGCTAGTAGATTTCACAGTCGAGCCCACATTACAAAATACATAAACAAAAATAACATCGAAGTAATAAAAATAATAACAGAAGACTTCTATCGATCCCTATATGAAAGCTAAGTCACTCCATCGCGAAGTGAATCAAACGAAAAGCAAAAAGAGATAATTATGTGAGCTCAAAAGAAGTAAGTTATAAATAAGATATAAGTTGTAGAGAGATTAAAATACCTACATCAATTATGCCAAAAGGAAGAGCAGCAGGAGAAGATAGGATCAAATTGAAAGCTCCCAAATATACCTTATAATAAATACCTGCAAGCAGGTGATGTACCTGCGGACTAGAAAAGTGTAGTGTTAATTTCCAAAAAGAGCGAGTTATAAGAACAATCGTAGATTTGCAAATGAATTTAATCTTTCTCTTTGGAGAGCTTTTGTGGATTATGAAACAGCGTTCGACTCCATCGAAACATAGGCTGTATTAAACGCCCTAAGTAAATGCCAAGTAGAGATATACAACTTTTATTAAGAATATGTATGATAAAGCATATTTTCGAGTTGCATTGAAGGACTGTAAAATGAAAATTAAACTCAGCAGAGGAGTCAGGTAGGGCAAATATGTTTAAAAAAATTGATGGGGACTCCAAAGGGATACAGATAAATGGAGAACACGTGAGCTTCCTTTGTTTCGCAGACAATATCGTTCTATTCGCTTTTTTAATTAATTGAAAAAACATTCAATAACTCCAAAACAGTTGTATTTATAAGTAAACTTGTAATGACTGTTTTGGTTGGACTTTTCACCTTTATTATTACTTTAAAATTAATAAAATCTTTGGATGAATTTCCATAATACTTAGATTTCTGTAAAGATTCAATAGTATATTCAAGGGCAATATATTATTGAAATTGTAATTAAAGAGGCTATTTTGTTTTAGTGCTTTAACTATTGTCAGATTTTTTCGTTTTTTTTAGCTTATTGTAATTTTTTAATGTTTTAAAAAGCATTAAATCACGCAACTATTATAATAGCCGTACTGACCTCATATCTTTTAAGTTTTTAAGATTTTAAAATAAAATAAAATATCTAATTAAGGCTTTTATTATTAAAATTATGTATGCAATAATGAAAGCTCATTAATACTACATCCGTATCTACTGTGGTTCAAACTTCATCTATAAATATCGTAAATGCATAATTAAATACCAAAAAATATGTCGTATGTGTAAGTTGTAATTAAAATTAACTGTGTACAGGTTGAGTTCTAAATTTATCTGGCATTTATAAGCAGGTTGGAAAAATTTTAGAAATTTAGTTGTTTTTACCTCAAGATCAATAATTTCTCTTGGATTTGGTGCTTTTGGTAGTTCATTGACATCGGGTATTCTGACGTTATCTTTACGAACTTCTGATTCTATAAATCGCAGTTTTCTTTCCAACTCATCGCATCTTCTCACTTCACTTACGAATTTTCTTTGGAATGCATTGATGTCTTTATTTAGCTGAAAATAGAGTCCATACAAAAAATAAGTTAATTAATTTAGTTTTTAATGTAAAGATACTCACATCTCTGAATTGAGCACAACCAACTTCACCCATCTCTGATAGTGCAAAATATGCGGCCTCTGGCTGGATAAAGAGCTGCGCCAGGGCCATTTCTTGGCTTCTGAACATTGCCCCCATTTTGGTGGCTTAGGATAAATACTCTGAAAGCAAAAAAGATAAATAAATAAATAAAGTAGAAAAAAGACATTCCAAATCTATCACTTAGCTATAAAAACTATTGTTATCATAGCGGATGGTGTCACAACGGTGATAAGCATAAATATTGATATAGCTCTATTGGCTAAAATAAACAATTTATTGATAGAAACTTAACATGGAACTGCTAGAAGCTAGAACGTAGGTTTCCGCTACAACCGTTTTATGAGGTTCGAATATTCGAACTTCGATTTGATTATTAAAAAAAGTATCAAGAAACTTTTTTAAAGAGTTCAAAAAATTACATGCAAAATGGTATTTTTGGATTTATAACAGCAAGTTCCTAAAATAGATTTTAATCGGGTAATGTCTATTCTCTCGTCATTAGATATACATTTTCATGTAGACAAAAGCTATAGCTAATTAGTCGAGTAGCGTATAAAATTAAGAATGGTTTTAATGCATGATCAGAAATTTTCATGGTTTTAAAAATTAATAGTATTTAGTTCTGTGCATGCATATAATATATTTTTATTTTTATTCGAATTATAATTAGACTATAAAATAATGGAATTTTATTAAATTGTATTAAAAGATTTTTCTGAATGGTGGCTGTAAATTCCTTAAATAAATATTATAATTTGAATGTTTTATTTTTATATTTTTCTCTTATATCTCTTCACAGAAAAATTTTCATCCATTTTTTTCAATAACTTTTAGAAATAAGTGATTAACACGGAATATTATTAAAATTGCAAAATTTTGAAAAATTAACAGGCTTAAATTTTGGATATTAATAAAAATACGTTTATTTTTTAATTAAATTATTTTAAAGTAAAATAAAAGTTAATTTTTAAAATGTCTCTGCATATAAAAACTTTGAAACAGATAAGGATAAACAGAATCGAAGGTGAGAAATTATTTAAGGCCTTAAATAAAAAATAAGAGAAAAGGCAAGATCAAAGAGATAAAGGTGGATATTAAATTCATAAGTCGGCATATTAAATTTCACGAAAACGTAGCAAAGCATTGCGAAAAATGGCAAATCAGCATAGATACCCATAAAAGTGTTAAACCAGGACATCCTATTTAACTGCTTCTTTATATTTTACCAGTGGCGTTCGTAAACTGAATATTTTCCAATAAGTTCGAAGCTGATTTTCATCAAAAATTATTTTGATGAAATCTACATTTCTTACTAAGGATTAATAAGATATATTTAAATAAATTTTACATTAAGGTGGCTAATAAGTAAACACACCTTTAAACGTGTGGATCATAAGTGTAATTTACAAATTAATATTATTATTTAGAATTCACATTCCGTCTTTCAACAGAAGTCGGCTTATAGGCTCTCCCGGATGCATGCATCAAAAAAAGTAGATTAGTCGTCGGTGTCGTCGGTGTCCTGTAAAAATTCCTAACTATGTCGCAGGTGCTAAGCAGAACTGCCTTCTGGATGTCGATGAAGGTGTTATAATGCAGACCTAGTGCTTATTTTACATAAACCATATCTAATTGCCATATTTGCTGCATCTCGATGGCTAGCCCGCGTATTTGGTCTTCTTTTCTTGGTATTTGTCCAGCATGTTGTTGTGGTTAGGTACGGCGACATCAATCAAATATGCTGTTTCCGTTCCCCTGTTGACCAGTACATCAGGTCATTATTCGTCACCCGTATGTCGGTTATAATAATTACAATTATAATAGTTTAAAGGAATCAGTTTCAAGCACTTCAGTAGGCTGGTATTTATAGTAGGGTACATAGCTGTTAAGTAACCCATATTTATTAGCTAACGTTTGGTATATGATATTGCTCATCCGGTTGTGTCACTGCAGGTAGTCAACATTAGCCAAGTAAGTACAGCCAGCTGTTATATGTTGGATGGTCATCTTTCGTTGCATTTTTTGCACTTATCAGATTCAATGAACTTGTCTTTAATAATAAACATGGGCTGTGATTCTAAAATCACGACTCGATCTCGATACGATCACGACTTTAAATTCGATCGCGACTCAGTTGTGACGAGAAGGGTGATTCTAAATTTCAATTTCGTCGGCTAAACTCGTTTTATTCGATATGATTTATCTTTTTTGGTATATATTTATTATTTTCCCTAATATTTGACAGATGGAAACGTCAATTGTCTTTTCTATTGATAAACACTAAGAATATTAATTTATTTTATTTTGTTAAGTTTTTTCGCCTCCGTTTTTTTTTTATTTAAATATATGCCTATATTATTTCTTTATAATAAAAAAATGTCGTTTAAATCCACCACTACCCATTGAAAAGTAATAATGGAATATGATGGAAAATTACAAAAACTTGTTGCGTTCATCCACTTTTGGGTTTAATGTGGCAACATGGGTGCAATCAATAGGACCTATAACACCAGGAAAACTGGATCTCTCTATAAATGTTAATTTATTAATTTGTCTCTTATCTCTTATATTTGGAAAATTAATGAAACGGTGAGCAAGGCGATTGTCAATAATTTCAGTAATTTAATGGATCCAACGACTTACAGTAGTTTCGCTAATTCCAAATTTAAAATCTTGTACAATGCTTCTTTGGAAACAATCTGTGGCATAAAAGCTTGACATACTAAAACTGCTTATTCAATGATAATTCTACTTCCTCTGCCTCGATTATTAACAGAAGGTTGTGGAAAATAGGGTCGAATTAGATCTACTAGTTGTTGTGTTTAAGAAAACTTCTTGATATATACTTTGAATACATACTACGTTACATGCTAATGAAAACCTGGTATTGGTAAACAATTAATGAAAAAAATACGTTTAAAAAAGGATGCTGACACATTATGCGCGTATTAAATAAGGAAGAAGCTATATCGTCTGGTGCTTACAATTACCCAAGCGTATCGTTGACAAATCGTTAAAAACTAGGCAATCCGCAAGACACTCACGATTGAAAATTTTATTTAGAACTAGTCATATCGAGTAATCGTGTCGAATCATAATTTTAAGAATCCCAGTGATGGTGTAGTTTCGTGTGTTCACGACTTGATCTTGTATAGCCATTACGAATCCTTCTATTTCAGGGAATAGTACCCCATCCTACAGCCACCTGTTGGATCGCTCTCTGTGACTGTTTTAAATCGTTGTAGTGTCGTCCATGTCATGATTTTTGACTTCATTAATCCTTCTTTTGGGCTTCAATATATTGATCCTGTGAACATCTGATGTTTGCACCTTACTGTTGAAGAGCACTCTCTCAATTTCGTTAGCTATCGAGGGTGCAGATTTATTAGGTTATTCAGTGATTGTCCACCTTCTGTTCTAGGTAAAGTTACTCGTATAGTTAAGGTTTGTTCCAGTTCCTCAACCTGGTGTTGGTCCATTTTAGAACTCCAGCTATAAGTCAATACAGGCACAGCGTACGTGTTTATTGCTATAATGAGACTCCCTGCATTTAACTCTATTCTTAATAGAGCTTTTACTCGTTGGAGGTACGTACTGATCCTTGCTCCGCGTTTCGCCTTGGAGCAATTTAGCTTGTTGAAATCCCAGAGATTTGTAAGTATCTCACTCGTTCGTAGCTTGAAGTATATCCCTATTGGTAGCGCAACATTACCCTTATGAACTTTGCCCCTTTCAACTTTACATTTTTCTATTCCGAATTTCATCCAAATGGCGTTTGAGAAGGTGTAAATCGCATCAATTAGGTCTTTTATCTGCCTATCGTTTGCACTGTAGAGCTTGATGTCATCAATGTATGATGGAAGATTGTTTGGTGGTTTTCTCTGTTAGCTCTATTGTTCCTATTGCTCTGTTCTTTCTTTACTATTAAACATCCTGGACAGAGAATTCATGGCCAAGCAAAATCAGAGTGGGCTCAACGAGTCACCCTGAAAAATTCCTCTCTTAATATTATATATTTCGTTGGTGAGGAGAGACCGTGATGCATTAAATAGATATAGGTTTGTTCTGTATTATTGCTTAATAGTGGTTAGGAAATTAATAGTGGTAGGGTCAATCTTATATCTCCAACACGTCCAGGAGCCAGGAGTGGAGCACTCTATGGAATGCTTTGTTATTGTCTATAAAGATGGTGTGGAGGTTTTGTTACTTTTCCTGACCTTGCCTTAATATTACCGATTCGATGACAAGTTGTTCTTTACAGCCTATGATGCATCTCTTCAGCTAACAGATTATTGGTTATGATAGTAAATTTAATACGTAAGGGGTCGATATTGGGACGGACCTATATGTCCTATTGCTTTTCGGGAGCATAGTTGTTTATCCCAGTATAAAAAATGCAGATGTTCTTTCTGGATGGTGCATAATTGCAGTAAACTCATGAGAGATGTTCATGGAGGACGTCAAATTTTTTATACCAACTATTGTGGATGTTGCCTACTCCTGGCGACTTCCAATTATCTGTGTTCTTGGTTGGTGACTTTTTTGTAAAGCTTTAAAATTTCATTTGAAGTATTATAATGGCATCCCGCTGTGTCTGAATCCATCTTGCATTTCGGTTATGCTCTTTCGATATAGCCCATATGTTTGACCAGTACCTGGTGAGATGTTGCTCGGTAACTTTTTTTCAGTGATAGTAACGTTATCTA
Source organism: Anthonomus grandis grandis (assembly GCF_022605725.1). Lineage (NCBI taxonomy): Eukaryota > Metazoa > Arthropoda > Insecta > Coleoptera > Curculionidae > Anthonomus > Anthonomus grandis. The sequence goes on along the minus strand of NC_065548.1, from coordinate 17,065,218 downwards.
GTGCTTATTATTATTACCATTTTTTTTCATAGTTTTTTCTTGTTGTTCTAAGTACATATTTTATTCCATCAATTAGAGTTGAAGTAAAAAGGATCTTACAAGATTTATGGTTTTTAGTATTGCTGCTTTTTGCATTTATAACTAGGTATGACACCAGTGGCCGAGATTGTGATTGAAACTATAATGACAAATTGCAATCTTCACATTTTCGTCACTTCAATTAATAGTTCCACATACTTTTCAAAATTTTTCTCTGTAGTTAATATCCACGTTGTTATTGTGTACGATGAAAATATCTATAAGGTAAGTTTTATTCTCTTTTCTATTTATTACAGTTATATCTAGTCTATTATGGGGCACTTCTTATGATGCCTTTATCCTATTACGAGATTACTCTATATTATTACGGCATTTGGATGTAGCTTGTGGAAGATTGGATGTAGTTCTCTTGGAAGAGTATGTCTCTCTATCACAGTTTTTGGGTGGCTCATTCTAAATTTTGTCAGAGGTGTTATTATTTTTCTGTTAATGCTATCTAGGTCAGTGGTATACCAGGATACCACCCCGAACGAATACACGTGCTGATGGCTTTATATAGGTTTTTAGATGTTTTATTATTTATATTATTATTATTATTATCTCACTAAATGCTTTTTATTAAAAAATTAAACAACTCAAATGTTATTTATGCATCGCCATAATGCTTAAATTTGATACTACAGGATAGTATTTTTACTTTATATTTTATTATTTTATAATTATTTCTTTCAGTTAATTTCATTTCTTAACGCTTTCCTATTTCGTAATTAATGTCGTCGCAATATAATATAATAAACAATCAATAATAATCCATAATAAATTAAATAACCTGTTTGAAATATACCACCCTGATAAAATTTTAAAATCCTTGAAAACTTATGTAATCAGAATCTTTATTATCACAATATGATAGTATCATTAGCAAACTAAACCAATTTGCCCTGCAGTCTCAATGAGCCTAATTTACATACAACAAACAACCTTGAGTTACTCCAGACTCAAGGGATCTAAAATCACACAAACACCCAGATACTCTCCAATCGTATTCTCTGAGTACGACCCGATAGATAGGATTGCAATGCCTTAAACCATATTTATTTAGATTAGACAACAGTATTTGATGATCTACACCATTAAATGCCTTGGGTAGATCACAAAACACTGTCACCACCGACTTTCTAGAATTCAAGGACACAAAGACTCTCCAAAAAGCTAAAAACAGACTACCAAGTTTAAAATCCATTGATTTTCAAATAAGATAAAAACGTTAAAAAAATATGGTACATTAAATGCCATAACCTCTACACATGCAACAGGAATTAAAAAAATTACTGGCTGCTTACCAAAAGTTAAAACTACATTAGGACAATGTTGTGACATGCATATAAGTCCAAATATTCATGCTTCACTTTCCCCAGATTTCCTAATAATAAATTCAATTTATTTATTAAAGGCAAAACTTAAAAAGTGGATATTTGAACATTCGCGAAACTTTATAGATAGTAATACAAATATTAAAAATTAATTAATCAATATTTCTTTCAGAGAATGAGAATTCCCTATGACACTTAAAACGCATATTCTGACTTGACGTAATATTCTTATGCAACCCAATTTAGACTATATACATGTAAAACTTCCAAATAAAGCTTTAAATTATATTAAAAGCAGCTTAAAATAAATAGAAAGAAGAATAAAATGCAAGTAGTCAATCTGTCACTTTTCAAAGGAAGTAAATTCTTATAATTGTAACTAGTTTTAATATTTTTAAATATATAATAATTAGTTTTTATAATTAAATATATCCCTGTCTATCGATTGTAAATCTTTTAGCTGTAGGTACTTTTCATTTTTTTTTAATTGTTTGTTTTATTGATTTTGTTATTTTTCGTTATTCTATTTCATCAGTTTTTATATTTTTTAGATTATTCTAAATCTTTCACGAATAAGGGTAACCTTTTGTGGCCTTGTTTATTCGTTGCCTTCTTATTTTATGTAACGTTTGTTTTTATGCTTGAATAAAGATATTATTATTAAAGGACTCGCTCCTAATTATTTCATTATTTTAAGAAACACCATTTGAATGAAAACATTTCAAAGCAATTATAACCAAACTTTATAAAAATGCACGCATCATATTAAAAAAGACGCATTTTACTTCACATATTATTTAACAAAATATGACGAAAATGTTTTAGTGAATTTAATTATTATTGCTTAAATACTTTCATTATTTTTTTAGAATTTATTTAAATAATTAAATGTGAACACCTAAAAACCAGCAACAAAATTCTTATATAATTAAGTCTAATAACTAAATTGACCCGTTAATTTATTCGTTTATTATACACTGTTCGTCTAGCTGAACGACTTACACTTGTGACAGTCACGCGCATCGGTTGTTTGAACATATCATGTGATATTCTTTTATACCATCCTTTTTAACAGTCAAATAAGTAAACAAATGGATTTTTTAATCATTTCAATGCCAATTAAATCTTCCATAAAACAAAAGCTATTTTTGTTAATAGCAGGTAATTAATTAGTTCTTAAATAATAAGTTAACATCAGTCATATTAAGAAACTTTTCCAAAAAAACAAGCTATAAATACATGACTGTTAATAAAAAAATTTTAAATTTTAATGAGCTGAAATAGGTTATAAGTTATCAAAGGGCCTTACCTTAATAATAAAAAGTTTAAAAGTCCACCCGCGCACTTTTAAAATTTAATCTACCTCACCACACCTCCAGAGAGAACTGTTAAATGTCGGTATGTCTTTTGCTCGTTGCGCTGATTATAATGATTCCATCACATGATAATCGCGTTTATAGGCAGATTCGCTCGAAAATGAACTTTATATCGTCATTTTGCGTGTTTATCCTTATAATGATACATGGGTAATTGGAGTAAATTTTGTTTATTGGATCACTTTTATATTGAAAAGATTTGTAGAATATTTGTTTGTATATTTAGAAGAAGATTTTTATGGTACGTTAGGGTAAGGTAAAAGAGCAGATAAAAATGCGTACCGCAATGTTAAGCATGTCGGTAAAGTATATTATGTCTATCTATTTTATTATTTGATTTTTTAGATGTGGATGGTTTATCACAGTCAATGGTAAGTTACACGTTCAAGAAAAATTGATTTGGACATTGGATTTTTTTGAAAATTTGGCATCTTAAGTATATATCATTCTTGAATCATGTTTTTCAGAACTCTTTCTTCAAAAAGTATTTAAAGTAAGGTCAGACCAAGCTGGGTAAATTACATGGTTCTTAAATGAATTGAGAGCAATGAGAGAACATGTCAGATTCTTGAGTGAGTACTACATACAACACAAAACTAAAAACAACTTACAAATACTCAATGATTTTAAAGAGCTTTACAAACATGAAATAAGAAAGGCATAAATTAATTTTACTGACAGAGTAATTCTGACCTCAAGAAATTCTCCAAAAAACATGTGGTGTATAATAAATAGGCAACGAGGAATACCTGCAGCTTCACCTCGAGCTAATAACATCACTCCAGATGAGTTTAATAATAATTTTTCTCGGATTGCTCACAACTTAAAAAAGCACATAACTGACTTAAACGCGGATTATCTAAAGAACATCAATGTAAATCACTCAAAGAGTTTTTCCTTTTCTGAGGTGTCATTCAACGAAACCCTGGATATCATAGGCAGCTTAAAAGGCAAAAAAGTTGTGATATATATGACTTGAACGTTGGCATTACTAAGGTGATAAAAGATATTATTATAAGCCCTCTTACAAACTTGATAAATCAATGTTTCAAAGAGAATACATTTCCAGCAGTTCTAAAAAAAGCCATTATAACACCCATATTTAAAAAAGGAGAAATTGACGATCCTGAGAACTATAGACCGGTTGCATTGCTCCCCAGTTTCTCTAAAATAGTAGGAAAGATGATGGCTTTGCAAATGACAAATTTCTTTGAAAGTAACAACTATTTCTCTGGATCACAGTTTGGTTTCAGAAAGAACAGGGCCACAACTCTTGGTATTCTTGACCTGGTGTCCTGCATTTAGGAATCCTTTCATAGCATGCAATTCAGCACTGTTATGTTTTGCGACTTGAGTAAGGTTGCGTTTGATTGTGTGGACCATGAGATACTTCTGAAAAAACTACAGAGGTACAACTTCAGTTTACAAGTCGAGTGTCAAATTGATCCAGTCATACGTCAGGAACAGGCTAGAATCTGTGAGGGTGTCTGGGCTGTTGTCGGGGCAGAGTGTTGTTAAACGTGTTCCTTAAAGCTCCGTCCTTGGACCCATATTATTTCTAATTTATATTAACGACCTTGCAAGCATTGAATCAAACGCTACATACACACTCTTCGCCGATGACACCACGGTCTTCTTTGCAGCCCTAAACCCTAGGCCTTGGGTTTAGGGACGACTGTAGATTTGCCGATGGGACTCTGGAAATTTTTACTGCACCCTTAATTGTATATCTTTGAGAACCTTATGTTTGTTAAAAGGCATGGGGAGCACTTTGAGACCCACAGAGGTGTAAACGGTCATAATACTAGACAGAGGTGTGACCTTGTTCCAGCCTATTGGAGGCTAAGGAGTTGTCAGACTGGACCAGGGTATTGGGCAATTAAATTTTACACCAAATTGCCATGTAATATAAAAGATCTTCCCACAACTCAATTTAAAAGTAAATGTAAGGAAATTTTAGTGAGAAATGTAGTGAAGAATATCTAAAACCTCAATTTTGATCTGTGTGTTTTATTTATTTGTATATATCTTTTCTTATCTATATGTAACTAGCATTTAAATGTCTTTCAGTAGAACTATTATCCATCTTTTATCTTTGACGTGTGTTAGGCTATTGGCAAGTTTACACCAATAAATGAATTTGAATTAATTGCTCGTGATCTAACTATCTTCTCATTATTTTTCGCGATGCAAAGTTGCCGTTCGTATCAAAAATTCGCATCACCTTTAAGCACATTGAAAAACGAATATCAAGAAGGAGAAACTGAGATTCTAACGGTTTTTGAATTAATAATTATCGATTATTTTTTTTTAGTTTAGACATTTATTTAATTAAGCCTTTTTCTGTGTCTCAAGATTCTCTGTATTAGTTTGATTTAGGTATTGGAATTATACAAGATCGCTTAAGGTGCATGATTTAACCACTAGATAAGAAAATGCTCATAACTCATTTTTATGAAACATACTATATAATATTGAATGATCTGAAAAAATAGTAAAACCCATTTTAGATGATATGTCATATTCCTATACCTAAATACTAAGGTAATTCTTTTAAAATTTCCTCCCATACGGATGCTAGGCATCTAGGGGAATGCTTTTGTAATTATTAAGCAAGATTTACAGTAATTTTGAACATTATAAAATTTGAATATGTAGCTAAATGAAAAAAAAGAAAATAAAAAAACAAACCAAGATTCTTTAAAGATCAAAAGGATCCCAAACACTTTTAGTGTAAACAGCTCTTTGATCAAATTCGGTTAAACTTTGGAAAACGATGACTTCCAGAAATATTATTATTCATATCTTTAATTTCAAAAGATTAATCAATACAGAAATAAATTATAAAACAAAAAAAATCAAAAAAGGATCTATTACAAAAACAAATTTCTGAATTGTAAACATTTTTATCCCATATTTTGAAACTGCATCCATATAAACTTTATTAAGTAAAAATCAATAAAGTGAGTCGTAAAAGATAACTTAACTTTAAATTTACCCTGTTTATATAGAAATTATTTATCAAAAGAATTTGTGGTTATTCATAATTTAGTTATAAAACATTCTTCCAACTTTTATACTAATTAATGTAAAAAACCACCTCATTTATGAAACCAATATTTTGTTTACTATTACAGAAACTTATTCGGTTATTCTATAAAAATAGAAAAGACATTTCCTTATAGAAATATAAAAAAAGTAATAAATATTTAAATTCAAAAACTAATGTATAAGATAAAAACAAAGATCTTTAAAAAATTGGAAATACAAGAAAAAAAGATGAAAAATGATTTATGTAAATACAATCTTCTAGTATCAATGTTTAATAGTTTATTATTTCCCACAAAACTACGAAGTTCATTTTACAGCAATAAGAGTGGTGTTTAAAGCTTAAAATCTAATTAATTAATTTGTATAAAAGAGAACTAACTTGGAAATAAAAGTTTTCAGTTCATGTTTTTAATAAATTAATTTTAATAGTATAACCATTTACAGCGAGAAATGCGACAAATTCTAAGAAATAAATCAATGGATTTAGTGGTAAAATATCATCAGAAAATTTAATGTGATATTGTATTAATTAGAGTTTAAATTTTGAAGAAATTATACAAAGATTTATGTTATCACAGAACCCTAAAAAATATAAAAAAGTATGTATTGAATCGAACTGTACCGTCTTAAAAGCCGAAATTATAAAACAGATTGCATAAAGTGTATTGTTAGCATACCTCTGATAATAAGTCTGTTTGCTCTTTTTATTATGCATGATGATTACCATTATCTAGAACTTGATAATTTACTATTTTTAATATTTTCGTCGTTTAATCTGTTTCCTGAAAAATACTTTGTAGTCAACTGTTAAGTAAAAAATTAGTTATTAATAAAAATTTATTTAGAATGATAGAAGTATTATTTGAAAAAATGTCATCAATCTTAGAATTGTGCCTATTTTATCTACTAAAGTCGGTTAAATTTAGTAAATATTTCTTAGTCAAAATAAAGAGATTAAGGACAGAAAATATTGGCAAACATCAGCAACATTTTTGGCGCCCAACATAAGGCAACATAATTTAAGGGTTTTATATATTTATCAAATAATAAATTTGGTTAAAAAGTTTTCTTAAAATAAATAGTTTAATAATTTTTAATTGCATGAAGTGTGATTAGTATTTGGATGTAATTAAGTTATTGTACTGGACTACATGTACTCTATTTCTTATCTACAATAAGAGGTAAAAGAAGAAAAGTAAATAAGAAGAAAAGTTTTCACTGTTTGCTGATTATACCACCATTTCACCTGTCAAGGTGGACAAAAGGATGTTACTGAGGTTGCAGGCAAGGACCTAGTACTGGTTTGTAGTTATTGGACTGTTTTTAAATATTGTGAAAAAAACAAAGCTGTATTTTCTTTGAATAAAAAACACTATAAAATAATTAGTGAAAAGTGCATATAAGCAAGTGTGTATCGAATATAGACATCAAAATGGCCTAAAGAATACTTAGAAAAATAGTTTTTTTCGCCTTATAAATTTTTATATATTTATATTTTCATACGGAATAGATATAAGAATAGATATAATATTAAGATACCAACGAAGTAAAATAAATATTTGGGTACAAACAATCATGCCAGAACAGCGTTTTTTGCTACTTGCACATTTTGTCGAAATAACGCAGATTATAATTTTTAAATTCTAACGCAATATCGCATTTTCTGTGGTTCCAACCGAACAATTGTGATTTAGTTTTTATTCCATAAAAATGGAAAGACGACATTTAACTCGAGAGGAAATGCTAAGAGCAGTAGGAATGCTTGAGGCAGGAACAAGTCAAAGAGACGTTGCAAGAGCTTTAGATACATCTCCCAGTGTATTTAATTAACCGTTTGTGGACAAGATATAGAGAGACAAATGATGTTAGAGAACGGCATCAAGGCCCGTCGCGAGTTACCACACCTGCCCAAGACCGTTTTATAACTTTGCAAGCTCAAAGAAATCCCACGGTAACAGCCTCTGTTTTGGTTCAGCAGCTCTCACGAGTGCATAACTTCGAGGTTTCAGGTCAAACTATTAGAAATCGTTTGCATGTGAGAGGTATTCATGCCAGAAGACCCCTAAGGGTTCCTCGGTTAACTTTAGGAAATCGAGGTGCAAGATTAACGTGGTGCCACGAACATGTTAATTAGAATCAAGAAAGATGGGCCACAGTTCTTTTTACGGATGTCTACGATAGTCTCGATTTTCATTTTATCCTGATTCTGGTAGAATTCGTGCCTGGAGAGAGGAAGGAAATAGAAAGTCGTTTGCGTCACGCCCGGGAAGTAGTAAGGCAACGTGGTGGATCACTAATGTTTTGGGGTGGCATTGGACTTGACGGAAAAACGAACCTCATTTTTGTGGAAAATACATTGACTGGAATAAGTTATAGGGATAATATACTACTGCCTGTAATTGTTCTATATTTACGCGAAATGGGCCCAAATTCGTTGTTGCAACAAGATAATGCCCCACTACATCGAGCACGGCTTGTACGAATCGCTATTGAGGAAAATCAAATCAATCTTCTACCCTGGCCCTCTACCTCACCGGACCTTAATCCAATTGAGCATGTTTGGGATTGGTTAAAAAGGCAACTTCTTCAACGATTTGACTTTTTTCGAAGCGCTCTGGAGCTTCGTCTTGCTGTGACACATGTTTGGAAGGAGTTGCTCCAAGAATTAATTAATAATTAAATTTTAAGTATGCCTAGGCGATGCCAAAGTGTTATTAATAATAGAGGTGGACCAACTGGCTACTAGTTTAATTTGTATTTGGTAAATTTTTATTTTTATATTTTTTTTAATAAACTGTAATAAATAGGATTTTGTTCTTTATTTTTATTTGGGCCCTAAATTATGAGTAAATTATATTCTACAAAAAAAAGTTAATAATTATATTATTATTTTATTCGAATAATCTAAAAAAATTGCAATAATTAAATACTTCTTTGCAATAATTAAATACAAAATACTTCTCAAAAATATTAACATATATGTATGTGTTCTTTAGACCATTTTGATGTGTGTATATGCCGTGGGATAATGCAATTTTATTATGTTAAAATATTTGCCTTAAAAATGTTCATTATTCTATAACCACTAATAGGGCATACTCAAATCTTCTAAAGAACATATAATATAGACAAGTTATATTTTGAATTGTGTTATATTTCTAGTATCTTAATATTTTTTTATTTACATGGATTTAGCAAATAGGAATTATAAAGCCAGGATTACACATTACATTAAACTACGGATAGATGTTTTAACGGAAAGCATTTTAATCTCTTTTAATTGTTTAAACCTGCCTTAATTACTTAGTCGGCTCCTTTTACTTTTTGATCAATACATCATAAAATATTTCACCAACAAATCATCAATCTTAGAATTGTGCCTAGGTTATCAACTGAAGTGGATATTTCTTACTCAAAATAGAGAAATTAAGGACAGAAAATCGTGGCAAACATTAGCACCATTTTTGGTGCCCAACATACGGCACCATAATTTAAGGGTTTTATTCATTTAACAAAATAATAAATTTGGTTTAAAAAGTTTCCTTAAAAAATAGTTTATTAATTTTTCTCTACCTGTTTGTTTCAGTCAGTAAGACTAAAGGAACTAAGCAATAAGAAACTGTTAATAACTTTTGAAAATGTAATATTACAAACAAAAGAATAGAAAATTCATTTTGAAGTAAAACTTAGAAAAAAAGGATGCAATTTCCGTAAGTTTATGTTACATATGCTTTTTAAATAAGCCCTATAAATAACTAATATTATAAACAAAAGGTAAATAATATCTTATTTGTAAATTATTCTCATTATTTAGGCAATTTTGATGCTAGTGATAACACGTAGGCAGGCAGTATAAGGCAGTAGGTTTTGGAAGGAAAGGGTGATATTAGCAGAAAGTGTGATTAGCATTGGCATAGTGCAGAGTATTCTATTGGACTCCTTATCTATATCTACCCTATTTCTTATTTACAATAATCTATTGCATGGTACGTATCAAGGTAGCCAGGAGATAGGTAGTCTAGTACTGGTTTGTAGTTATTGGACTGTTTCTAACATATTTGGACTCTTTTTGACACATGCTAAATACTTGTTTATATCTACTGCATATTTGTGAGAACACTAAGGGTAAGACACTTTCTCCTATTTCACTGGAGAATTTCATATGCTATCCGCAGAAGAATTTGGACTGGAGCGAAAGTCATTAAGGTTGGTCTATAAGTAGGAGGTGGCGAAGTACAGTGCTTAGATTTTAATGACGAAAAAAAAATTATTTTGTTAAGAAGTCACAAGAGAGATAATGACTAATAGAGATAATAACAAGATGTATTTCATGTGACGTGTTGCTGTGAGGGAGTTGTTGTTAGCAATTTTTTCAAAATATTATATCAAATATATGCCGCGAGATAATGTAACTTTATTATTTTAAAATACTTACTTTTAAAATTTCTAGTTTTCCCTAACCACTAATAGAGCAGACTAAAATCTTCAAAAAAGCATATAATATAGATAAGATATACTTTTATAACTTCTAGTATCTTAATATTTTTTTTTTATTTACACGGATTTAGCAAAAAAGGAATTATAAAACAAGGATTACACGGGTTAAATTACGGATAAAAGTTTTAACGAAAAAGATTTTAATCTGTTTTAATTTCCAAATCCGCCTTAACTACTTAGTCGGCTCCTTTTACTTTCTTTATCAGTATATCGTAAAATCTTTACTCGGCAAATTATGTGTAATAAGTGCTACGTTAAAAATTATTATATAGATTTGTCTCATATAGTATGTTTATATAGAGTGTCTCAGCGAAAACGAAATACATGCATTTTTGGTGTGAATAATATCGTCAATTTTATTTTCGAGGGGAACAATTTTCAGTGAGCAAGGCACCCTCATGCCAGTAACCCCCTAGGAAACTGAATCACCCCTAAAATTCTAAATAAAAAAAGGTCGTGTGATAGCTTATTTTAAAGTTCTTTTAATTCTGAATATAACTGCTAAGTTTGAAGGGGCTGCTATCATTTCTCTGGATATAAGAGCTGTTCAAAATTCTAAAAATAGCAAAAAATGAAACAGGCATTTTGAGTAAGTTATCTATTTTAATCTTAAATGCGTTAATTTCTGGTTGGGTAGCGAAAACTTTAGTTTTTAAATGCGCCCATAAAAAAACTCAAGTTGCGTCAAATCAGGCGACCTAGCTGGTCATCCCTCCTTCCAATCGTTTCCGTCCTCAATAATTTATAATATTCTTGGATTGACCGCATTTTCCAAAAGATCTTGATGCATTTCACTACTTAAAGTTTCGGGGTAGAAAAAACGTCATAATAATGGAGTCCCCAAAGATTCCTGCCCATACATTTAATTTCTCAGGGAACTGGGTATGAACTTGGCGAAACTGTTTAGAATTGGTATCTTACCAGTAGCGGCAGTAATGACAATTTACTTTTCCATTAAGTAAAAACGTACATGTTATGTATGTATAACTTACTAAGGGTCTTAGAAAATTACGCTCGTCTGCCATAATCGTCGGCATTTAGTTCTTGCACCAGATGAATTTTGTAAGGATGGAATTTGTTTTGCTTAAGTATCCTATGAACGCAACTTTTGGTTACTCCTGTACTCGTCGCCACCTATTCCTGGTTCGGCATGAAGTTGATCTAGGACAGCTATTTGCATTACTTCATTAGCAATACCAGCATGTTGAAATTTAGCCACTAAATCCAGAATGTCTTTCTGTTGACGCGTTTCTCTGAATGAAGATCATTAAATACTTGTATCGTACTAGATGCACAATTGTTGTATCGAAAGTAAAACTCTATCATGTCAACTCTCTCTGCAGTAGAATAAACCATTATAGTTAGCATAGAAGTTAATACAGTACTTCTCCACGTAAAAAAACTTATGTAAAGAAATATTAGTTAATATTTTAAACTATTGAATTTTTGTCTGCTTTATTAAAATAAATGCTCATTTTCTAATAAAGTACCAGTAGTTTCTAGTAACCAACTAATTCAAATTCTTTGGATAGGTACTTGTATAACAAAAGATTGCAGGCATAAAGATTTATTTTGTGTTTATTTTCGTCTATTTATAAGTTAAAAGCATTTGGTGCTCCCTTTGCTTAAAATTAATAAATTAATAGCAAAAAAAGACCTTTAAAATAAGGCATGCCACGACTCCTCTTGATATTTGAAATTTTTGGGGTGATCATTAGGATAAAGTATCAGGATGGGTATTTTTAATAAAAGGATACTTCCCAAGAAATGCTGGCGGCGAATTAATAAAAAATAATAAAAAGTATCTTCAATTATATGGAATTTATAGATAAATAGGTAGTTTCAGTGATTTTTAGTTTTTTAAAGCAACTTAAGCGAAACACATATCTGGAAAAAAATTTAAAAATAATTTACTCTTTAAGTTCTTACTTAGTAGGTTTTCCATGTAGTTACAGTTTTTTAGGTAAAATTATTTATTTAAATATTTTAAAGTAATAATCGACGAAAACAGACATAGACTTACAACATATTGTAACGAAATTCGGGAACACACTTTTATTGTCAACGTCAAAAACAGTAACCTAACTCGCCTTGGCTGTCGTTTAATTGTTTTCAAGGTAAAAACTGACTAAACAATTAAAACTGAATGAAATATCACGAAGCGCGTCCTTTTTAAAAACCGATGGAACAGTTTCGAAATATTTAGAATTATCTTCATTGTTTTTGCCGAAAGAGACCAATAATTTTAGGAGAATACTGACAGTTAAAGCAAGCAAGTATTAAAATTTTAGAAAATTAAAACTACAGGGATTTATAATAATATAATGAACTACTTAAAAACTAAACATTATAGAAAAAATAATAAGCCAAACGTAAGTAGAACCCTAAATAAACCCTACGAATCAACTTTAACTACAGAATACTAATAAAACAGTACAAAAACTAGGAGAATAATTAACGTATTTACATTTTCATATTAATATAATAAATGTCTATATGCGTTTCGCTCTAGCTAGAGCATAGTCAGGCCTAAAATCAAAAAAATCAGTGGAAATAAAATAAAATTTAAACACTAAAAACCTTTAAAAATCACTTTACAACATTCACAGTATGTAAATAAATACAAAAATTTACGTTATAATTGTAAAAAAAAAGTAGAACTGAAAAACATAAGACTCATCGAGAATCCAACCGCTACCACAAGATTAGAAGTATGAGTGTAAAACCTATGGACCTCTTAGATACTGATGCTAAGTTACTTAAATGTTATGATAATTATTATCAAACGTAAAGTAAAGATTTCGACTTTATACAAGGTGTTTCAGAACTATGGGATCAAACTTCTAGGGGTTGTTCAGCGCAACAGTAGAATCCATTTGAGTATACGAACCCATGTCCGGAAATGTGTCACTACGCCACTACGGCCCCTAATATTAATTACCTAAATAGGATCTGATGCATTTATTTTTACCTTTTGTATATGATACCATCATATACAAAAGGTAAATCATATACATCATATACAAAAGGTCATTTACGCACACGAGAACAGAACTTATATTTTAATTTTTCTTATCAGGATAGCTTTTCTAAATAATCTAAATAAATTAGCATTTATTGCTAAAAAAAATTAATATTTTTATTTTTAATTTATTTTTAAATTGTTTATAATTTTGTTTTAACTTGTTTGAAATGTTTTTTAAGGCCTAAACGGAAAACTCTTAAAAACTGGAATTTGAACACTAGAATTTTTCACTTGAAAATACTAAAATTCATCGGAGAAAAGTCAAGGAAATTAGAGATACTGTGACTAACTAAAAAAATGCATTAAATGCCTAGAAGAACACTTCAAAGATAGAATTTTGTAGTTTTTGCATACTTATGTCTATTTTTTCATTAAAGTATTAATGTTGCAAACAGGTTCAAACTAACTTGTCTTGTCGCTTCGAGGCAGGATGAAAATGAAAAATTTCAGTTTTTAGTGTTCTGCCATGGCTCACATCCTATATATGATAGAAAGAGAAAAGCATGAAGAAAGGGAAAAGCTACTTTGAATATTTTTTGACATATTTTCTAACGTTAATACATTTGTTAAAATAACGGAGATACCCTGCAATTACAAAATGGGACATAGTGTACACAATTGCACTATTTTATAAGTATTTTTGGTTTACGTAAAATTTTAGTTTACATTAATAAGTGGCTAAATCTTTTTGTGCAGAGTTTATTTAATATTAAACTTTATTTTTTTTATCTATTATCAAAATAGCTCCAAATTGCAGGTCTCAGCATAAGGATTTTTTCTCCTTCCTAACGAAAGCACATACCTAACCGCTTTCTGAAAAAAGTCACGGATCTGTCCCTGCATATATTTAGAGCCATTTTTAATGCGTATTATTATTAAAAAACTGAAATGTTTCTATACTTTACGAGTTACATGGTGAGAATAAGATTTTTAAGACGTATGCCATATAAGCGGTTAGTTATCCATTTTTAACTCTTGTAACTTAAAACCATAACATTATCACAATGCTCTACTGTATTTAATACTTAGACGTCATGTCTTATAAATCATTTAAAAGAAAAATAAATTAAATCAACCTGCACAAGCAATAAATGTTAAACATAAAGCCATGTTTAGCATTAATAAATCAATTACTTGCATTCGAGTAAGTAATGAGTTCCTTCGGATTTCTGTGTCAAGGCAGTTTAGCGGTCATAAGACACTGAAACCGAAAAAAAAATTACTCTTGTTTTCATCAATGTCAACTAGGGGTATTTTTATGGCGAGTTCTGTTTTAGTTTTATTTAGCTTACATGAGTTTAGAAGGTAAAGTGTACTTGAAAATAATTATTATTTGCCTTCCTAATGAATTCAGGGCATTATAGAAGTATGTGATAACTAGTATCAAGACTACCCAAAAAGAATTAAAGAAATTTAACAAAAAAATTATTTTGTAATTATATCAACACATACAATAAGTGGTATGATATGTAAAATAAAACATATGGTAAATGTAATGTAATGTACATACAATATCATCTATATAAAACAGTCACGTTCATTTATCGAATTAATTGGTTTCCTGACACACGTTTATTTATACACAAAATTGACAAATTACCCATTTTTACGTAATCGTTTCTATGTATCCCTTGATTGACTAATATATACAAAATCTATTTTTAAATTTAACAACTTTATTTTTGGGGTTTTGTACTATAAATACCAAGAAACTCTATTGTCCAGATCTATTATAGGATATGCTTATTTTTTATTTTTAACCGATAGCAAATTTATTTCAGATCCTTGTGCTCTGCTTAATATTAACAATATTGCGTGTGAGAAAGCTGAATTGATCGATTTATTAAGAGGATTTACTTTTTTTTAGAAAATCGGGTTTGTAAAATCAAAATAATTTTTGTAGTAGGAAAATATTCTTATTAAGTATGCGTATATCGCACTTCCAAAAGATAACAACGAGGAACTTTTTGCATTATTTAACAAATTAATTGCAAAGCAATTTAGTTTTTAACCCTTCAGAAAATCCTTTACAGTTGATTGAACAAGTATGTTCTCTGGCAACAGTGTTATCTAAGGCCTTTAAATAACTTGGTTGCAACCATTTTAATAAGAATGAAGCCAAAGATAAGTTTTCAAATTTTAATTAAAAAAAAATATTTTATACAAATATATGGTTGGGCAAAAATATAGCAACTTTTAAATAATGTTTTATATAAAAGAAATTTTTAGTAGTACTTTAAATGTAATACTTGTTCTACGATCTTATAATTGCGGAATGAATTCTGTATTTTACCAGCAAGTTTTAAGAAAAATTCAGCATGCGATATAAAATAATAATTAATATTATTAGAAATATACAGGTTAAAATTCATAAAAAGGAAAATACAATTCCAAGCATTATTTATTCTTTATTCACTTAATAGTTTTTTATATTTTATTTAAGTTAATTAAAATCTTTTCTTGCTTTTGATTCTGCAAATGAATTTATGACTGTATCAAAATTCACTTAATAGAACCCGACTTCAAAAAAATTATTTAGTCTTTCCTGCATTAAACTATTTTTTACATAATTTTATATTCCTTTAAATTGAAATTAACTATCTCGATGCAAGCGGTTACAATTAACTTAAAAAAATCCTTAAAGCCACATCTATATTCAAAGAAGTCGTCAAAGTACAAGAAGAATTCAAGAAGTAAGTTTATACTAATTCTTTTCTACAAAATTATAGGTTCTAGAAGTGGGCTATGATGTGCAAATTCATATTAAGTATGAACGTGATTCTGAGTCTACAGCAATGATCACCGTATGTACGTTGAAGATACGTATATACTTGCTTGCCAGAAGTCTCCAGAATTCTGCGATATGTAGGTTGCTTCTCGAAAGTATTGCTTCTCGAACAGCATCTGCTATGACTGATTTAGAGATGCCCATTCTAGTCAATTTTCTATGATCCTCTATCCTCACTTCCAACAGATATTTTATTGAAGCCTATATAAAAGTTTCCATAATTTTTTCTGTCTATCAGATCAGGTCTTTGATACTACGTGTCTTTTATACAGTGTATCCCAAAAGTTATGTCTAAATTCATTTAAAATTCAGTGATGTGTTCGAAAAAAAAAACGCTTGGACCCATCGATTTTTATTTCAAGTTGCGCATTTTTGTACGTGAAGTTTGTATATGCAGGGTTGCTCAGAAATAAATTACGACCATCAACTTCATTTTTTCAAATGAAAGCACCTTTTTTTATTCATCTTTAAATTTCGTGAAATTCTACGTATGAATAATTCTACGTAAAATAATAATTACATTATTCAATGTGTTACTACCAATTTTACAGCACCAAACAAATCACATAAAACATTTTTCGTTCTAATGCTCTGTACCGTAGTATGGTATGTAGTGATAAATTAGCGCATTTCTCAAGTACATATTATACTGCAGTGCAGAGCCGCCGAGTTCTATATGGAGCTCTGTGCTGTAGTATAGTATGTAAATACGCGTCCCGGTCCCTTCCATATATCTGCATGGTCTGTAATTCTTTTAAAGTCTCTCCATCTGGGTCTCCTCCTTGCTGGGTGTCCTTTCCACGCTATCTTGATCGGTAGTCATTAGGTGCTCTTTGTATATGTGCAGCCTACCTCAGAGACTAGGATCTTCTGGCTTTCAGTATAGGTCTTGGAGTTCGTCATCAATCATTGTTTTTTCTGTTTATCGTAGTGCATTCGTCTTAATGCGATATTGCTCCTTCTTTGGATCCCTGTCGAAATCAAATATTCTTCTCTGGATTTTCTTTTCAGCCCGCTTTAGTAGAAGCTCATTGTGTTTTGTAGGAATGCATGTCTCACAATCATATAAGATGATCAGTTTGCGACAGCCTGGTAGATCCTCTGTTTCAACACTATCGCAAGCAATAGGTATCCATCCTTATATTCTGACCAATTCTGTCCCTAGAGGGCTGTCGGGTAATGTGCATGTATTTGATTTTTTCCTCGTCGATGTTGAGGTCCATTTTCTTATATCCCTTTTTGAGTTTTAGGAAAATTTCCTTGACTCCGACAATATTATTCTTCGATCCACGTCAATGTCATCCGCAATTGGATTATCTCTGGCGCCTGATTAGTAAATACTTCTGTTTATTTGGGTTACCAAACAGATGAAGTGGCACGTGATCGTTCTGCGCCGGAGGTGTGGCCTAGAGCCTCGATAGGGTTTATGACTTGGGGTTTTATTGAATTTTATTAGTCGAGCGGCTTTAGATCGTTTTGGATGAATTTTCTGCTATTCGAATATTTGAATCTTCGCAATATTGAAAAGTTGAGATTGTGTTTATTTTTTTGTTAATTTGTTTGTTAACAAATAATGGCTGACGTGCCACGTACACCTCCATTGTCACCCCCCAAGAAAAGAGTACGAAAACATTTGACCATTGCGGAAAAGGAAGTGATTATGAACATATATAAAACATGTGATAACTAGCATCCAGCATACAACAAAGTGAAAAAAGTCCAGTTCACAGCAGAAGCAGCAGGTAATAAATATTTTTAATATACAGTGTATCCCAGGATGAGATGATGAAATAATTTTAATTTTTTTACATAACTATAAACATAATGTGTAAAAAATGTATTAAAATAAATGTAGTAATTGTTCCTTTTTTAAATAAACTAACTTGTTATTCCTTCTTTCATTTTAAAACACATATTTAAAAAAAGATAAAAGCTACTTAAGTAATTCTCAAAACCAGATTATGATCATAAAATTATATTTTATATAATTTTATGATCAAAAAGCGCCCCCTGAGCGCTCGATTGTTGCTCAGGTATGACAATTTTTATTGGTCCTTACTATTATAGGCAAAACTTCCAGCGCTCAGGTAGCGCTCGGTTCTGATGAACCTGGCCAATTACACCCTAAATGTTTGACCTGGCACGATTACTTAAAAGGGATTATTATATCATTACCTGGCACAACCTCAACATCGGTTTGGACCCATTTTGCAGGCGACCGTATTATATTAAAAAAAAAGCTGGTTACAAAGCAAAAATGTACGATAAAATAATATAAAATAAGTAGGCATAATTCTCCTCGTCTAAACCTGCCAAGGTTGCATCGATGGGCGGGCCTATATTTCGCGCACATCATTTACTCCATCTGTTCGGTAATCCGACTATAGTAATGTTCATCTTCTTTATAGCCATATCTAGGACTATGTTAAAGAGTAGAACGACCGTCCATCTCTCTGCCTCAATCCACTTATGACCAAAAATTCTTCTGTTATATGGTGTCCTACTTTAACACAACACCTGATATCGTTCATGCATAAGTTCGTAAGAGTGATGTTTTTCTGTCGTATATACTTATATTTGTCATGGCTATCCAGGCATTATCGCGTATTGTAAGCTTTTCTAAAGTCCATGAACAGCTGATAATTGTTTTTATCGAATTCCCAGTGCGTCTCCAGTAGTTGTCGGATTTTGAATATCTGGATCTCTTTGGTCTAAATCCACACTGATGATAGTCACCAACTTGCTGTTCCGCATATGATGATATACAGCTCAATAACACAGTGGAGAGTATTCTCCTGAATTTGTTATATTTTATGAGGTCTCACTTCTTATGGATGGCGATAATAAGACCCTCGTTCCATTCTCTAGCATTAATTTATATAGTTCTATGTGAAGTTGTATTCCTCCATACTTTAGGCATTCTGCTGGTATTGTGTCGTAGCCAGCAGCCTTGTTATTTTTAAGTTTGTTGATGCCACTATTATTGCTTCTTTACATCTATTTCCGCCGTCTGGTATGTTGTGATCTCTGCTGCTTGGATACCGCATTTTGCATTAAATACTCTTTTCATATTTTAAGTATTTCTGTTGTCTCGATTATTAGTTCGTTCCTATCGCTTTTTAGAAAAAACAGTAAATATCAAATCATGATTTAAAAGAAATCAGCTGATTTTCGATGATCTTTAGTCCTTCCTTTCAAGGAACATTTTATCGAAGCCTCTATAGAAGTCATCTCATTCATAAGGAATGCTGTTTTTTCTGTGAATCACATCTGGTCTTTGATACTACACTTCTTTTATATAAGAGATTGTGAAAAAACATACAGGTTCATCCAGAGTTCGTGTACTGTTCTTAATTCTCCATATCTTTTTAAGTTTAGACCTCTGAATGGCGGCAGCATCATTTTTTCGGAAAATTAATAAATACCACATCATGATTTAAAAGAAACCAGCTGATTTTCGATGATCTTTAGTCCTCCTTTTCGAGGGACATTTTCACATAGGGAATAAGTTTTAATTTCACATAGGATAAAGTTTTTTTTTCTTTCTCACTTCCAACGTTTTATTTAAGCCTTTATAGAAGTCTTCATACTGCAAGGGAATTTAGTTTTTTCTGTCTATCAAATTTGATCTTTAATTCTCTGCCTCATATGAGAAAAAACCTGCAGGTTCGTCCGAGTTCGTGGATTGTTCTTATTTCTTCCCTTCTTTTTAAGTTTAGCACTGTGAATGAGGGTTTTACTGGATATCTTTTTTATAAAAAAGTAGTAAATAATTAACAATAATTTGAAAGAAACCTGAAAATGGTCTGAAAATGGCAGAAATTCAGTTATGACTTCAGTTTTCTTAAGATGAGTTCAAATAGAACATTTTTAGCTCGTATTTATAATACATTTCACGCCTATTCATATGCATACCCTGGCTTCTTTTTTACTATCATGACTGTCTTCTGGTTAAGTGTCTGCCTCTTCATAGTGTAATTTACGAATTCACTCGTCTACCTTAATATTTTTATCTTCTTAAAAAAAAATCAAACGGAAGTTAAAAAACACTAAAAAAAATTCTAAGATCAATGTATATTTCTTAAGAGATTAAGAGAGAAATTTCCTGGAATTAATTATTTCTTCCAAAATTATAAACTAAAATCTAAAAAAAATGATAAACTCCCAAATGATTTGGCTTTTGTCAAATTTTTTCATTAGTATTACTAAAACTACTTTCAAAATTCTTCAGTTTTTCTTATAGCAGGATTTAATCGGTTTAAAATCTTAAGATCATTAGACAAAGCAGTATTTTTGATGAGCAGAATTCAAGACTGAACTTCGCAGGTCACATAGGTTGCCAATTTATTTTGTGATTAAAAATTTCCTTCTAAGCCAAACCCGAGTTACTAGCATAGTCGAGCAAGCGCATTTTGGATCTTTTTACTTTTATACTCAATGGTACGCTGTCCAGTAAAATGATAAAAGGTTCTGTCATTCCGGCATCTGTGCAGTATAAATTAATTAAAGTGATTTAGCTCCTTTTAATATTTAATCAATTAGAAAACATTTAATACATAAAAAAAATCACTACAAAGGTATTTATTGATAAAAAGAATTATTGTATATAGGAGACATGTTAAAGATTGTTAAATATTGCAGTATTTAATTTATTATTCTTTTAAAGCTCATGATATATTCGGAGGTTGTAATATCAAGATTTGTCAAGTATTTTCACATTCTCGTCACAGGTCACACGTCACAAGTTGAGAAAGCACTCAAAAAACTTAAAGACACAAAATCACATAATCTGACTCAGATAATATCATCGCGGAGATGTTAAAATTTCTTGATCTCAAAGGTGTCACCTTGCTGCACCAGATCTATCAAATCAAAAACTATAGACGAAAAAATGGCCCGAAGAATGGACGAAATCCGTATACATTACACTACACAAAAGAGGCCCAAAAGATAAATGCAATAACTACAGAACCATCGCCCAAATAAATCACGTAACCAAATATTATTGCATATCATACAAGAAAGACTTAGGAGCTATCTTTTTCCTAATATAGACCCAGAACAAGCAGGTTTTGTGCCAGGTCGAGGAACCAGAGACCAAGTCCTAAATCGGAGACAGATGATTGAAAAGCTATTTGAATACAAAGTCCTATGATATGTTTCCTGAACACTTGCAAAAACTGCAAATATCGTAAAGTAAATTTATTTTTAATTTATGAAAATATAACCGAAACTTGAAAAAAAAAATTAATATTTGGTTGGTTGCATGTAAAAGATCCTTTCTTACATCAGTTAGCTGTTTCATACATGAACTGCTGTAGTTACCCTTGTGCAAAATTAAGTTTCTGAATAAATGTGCAGGACGTCAATCTAA
This sequence comes from Anthonomus grandis grandis, assembly GCF_022605725.1. Taxonomy (NCBI): domain Eukaryota; kingdom Metazoa; phylum Arthropoda; class Insecta; order Coleoptera; family Curculionidae; genus Anthonomus; species Anthonomus grandis. Next base: position 17,043,695 of record NC_065548.1, on the reverse strand, counting down.
GGCGTATAAATATTCGTTTTCGATCAGCCTTACTTTGCAGTTGTTTTCTTTTTAAAACTGCTTCAGTATTTAATGGTCTTCCAAATTCGCTTAGGTCCATTTTCAATGCTAGTTTTATGATAAAATAAAAAATAGTATTTTCTTTCTTCCATGATTTTTAGATTACTCATTTTTTTCTTAACTGCTGTCTATGTAATTTGATATGGTAGAAGTTTTTGTTCTTATAATAATTGTACTTTTGCTTTGGTTATTTTTTTGGTTATTATTAATTTCTATGACCCATAGGCAGTTGAGCCTGTCCACTTATGGATAAACGATTAGCCTATACTATGTATAAAATCAGGGGATAGAAATGTCATACAGATATCTTTCCTCATCAAGGGTGTCAAAGGGTTTGATCATTAGTAACATATTTTTTTAATGATAATTTTTTTTCTAAGTAAGAAGTCGACTCAGCATCAATCAAAATAAAAAAATATGTGGATTTCCAACTGTCCCGTACGAAAAAGTCTCTAAACTAAGCAACGGTTCATCACGAGTTAATAATATTCCTTAACATAAGAAGGTCAAATAAATTGACTCAAATTGCCTTATAATTTAGAACAGTGCCTTGTTAAACTCGTATAACAAAAGTGGCTTCTAGGGAGTTACACAATATTTAATATAGCATAATATTTGTAGTAAAAAAGATCGAAAAAGCTATAATGTTTTACTAACGGATAATTATCTACTAAAAAATTTATGATCAGAATTATCTCGTATTTCTGAATAATATTGTGAAATATGACATGAAAAAAAATATGTATATTTAATTAATAATTTTATAACAAAAAAAAAGTTACTCAAAATCAAGAAAAATTTTAATGGTCAAGAGAACATAAAGCATAGAAGTGTGTTTTTGTGTGAACCACGATATTTAGAAAGTTTATATTGTGATCCTCGGGATACTACAAAAAAAGATGCAAAATATATTTATTAAATTTTAAAAATAAATAAAATTATATTTATATCAAACGACAATATCATTACAAATTGTAAATACTCTCTTGGGGAACTTTTATAGTGTGGTGCAAAATCATTTTATATTTTGGCATATTTTTTTTGAATTCCGAGACTAATTCCATTTTAAAATTAAATGTAAATTGTTCTATTTTATTTTTATTTTTTACAACTATTATTAGGTCTAATACTTTTGAAGAAGTTTAAATGTTTTTTTTTTAGATTTATTTAAAAAGTTTTCTAATATATTTTTTCGACCATAATTTTTTATTTTAAAGATTGCGCGGTCGCTAATTTTAGTCTCTTGAAATTAAATTACACCACAAAATAAGGCAAAGTTATTAAAAAATAAAAGATATCCCTAGATACGTCACCTAGAGCTACTTGTATTTTCCCAATTTTTTTTCGAAATTTCATTATAGGGTTAATTGCCAGTAATTGACCAGAAGCCAGTGCTTGACCATTTTTATAATTTACCGCCTAAAATAAGAAAACGCCGTTCTTTTTATCCATTTTGATTGGTCTTATAGGACGGCCAATCATACAACTCTTATTGCCAGCCGCAATTTTCTAGCAGTGACCAGTTTCTAGTAGACCGTGAGGCCAGAGGACAAAAATGGTTCATGGTAGAATACCATGTGCCATTTGGATATATGAATATTATGTATGTAAGAATTAATTTAATTTTAAAACTACACTCCTCCCCCCCCTGAGCTTTTCTCGGAAAACCAAATGAAAAGTTGTATGAAAATTTGTTGTTTTTTCACGGTAGCATACCATATGCCTATGTTCGTAAAAGAAAGTTTACAATAAACAAATGCCGGAAAATCATCGGCACACGTGCAGGACTGCCTCTAAGGGGTCTTACGGATTCCTTAACTTGTTAAAAAAATTAAAATTTTTCATAACAGTATACCATGTGCCTTTACAAAATATTGAATAATTTTGACACAAAATGCACGTATACCAAATCGCACAGTGATCGGCCGAGCCAAAATATTTTTTAACCTTATAAACATTTGTTAAAAATTTAGGTTAAGTTTTCATGGTAGTATACCATATGCCATTTTAAGAACATACAAAATAAGAATGTATTAATCATATGCTGTATTGGCACATCGATCATACTGTTCTTAAGTAGTGGCACAGGTAAACAAACCGGTCAAAAATTGAGGTTATGTTTTCATGGCAGTATGCCTTATGCCATCTTGGTAGCTATTAAATAATGATGAAATAAAGTGGTTTTTAAAAAGGCACAAGGTTCTGGTAAAGCATAACCTCAAAAATGAACATTAAAGTTTCCAAAAATTTAAGTTTGGTTTTCATGGTAGTATACCTTGTGCCATCTTGTTTGCTATTAGATAATGATAAAATAAAGTGTTTTTTAAAAAGGCACGATGTTCTCTTTAAGCATAACCCTGAAAATAAATTCTAAAGTTTGAAAAAGTCAAGGATTCCAAGAGGTCGAATCGTGCCGTGCCGTTCGTTCGGACGTTCGGGGACGTTCGATCGAACGTTAAATGGCTTTACATATCTGTTAAATTCTATCGTAGGTCGACAAAGATGGTGTTTCAACCCCGGTATTCGTAGTACTTTAATTTCCATTTTTCAGCAGTGCTCGAAGACTGCGGACTAAAAAATAAACAAGACGTCACTAATGATTTAAAAAAATGTCAAATTCGAAAGTTTCAAGAGCGACTTAACTACCTCATGGATAATTTTAAGTCAAAGATGAATCCTTTTTCAACAGATGTTCGAAAAGATAAACTGTTTCAAATCGCTACTGGCGAAAGTGTTTCAGAACAAATTGAGCAATGGTGTTTAAACATTAAACAGAATGGCAAAGCCATGAGAAAAGACATGATACATTCCTGCAGCGAAGACGTAAACCGTTTTGGTAAATATCAAATTAAAAGAAACAAAATTTTTAATTTTGCCAGCTCTTCCAAAAAGAAACGGAAGGTGACGGTGGCAGGAAAGATTAAGGAAATGAAGGTTCACAGAGACCTATTCGCTAGGGTTCTAGGAATTGTTGTATCTTCTAAAGAAGAAATTGATTTGAATAAGGTTAGTATTAACATTAACATTAACAAATTCAAAAAGAAGCCATCTCGCAACGTTACTTTTTTTTTGCTTAATGTACGTTCGTAATGCAATTAAACTTTGACTTACAACTATACGTGGAAACTTCGTCGTTTTTCAGGATGGGTAAAGCAAAGCTATGGAAAATTTTTCAAGGTAACGAAGTATACATTGATACCTTGGCAAGTATAAGCGATGTCGCATGCGATATAAATAGTAAAGCGTACGAGTCCTGCTTAAAAATCATGGAAAAATTTGGGTGCGAGATGTACGCCACAAAAAAAAAATGGTTTGATTAAGTGCAACTCGGTGAATGCCGCTCGTAAGTCTTTGTTCTAGTAGAACTTTGCCATGAGTCACAACACCGAATTATTTAAATCAACAGTGACCAACTTCGAGCCGAGTATGATACCTCCATGTCAGAGTGAGCTGCAGCAACATTTATTGCTTACAATGTATATCAGTAGCATGTGGTGTAGAACCACCGAATACGCACCCACCATATTAAATCCACCTAATAACGGATGGATATTGAAAAGCGAACAACAGTACGGTATTGAATGGTTTAAAGGGGACCAAATGCCAGACAACGTTATTGATATTTTAAATGCATCAGTTGAAGAAGGTAATGAACTTATACACACTATAAGTTCATTTTAAATTCACCTTTCAATTTTCAGAAACAAATAAAGACGTCTTGTTAGAGCCATCGATTGAAAAAAGTTAACGTTTTGGTGTAAATTGTAGCCATGCAAAAGTAGCAATAAAAATACATTAAACAAAAATACTTTCAGTTTATGAAACTCCCGAACATCGTAATGCTGCAATCGCTGCTGAAATTGCTGCCGAAGGAGGTAAATACAATTTTATAAAGTACCTAATAACGAATTACCTATAATTAAAAAAATTAAGCAGTTAATTAAACGTATACAATACATTGAAAAGCAAACTGAATTAATGCTAGCACTAATAAATAAAAACGATTATATATATAATAATAAAGACGATTTAGATGATGACAGTGAAGGAGAAGGAAGTGAGGAACAGGAAGAAATTAATTATGACATTAGTGATGATGATCTGGACAGTAGAGAAAGTGATGCATATGATGAAGCTGATGATGGAGAAATAATTTTTGTATAATTTATAGGGCAGTAATAAATTAGTTTTAATTAATTTACTTCCCTAAACATAACGTATGAATAAAAAGTTTTGAAAATCTTGTTTATAATCATTTTTTGCTTATTAATAAAGTTATTTAAATTCATTTTTAGGATAATGCTCAACGAGAAACTTGTGCCTTTTTATACATAGTTTATACACGATCTGAAGTTTTATTTTAACAAGTTTTTTTCAGTATACTACCATGAAAACTTAACCTAAATTTTTAACAAATGTTTATAAGGTTAAAAAATATTTTGGCTCGGCCGATCACTGTGCCATTTAGTATACGTGCATTTTGTGTCAAAATTATTTAATATTTTGTAAAGGCACATGGTATATTGCCATGAAAAAATTGTAATTTTTTTAACAAGTTAAGGGATCCGTTAGACCCCTTAGGGGCAGTCCTGCACGTGTGCCGATGATTTTCCGATAGGCCGATAGGCACATGGTATACTACCGTGAAAAAACAACAAATTTTCATACAACTTTTCATTTGGTTTTTCGAGAAAAGCCCAGGGGGGGAGTGTAGTTTTAAAAATAAATGAATTCTTACATACATAATATTCATATATCCAAATGGCACATGGTATTCTACCATGAACCATTTTTGTCCACTGGCCTCACGGTCTATAGTGTGTTTATAATTTTACAAAGTAAGGGTGTTTCGCGGGTGTGGATTTTCTAACTTAAATAAGAAGCAAGGTAAGTAGATACTGACCTTAAAATCTCTTCATATCTTCGCCATCACGCTAGGTGTAAAAACATTTTTATTATTAACATGCTCAGTAAAGATTAGTGATCAGCTCTATGTGTATAGTTTTATTTTTTATTATTATTAAATATAGATAAAAAGACTTGTCAACTACTGCTTTTTAAAAATACTTGTTTTACCAGTTGTTGAAAAAGTGGTCAAAAACTAGAATTTTACGTAAAATAAGGAAATTCATTGCTTCTCTATTTAAAAAAATTAAAGATTTTTACAGAAATACATTGCTATTAAAAACATGTCTTCTTGTTGTTGATTTCCAGTATTTAACCACTTTTCTATAGTGGTCAAGTACTGGGTGGTCAACAAATAGTGATTCATATCACTTGATAGAGAACGCTAACATATATTTTTTTAGAACATGGCTGCCCAGTCAAAAAAGGTCTTCTTCAAATATAGCGAGGAAGACCTAACTAAAGCTATATCTGATGTAAAACTAAAAATATGTGGTGTATGTGAGGCGGGAAGAACATATAATGTGCCCCATTCCACAATTATAAATAAACTTAAGAATAACAACATTTCTGATACAAGAAAAATGGGTCCACAACCATGCTTAACCTCTCATGAAGAAACACTTATTGTTAAATGGGTTGTAAGCAATGCAAAAAAAGGAATTCCGTTAAATAAAAATGCTCTTTGTCAAACAGTTTCCGATATTGTCAGCGCGAAACTCCATTTAAGGATGGTGTTCCAGGCGATAAATGGTTCCAGCTTTTTCTTAAACGTCACCCTCAACTGAGTCAACGACATGCTGAATCTATTAATCATGCTAGGGCAGCTGTCACCGAGCAAAGCATTAGAAAGTGGCACAATGAAATGAAACAGTACCTAGAAACAGAAAATTGCCTGGATATATTTGAAGGTCCAAGAAGAGTCCTTAATTCCGACGAATCCGGTTTCGAGTCAAATCCCAAGTTCAGACTAGTGCTTGGACCTAGAGGAATAAAAAATTTTTATCAAATAAAATCGGGTTCTGAGAAGGAACAAATAACAGTCCTTTTTACTAGATCAGCAGATGGTAACCTTTATCCCCCAATGTTCGTTCTTCCTTATGAAAGGATACCGGCCGAAGTTTGTCGCAACACACCACCAGACTGAATAATTGTACGGTCAAAAAAAGGTTGGATGACTTCCAAGACGTTTTACAATTATGTATGTAACAATTTGTTACCAAAACTAAAAGATATGGGGGTTAAATTACCGGTACTCTATCTAGTTGACGGTCACAAATCGCACTTTACTTATAACCTTTCCAAATTCTGTAAGGATAATGGTATTTTGTTATTTGCTTTATATCCTAATGCAACTCACATTTTACAGCCGGCAGATGTCTCCTTATTTAGGCCTTTAAAAAATAATTGGAAAAATACTGTTATTAGCTGGAAACGAAAAAACTATAACAGTCCAGTTACAAAGGCAGTCTTTCCAGCTTTGCTGAATGTTGCAGTGGCTGACATCTCCGCAGAAACAATCAAAAATGGGTTTAGAAAATGTGGGCTGTTCCCATTTAATGCTAAAGCAATTGATTTTGCAAAATGCATGAACGATGAATCACGAAGTCAGAAAATAATGGATTCAAATGAAGAACCTGATAAAGCTAGTAAAGCTTCTGAATTCGACGTGCCGCATTTATTATACTTAGAATCAACAATGTTACCTAAAAGAGCTAATGAATTTAGGGAAGCTTTAGCTGCCACAGGAAAGTGGAGAGGTGAAGAATCTGAAGGAGTTATTTTATGTTTGGAAAAAACTGAGATTGTGTTGTAAAAATGCCGAAATAAAAGAAAACAAAAACGGTAACCAAAATACCTTACCATTGCCATCTTCCCCCATTGCTAAAATAGTTGAAATTCAACAAAAAACTCCAATGAAACAACCAAATTTACATCAACATCAAAGAGATTCTTCACCACATTCAACTAGTGCAACACCAAGTACATCACATTCTCAAAATAAAACTCTCAATAAAATCAATTATGATGGATATAAGGAGTCATCCTGTCATTTCTCTCCTTCTCAGCCTAGTTCTTCAACACCTAACACCTTGTCTCTGGTAAAACCTCAAAGTCCTCTTTTAGGTTTAGATTTAAGCGGTACTATTGATGTCGATTCACGAAATATTAGTTCGGCATTTTTAGATTATATTTTATGGCTCGAGGAAACTCCTGAAAAAAATTAGTCCATAGCTAAAACAAAATATAGAGAAAGGTTGCCATATGCTGCGACATCAAAAAAATGGATTTCATTTCATGAAGAAAAGGAAAAAAATAAAAGAGAAAAGGAGGAAGCAAAGACACAAAGAGCACTTATAAGAAAAAGAAGAAAAATTAGAAAAAGCAGTAAAAGCACCACCAAAACTAAAAAAAAATTAAAAATGTAAGCTCAGATTCAGAAAGTGAAAATGAAGAATGGAGTTCTTCGGGTTCAAGTAATGAGGATTTGCCAGAAGACTTCAATGATCTAAAAAGAAAAGGAGAATTTATTATTGCTGCTTTTCCTGGAAAGAAGAAAACATATAATTATGTTTGTATAATACAGAACTTTTTTAGTGAAGAAGAAATAGAGGTTCAGGCCTTAAGACCAACCGGGGATTATAAGACTATTTTTTCTGTTATTGAAAATGATGTGAGAGCTATTATATATTATATATTATAAGTCTCAAATAGTATGTGTATTGGAAACCCCAGAACTAATTGGTACTGAGGATAGAATTAAATATAAGTTTTCTAAACCTATTTCTGTTTAAAACAAAACTTAATTATTTATAATCACCTTTAATAAAAATCTTCGAAATTTGTCTTGTGTTTTATTGCAAGTGCCGTTTGGCTTGTATGAATTTGTTCAATAATTATTCAATAAAAGAATGGTCAATTACTAAAATATAGTGGTCAAGTATTAGCATCAATTGGTCAATTACTAGAAGTGGGTCTTTTCAATCTATTATTTTTTTCTTTTCACTTTACAAAGCAAGACCGATTTTTTTTTTACTTAGCATGAATCCTATTAGTGCAAAAAGTTGAGAAAAATTACTAAACTTGTATAAAATGGTAAAACGAAAATACATTAAAAATCTATTCTTCAAAGTTTTCCTTAACTGGTCAATAACTGGACAATTGACCCTAATCAATAACTTCTTCAACGTCTCTCTTTTTATCTTTAATACAGAGTATCAAAATTTAAATGATAAAAATGTTGCAACTTTTATGTTAAAAATACATAAAAAATTTTAATACCTCAAGGGGTTATTTACCAATAACGTTATTACTAATTTAATTTTAAAAAACCATCAACTTAAAAAAGAGGCAATTATATATTTTTCTTTATGTTAATGGTAAATATAATTATTTTGCATAATTAAATCATTCAGCAGGAGACGGGTGTTTAAACACACATCTGAGTAAGAAAACAAAGTTTCAAATAAACATTAATTTGTTTATTATTTACGTCACAGATATGTAAATTTAATAAGAAAACTGGTTAAATAGATGATTTTTTCGCACGCCGTATTGTATATAATTGCGTTGCAGATACATCAACTGCATAAAGTATTTATGTATTCACTTTGGTAATATGCAAAACCGCAAACAAAATATTGTATCGTTAGAACTGAATGCTAATAAGGGTGCTGGATCATAAGAAATCTCTCTTATCCCTGTACTATTTATTCAAGCAGTGTCTTGATTCTGATATATTCCCCAAACTATGTAACACTATTAGTGTTAGCAAAAATTATGTTAAAAACTACTCACCAATTAATATTATTTCTGCAATTCCAAAACTATTCGAACATATTGCTACAATGCTACAATAACCCTGAACAACAATTTCAAAGAGATAATTGTAGATCAGCAATATGATCTTATCTATGATCTAGGTCAGTAGACCAGCTTATAATATGTCTTCTTATATTTGATTGTTATCGTTATCTGGTGTTGGTTGACGAATGTGTAGTTCAGTTACTATATACTTCCTTCCTAATAAGAGCAGGTAAGTAATATGTTTAATAAAGAATTTTTAAATAAAATTAATATTTTCTCATTTGTCTTGAGTGAGATATTGCACGATTTTCTAATAATGAGAATATTTTGTTGGATTTGGTGGTTTGAAAAATAGTTTATTAATATCTCATATACATTTTATGGGTATCATGTAGGTTTATGATACCCATCTACGAGGAGTCTATTATTGGCATTTATGACTCTAGTATCCAAAAATAAGATAGAGTGATTCTCTTTAAATTCTAAAGTAAACTATAGTCTTGGATGAAACGAATTTAAAGCTTAAAAAATCTCGCCATCACCCTCCGTAGGCACAGAAAAAAATGGCACAAAAAAAAGATAGTTTGATCAGACAAGTATTTTATAATTATGTTATCACTACATCTGAGCAAATCAATGATATACAATTATCGGTTCTAAGTCCAAGACTTTCTTGATAGAAATTTCGGTTAAATTCGAAATAACTACTTTTAATATAATAATCAAACATGCTGAAAAAGTTACTCAAACATAGTGTGGTATTAGGTGAAATCATTGACCATCATCACTGACGGTACCACTGATAAACTGCTTTTTTTTGCTGACTTCATAATTCGATAAAAGAGACCAGCGGGTTAAAGTTGAATTTAAAGTTTTTTTTTCCATTTTTAACAATGTCCGGGGTTCCCCAGAAGTCTCGCCTGAAATGACTTTCTTTAACATTTTTATCAGTGATCTTGCAAGCCAGCTATATTTTAACTACATACTCTTTTCTGATGAAATTGTATGCCACTATTAAAAGCATGCAGGATGTGGCTAGTGGGATGTGACTTACAGAATATTGTTGATTCAGTTTTTTCTTGGTGCTTAAATAATGATAAGTCAGGTAAGTAAATTTATCAGGTCTCACTACAATATTGTTTAGGACAAAAAACAATTGTAATTATATTGTAACGAGAAACAAGATACATTTATTTTATGAACTTTTCATTGATCTTTGTGAATGTCTCATATTTGGCGTATCTACTCTTATAAGTAGAAGGCCATACTTTGTTGTAAGTTTTGTTCACAAAGTTCTTATCAACATGGTTTGAAGTATTAACAATAATAATAATTATTTAAGACTCGACTCTGCCGTAAATAATTAAAATTTTTATGGAGCTGCAAGTACCTTATGGTAGCAAAATAGAGACTGAACGTGTCCCAATAAAAAAAGGCATCTTTCAAGGCGACTTACTAAGTTTTGCCTTGCAATGAATCCTCTAACCGGCTAAATTCAACTATAATATACAATACAATCAGAGGACAAATACGATTGAAGGGGTACGATATGGACATCGAGGCATTGGGTAGTGACGAACTTACAAATATACAGGGTGGTCCATTTAACTTAAGACATCGCAATATCTCGAAAACTAAACATATATCCAGAAAATATTTCATGTGAAGTTTAAATGGAAAGCTCTATTTATTTAATAGTATCTGATTTAGCGTTAAAAAATAAGTAAATTTCATCTCACACTTTTTTACATGGGACCTCTCCTTTTCAAGATATTAATTCTTGATTCTTTTACGAATTTTTTCCTTGACAATGATATTTGCCCTTGTAGGTAGTATCTGATGATCTATCAAAAGGGGTGAAAGTATCTTGTGATAGAATTTTATTATCAACAGAATCGAAAACTTGAAAATAAAACGTACAAAGTTCAAATAAAAGAAATTGAAACAAAAAAAGTCAGAAAGTTATTGCAATAAATGTTCAAAGTGTTTGACCTCCCACTGCTATACATATTTCGACTCGTTTTCTAAACAATCGCAAAACAGAGTGCAGCACCTGTGGAGTTATCTGCCCGCAAACCTCCGTGATTCGCAGCTTCATTTTTTCGGGAGTCGTTGGTGGATCGCGATATCAGATCTCCTTCAAATAACCCCATAGAAAAAATCTAAGGGCGTCAAATCAGGTGACCGTAGTAGCCAGTGGACTGCACCACCGCGACCTATCCCACGTCCATTGAAGTCACGATCCAACACTTGGCGCGCAACGCGTGAATAATGTGCAGAACAACCATTATGCTGGTACCACATATTTAGTCTCACTTCAAAACACACATCTTCTAAAAATACTGGTTCAATCTCCAGCAAAAAATTACGGTATTTTTGGCCTGTAAGGACACCATTAATAAAATAAGGTCCTGTGACTTTATCATTGCTGATGCCACACCAGACATTCCCATGGCCGCTGATGTTCTATCCCTCGAAACCACCTGGGATTTTCAACTGCCCAATAATGCATGTTATGACGATTAACTACACCATAGTTTGTAAATGAAGTTTCATCGGTGAATAAGACGCGCATAAAGAAATTGTTATTTTCATGCAACTGATTTTGGGTCCATTCACAAAACAACACTCGATTTTGGAAATCATTCCCGTGAAGCTCTTGATGTAACGACAAGTGATACGGATGAAACTTGTGGCGTTTCAAAATTCTCAGGATACTTGTTTTGGAGATTCCAGAAGCAGAAGAAATTGATCGTGAGCTGACACCAGAATTATGGGCAACTGCAGCTAAGACGGTAATTTCATTATTTTCACTGGAAATGCTTCTCTTTCGTGATTGATTTATCGTTCTCACACTTCACTCGCCATTGAGGATGTTGCATGGTATACAGTTCAATGGCTCTATTAATATTCCGTTCAGATTCACCATAGATAAAGACCATTTCAACTTTTTCATTTATTGTTAGGCATTCCATAGTCACTTAACAAAATAGTCAAATACTTGATAACTGAACGAATACTGTAAACCAAAATAATCTCTCATTTACTTTATTCATCAGTATTTGTTTACAATCGCCTGAAATACCTGGGATAAACACGTGAGATCTGTTCACTATAGAAAATTTTCGCATCATAACAACTTGCATTGATCATTAATCAACAATGCCTTGTCACAACAATATTGAAGAATTGCTGAACCAAAGCTATTCCTGTTTCAAATGTCATTGTCAAGGAAAAAATTCGTAAAAGAATCAAGAATTAATATCTTGAAAAGGAGAGGTCGCATGTAAAAAAGTGTCAGATAAAAGTTACTTATTTTTTAACGCTTAATCAGATACTATTAAAAAAAATAGAGGTTTCTATGCAAAAAAATGAAGTTGACCTTCATTTGATTTTGAAGACGTCCACTCAAGGTCAAACCAATGACGTCATTTTATGGCTCCTTGAAAACTATTTAAACTTCACATGAAACATTTTCTGGATACATGTTTAGTTTTCGAGATATTGCGATGTCTCAAGTTCAATGGACCACCCTGTATAGGTGTAAAGTTGACGCGAAAAGTGGACTATCAAGCAATAAAGAACGAACTAACCACAAGGTTCGTGAAAAAGGTGAGACAGGTATTACGGACCAATTTTAACAGCAAAAATATGTTTAAAGTATTAAACACATACGCTTGCTCAGCACTTGGTTTAATTGGAGTGTCCACTATCGAGAACTTACAATATTAGGACCCTTCTAACAAGAGCATACAAACATCACCCTCCCTGTGTAGTGGAGCGAACAATAGTATCTCGATATCTTGGAGGAAAAGGACTCATGGATATCAACTGGATGGCCAAATAGCCAGTCTGCGATAATACGTTCAGAAACAGGCACGGACCTCTTTGTTGCATCGTGCATTAAATAGATCAGGTAGACCATGCAATGCCTCTGCGAGCCAGAATTGTGTCGACAGTATCGAGTCGCGCTACATACTGACATCAGGAAAAAATACAGAGAGATTTGGAAATACAGTTAAAGAGGGTGTGGAAGATGCAAAGAGTCCAAACGGTCCCAATTATTATTTCGACAACAGGTGCTATCCCGGAAGACCTTCGGTACTAGGAAATTATATGTGTTGGGGTACTGAATGCCCTGACAGTAATTTTCCTTACATTTCATGTACTCTATTATCGTACATTGTATTTGCATTATTGTCCTGTTAATCCAATGGCTCGACATTCGAAATGTTAATAGGTGTTAACTTGGTTCAATCTGTTGCTAAAGTTACATTTAAAACTCTTGCGCAAATAATAATATTAAGGTTAGTGAAGTATAAGATTCTTATTGTACCTAAGAACATATTACTTATAAAATGTATATCTTTATAAGCCAATAAATAAATTATATTTTGTATCATATAGTTCATGGCCATACTTATTACACTATGACCTAAAATGACTTTTTTTTAATCTCTTAATGAGCATAAGCAAATATTTTTTGTTGGATTTTCAATTAACAAGAACTTGTAATGACCGAGTACGTACTTGATATGCAGCTATCAAATATCAATTTGGCATTGGCATTGGCCTCGACCCGTTCGAATACTTTAAAAGCGCTGAAATTGAAATTATCGGTCCATAGTAGTATAAAAATAATTAATGCATTTTCAAGGTAAAATATTGGTTTGCTTCCATGTAGAACCTTCGTTTATTTTTTCTAACAATAGTAAGCTGCACCGGAAACCAACCTGCTCATTTAATTAATATGTTATTTTTAAACTTATAAAAAAATATAGGAAATTTTGCATTTTTTAATAGAACATTTGTATTCACTACATATCGCTTAGGTGTGCAACCTTTGAAGTGCATATATATAAATTAAAATATATCATGATAATGTATAGGAAGTTGTATGATAAAAATTAAGAAACATTACAAAACTTGTTTTTACATAGATTTTTTAATTTGTGTTCTTACTAAGACTAAATAATATATTCTTTTGAAATACGATTTTTTAATTTTGTTTCAAGTGCGATCGAGAAACTTTTACTTCTTAAAGCTTAACTTCTAGCTCTTTCTTACACAGGAATAATTTAATCCACAATTAGAAACCAATGAATCAAAATATTATCATTGTAATAATGTTATAAAATGCTTATTTTGTATAAAAGCTTACGGACAATTAATGATAAAAAGGAATTACTTATATTCCATTACAGGGAAAGCCCAGGTAATGTAAGTTAGAAGACCCAGGAAAAATAAAATTATTCGTAGAATCTTCTTAGTGCTACTAAAATAATAATTAAATTTTAAACATTCTATGTATATTTAAATTAAAAATACACGAGTACTTTTTAGTTATCTTCAGTAATCTTAAGCATAAACATCTGTCCATAGTTTCATGTAAAAAAATTAATTTAAACAATAAAAAGCAATTCACCTAAAGAGCTCAATTTTTATTTAAAAATTTTGCTCTTGCTTTATTCAAAAAAATACCAGTCCTTTCATACTCAATTTTAACAAAATTAAAAAATTTATTTGTTTTCATTAATAATAGAATTGTATGCCCTCGTAAGCTCTTAGGTGTGTTAAGAGTTTATAGAATAGTTTAAAGAAATTTGTTTAAAAATTGAATAAAGTTGTCCGGTAACTTTTCTGTATCTAAACACTAAAAATATTCTTTAAAAGATCTATGTGCTACTAATCATAAAAGAAAAAAAAATTCAAATAGTTTTAAAAAGGTTGATTGAATTCAAGGTTTATTATTCTATGTTATTCTTCTATGATACTTAACCCTTTGAGGATGGAATTAATTAAATTACGATGAAAACAGTTACTACCAAAAAATCTTTATTTAAATGGGTATTTGAACATAAAATAGTAAAAAAAATAAGTGTCTATTTTTGAAAAAAAAATAAACGGCGGTTATCTGGACTAACCACTAGTCACTCACTATGGTTTGTGGAAATCGTAAAAACAGTTTCTTACATCTTTTAGGCATAATCCGACGTTACATGTTGAGCACTTCCATACGGTTCGATGTGGTTCCTTGCGGCTACTGCATTGGGCACATCTAAGAGAAGTAGTGTGAATGGGCATATGAGCATCCAAAAAATTCGGTGCCACCATTTTCGTGACTTCCTATCTATTTCATACAGTGACTTTAACATGTCAAACTTGTCGACGTATCCCATGTGCCGGTTATAATCGTTAACAAGTGATGGGCATTCTACATCTTCTTTAGAGCCGTCTTTTTTTCTTCTAGAAGCAGTTTCCAGGTTGGCAGGATCGTGAAAATTTGAAATAAAAAGAACGCTTTTTCTATCCATCCACTTCAAGGCTACAATTCCTCCTGTAGATACCCGATAGTCCGATTCTCCTCTTTTCAAATGCTTATCGTCACGCAAGTCGTTTGGCATATTTTTTCTATTTTTTCTGGCGGTTCCACATGCATAAATGCCTTCCAACAGTAAACTGTTTTGCAGTTTAACCGAGTTACAAAAATTATCATAGTATAATTTATGCTTGTTACCAACTAATTCTCTAGATAAGTCCTTTATAACCCTGGCACCTAAGGATTTTTCAGTAAGATTTGAAACTTTACCCGTATAAATTTGAAATTGCGACATAAATCCTGTTTCGTCACTTCTTACCCACACCTTGTATCCCCTCTTGATCGGTTTCATCGGCATGTATTGTCGAATGCTGCTTCTTCCTTTAAAACGTATCATAGATTCGTCTATGGCTTGGTATAAATGAATTTTGATAAGAATTTGATAAGGCATCAAGGAGTGGGCGAATTTTGTAAAGCTTGTCATAATTGTCATCTTGCTTTTTCGGTTCAGTTGCGTTGTTATTCAAATGTAAGTTGCTCAACAACTAGCCAAAGCGATCCCTGGACATAGCAGGACTTATATAATCATCTCTAAGTTCAATTCTGGACGACTAATAATCACGATAGCTGGGTATAGGTTTTAATCCCATCAGAAGGTTCAGACCAATGAACACTTTTATTTCAGCTGAAGTTGTTGGCAAAAATGAACTACAATTGCCACCTTGTTTTTGAACGGTATAAAGGTTAGTTTCGAATACAATTTTTTCGATCAGATCCAACGTAAACAAATGCAAAAAAAATATCAGTAGGACTTTCTAGATCTTGTGGTATAACGGGTGTACAACATGTTGTCTGCTTTGTCCACTGTATTGTAGTATTTCTAAGCTGTAACTGTAATTGCGCTAAAGGAACCTCATCTTCAGATTCCCATTCATAGTTCGGTATAACTACAGCTGCAGGTATATCTTGCTGTTCCTCGACATCTTCTAATATATCAACGTCCATTGCCATAATATCCAAAATGTCCTCACCGGCACAAATATTATCTTCGGTAACGGAAGACACCTCTGATTCGTTATCAGATGGTATGCTACTGATTAAATTTTCAAAATCGCCAGGAGGTAGATTTTCTAATTCTTCTCACCTCCAAGTAATTTTGGACGGACCTGAAAAAAAAAGAAATAAACCCTCTGTGAAATAAATCACTAGTAATAAAAAATATCCATAGCAAATGTATATTATTCAAAATATTTCAACTCCTATTAGATTTCGAAATCACCAAGAACCAACCGCCTGAGACTATTATATTCAATTTCAAACCATTCGTAAATTTCCTGTAAACCAATATTCTTAAACTTTTCTGATACCTCTCAGAGTTACTGATGCCTGGTGGTTAGACCGGGATACCACACATTTGTTTTACAAAAATAAAAGTAATGGGCTTAACAAATTGATGATAACTATCGAAACAATTAATTTCTAACAAATAATTATAAAGAAAATATGTTTTTACCTGCCATTTTTTACCAAAACCACTTCAAAACGTGAAGCAAATGCACTTGTTTACACCAAAACAAAACAATCCTTTCACACTAACCAAATATCGAAATAAAAACCGAATTTATTGCCATCTAGAGCATGCATGTAATATTTCCATATAATATACTACTTAGGCAACACACTATGCATTGTGGTTAGATCAAATGACCGCTAGACGTTTACGTACAAATTTAATAAATTGTGGTTAGTTCAGCTAACCACTGGTCCTCAAAGGATTAAATTAAGAATGACAAGGAAATTATGTTTTTGGTACATAATTGGGCAAAGTACTAGGAAAAGACTACAATTTCCAGATAATCCAGACCATAATATAGAAATATGGCGGTATAGGCTTGCAAAGAATTGAGCCAATTTTCATTCTTCGGCGAAACGATTAAAGTTCAAAATAAGATGAGTTGTACCATTCTTACAATATTTTTAAGTAGCAGTAATGAAATAATTTTTATCGACTCCAAATACGAAAATTCCGTTATAGCTCCTTTAGAAGAAATGACTCTAAATAACCAACCTGATATTGAAACCATAAATAGCAATATAATTAAAGGCATTAAAGAAGCGGACAAACACCACTGCAAACAGAATAAAGACAAACAACAGAAGCTCACCCAAAATACGCAAAATGTTTTTTTATGAGAAAAAATTTTAAAACAAAACAGTACATCTGAAAACCTGACAGCTGAACAAAAGAACTAAAGAACTACAAAAAAAAACAAAAATATAAAGGTGTTGCGCAAGAAACTATTGAATGAAAAAAAGAGAGATTTTTAAACTAAAAATCAGCCAAGGTGTAGCAATAACAAATAAAAACCAAGGATCAGAGGACTTTCCAGAAATCAAGGCTGTAAAACTTGAAGGAGAAAAGATACTAAACGGATCAAGGATTTATTTAATATATGCTTAGAAAACGAAATAATCCCATTGCAATGAAACAATGCCATAACAAGCAATTAAGGCCCTAATAGAAAAGTCGGTGGAGTACAATAAACCTTTAGCATTGGAATTTAGCGATTTCTATAAAGCATTCGACATGATCGAACTAACATCAATAGCAGCACTGGAGGAATTTAGATATGCAAGGCCTATGGAATATATAATAATGCCACAACTGCAATACTTGAATCAACAGGCGAAATTAAAGTGGGCAGAGGGGTTCGGCAAGGGGAAACCATTTCGCCTAAGCATTTCACAGCATTGCGAATACGCAATGAAATCATTGCTTTGAGAGAATAGAGAGGCATCAATATCGATGGTGAAAGTCTAACATACCTTAGATTCGCAGATGATATCCTTCTCGTCACAGATAACAAAGTAGTAGTACAGATGCTCGAAGCAATAGTATGTAGCCTCATCAAAAGTATCGATATTCGAATAAATGCAAGTAAAATCCAAATAATAACTAATCTAGTGCCTGCACAGAGAACCAGAATAGGTGACTGAGATAAAGGAGGCACACATGTAAAAATACCTCGGGCATGGAATACAAATTTGATAGAATAATCAAACGCACGAGTTACAGCTTAGAATAGATTTGGGTCAGGCGGTCTTTTGGGAAATTGAAATACTCATATGTCTGACGAGCAAAGTGTATAAACAATGTGTGAAGCCGAAACTTTAACAAGAACAAAAAGTCAGCAGAGAAGCTGAGAGTAGGCTAAAGAGATATGCAGAGAGTCATGCTTGGAATCACTAAAATAGACAGAATATAGTTGACCACATAACTAGAACAAAATGTAGATTAATAGGTCATATGGCGAGAACATTAAACGACAATTGGCTAAAAGAATATCTAGATGATGACCACGAGAAGACAAATTGGATTTTCGATGGACATTTGTTTTTGAGTGTGGCTTAAAATTGGGTAGAGGTTATTCTGTCATGCGGGTGTATTTCAATACCTAGTATACCTATTTTGCATTGCAGAGATAAATTAAGGAAAATATATTGGAATGAATGAGTTTATTTAGGTTAAACCAGGAATGCCCATTCCTGGTTTATTCCCATTGGTGTAGGGAGCTAGATGAAACTAGAGCTAGTACGCTACCATATAGCTTTAATATTTAGTTTTAAATAGATTTTATTATTTGTTTCTATCTATTTTTATTTTATGTATGTACACCATAACCTCGCTATTATATATCATTAGCCTTGTACCATGTCTCCTTGAATATCATTTTACTCTGACCCTAATATGTTATATCTATGGCCATGGAGTTACATATTGATAATCTATTAGGTATATAATAAATATTTTTACTACCTGCAGGTCAAGTAAAACGAAATTTGCTAGCAACAAGTCTTTACAAGTTTTTGTTGTTATTTTTTTGTTCGTCCCAGTTAATTATTGTTTTAATTTGTAGTACAAAGAATAGTGAAAATCTATTTGTATAAACGAAAAATCAGATTTTCTATTACCACTCAATTTGAAATATAATAAGAATATATGAAATAAGAGAACTTTTTTACGCCTTTGTCTAAGAAATGTTCTTAACTTGAAAAGTCGTTATCAAAAATTCATGTCACACCTTACTAAGCGTCAGATGATACTTATATGAAATATATTATGTAACACATATGTTTTTGGACGGTTCCAATAACGTCATTAATACGTACGTAGAACATCCTTGAGTGTATTTCTGGATGATACTTTAACTTTTACCTATAAATGGGAATGGCATGTTCTATAAACTTTACGCGTGACATTTCAAATATGTCTACATAGTATGGACGTTGCACAAAGATGCCCATCATTTATCATAATACAAATTATAATAAATATTGAAATAACTTAGTTGGTAAATAATTTATTCAATCATTTTATGTTAAAAGCTATTTTTTAATAATGTATAATAAGGTTTTGAGGTAATTTGTTCATCATCATATATTGCTTTTTTTAATTGTTAGGTATATTGTGTTCATCTTTAGGATTATGTTTATACTAATTAATCTTAAGATTGCCCAGTTTAAAATAATTTATTCTTATTAATATCGCAATGTTTACATCAGGTAAAGTAAACATTGGCTCATTATTAAGTCGTGTAATTTAAATATACCACAACTAAATTTAGATTGTTTGTGGAGTGCGCCTTAAATAATTAGATTAAATTTGGAGATCATTATTATCCAGAGATGAAATCTATTTATTAAAGAATTAAATATTACAAAAGACACTTATTTCATTTTTTCTCACAAAAAATTCAGCTATTTATTGAAATTCATAAAAATATAACTATGTCTTTTTCTGATTTTTTTTTCATCATTCCTTTCAAGGCCGTCTCCAAGGGGAGCTAGGGCAAGAGATCACAATTAAAAACTAAATATGACATTACAGTGCTGGTAAGTTTGTGTAAGTAAGAATATTTTGTTAATAAGATCATTCACAGATTTGCAAAGAACTCGAAAAGGTTTAAATACAATTTATTTTAAGACTTTTTGCTGTCATAGAAAAGATCAAACAGAAAAAGACATTTACTTAAATTCCGGGAAAAGATACAAAATGCCTTAATGATTAAAGGATAAAACTAAACTAAGGTCTTGTTCCTATTCGATTATGGCGATATTCGTACCATAGCTTATTAACAATGGCAAATTCTATGTCAGTATAAACAAAAAAAATAAAAAGCCCGGTTTGCGAATGTCTTTTTGCATTCTATATAGAAACCATAAAACAGTAATTTTAGATAATAATAGAGGTTTATCCATGACTTGTAGTTGTAAATACCACTTATACTCATCGATCTATTAAATTTTAAGGATGAGCAACCACCGTACTTAAGATAATTTTTTATGCTTGTTAAGCCATTCAGGTGCATTTACCTAACAACATAACATACCTTATAATAATTAATCGTTTCTTTATTGTCCCTAGTAATGAGCGTGATTAATATCCTGCAGATTTGTTCAAATAGTATGATGAAATAGTTTTTAATAGTAATTTGCTTATATGATTTTATACTAAGTAATCGTTTTTTTTTCTTTTATAATCAGAGACTGTTTTTCATTTATCTAAGACTGTTAGCATTGCACTTAGATTTGAAGAATTTGGTTGACCGAATGGACCTAAGGGCATAACTGGTAGAAGAAGAAATTTCTATAACTGGTTGTTTTACTTGTTTTTTTTTTTAATTTGAATTAAAAATTAAAAAAAAATTAACTTTGGGGAAAAATGATTATTTTAAAAGCTGCTTAAAACTATCATTGATGTAAAAATATATAACAACTTATTTATTAATGTAAAATTCATAGTGTGAGGAAATAATTTTGACGAAAATTATTTCTGGTAGCCTGGATAGGTTGTCTATTTAGTTTTGGAAATAGATATTAAGTTACCTTATTATATATATATAAAATTCTGTATATTTTGGTATTTTTTAAATTTACGGTTCTTGACATATTTCATTAAAAGTGACGTTTTAGGCCATTCCAGTATCTAATTGTAACATTTAGTCGAAAAAACTATGTCACGCTTGGTGATTTTTTAAAAAATATTATATTTTTACCTACTGTTTCTCTTCCTCAAGCTTCATTTTCTTTTTTGAATATACAAACATAATAATTTTTTTCTCAAATTTTAAAAAATCATAGCCTTTAACAATTCAAATTCAAAACTTTTTTATTTGTCCTCAAGATACAGAGTTATAGCTATAACACAATAATAAAAAAAAATATGACAAATATGGACCACCTTGCGATTATATAACCGATCCACAAGACTCGTTTGAATACAAGCTTGTGTGAAGTAGCCCTGCTTTCTATAATACTTACAAGCAATATAGAGGTATAGCTCAAATCCAAAATATTAGAACCAGGTTAACACATAAAATAAAATTAAATATAAATTTGACATATATAAGTGTAAGTTAGAAAAAAAACTAATACATCTTAAAGGTAAGAATAGAAACGTATCATCCATTTTTTCTCTAAGAGACCAAACGAAAACAAAACAAAGGTAAAAACACAAAGTCACGGTCTCATCAAATCCATATAAGCGTTATTTTTGTGAAAAATATCTTAATGTATTTTTTAGGCCTGATGATGCTCCGATAGGAGCGAAACACGTGTAGCATTTAAAAAATTATATGGATTTGATGAGACCGTGACTTTGTGTTTTTACCTTTGTTTTGCTAAAGGTAAGAGGCACAAAAGGGAGCAAGAAATACAGAAAAAAAGTGTGCAAAAGGAAAGAAAAGAACACCGAGAACCAGGCAAATACAAAGTAATGAAATGTAAATTTCAATTGTTAGTGGAAACTCAAGATATGCATAAGGCAGGCGAACATTAACAACAACAAAAAATAAATAATGTAAAACAAATAATTTAAATTATGAGGAGCTTTTTAGAACCACTAAAGATATGCAATACAAATATATCAACATGCTTAAAATAAATACGTTTAAATTATCTCCTTTGCTCCTCCAGAAGACCCGATTTAATTAAGTCCTTGTAAAGGTAAGGCGACATTTTTTTTACATCATGTGGAAGACTATTCCACATCTGTATTGCAAAATAGCTAAAAGATTTTTGGAAATTGGCTGATTTATGTAATCGAATATTAAAATCAGTTTTATTTCTAGTAGAGTGAGTATGGTCACGAGCACTAAAGAGTGCCCTTAGATATGGTGGATCTCCACTTTTTATTACTCGGTATATAAACAAAAAATATGATATTTGCGTTTATTATAAACATTGATAAAATCGAATTATTATTTAAATGTGGGGTAATGTGATTTTTGAAAGCTATATCAAATAAAAAACGCATGCATGTATTTTGTAATTTTTGAATTGATTTAGAGTTTCCTAATGTAAAAGAATTTTTATTGTTACCAAAAAGAATAATCGATTATTTGTTTGCATTAAGTCTTATGATTTTGCGCATACTGATTAATCATGTTAAGTTCCTCATTAAAAGTTTGTTGAAATATGGGAAAATCACTCGGAGAAAAAGAAAGGTATATCTAAGAGTCATCTAGATAAGTCTATTGTCTATCGTCTAAAAAGTTGGATTTGATGGTATTGCCAAATTCTGTTTTTAAACAAACATAGTGCGCTCGGTTTTTAAGATACGATTTAAAAAAAACAAATTGTATCCTTATAAAATCAAAAATATATTAGTTTGGCTAAAAGCATTTCATGATTAATAGTATCAAAAGCCTTACTAAAATCAAAAAGTCCAACGAATGTTGGAAATTTGTTTTTTATCCAGATTAGTTCTAGGATCATTAATGAATTTTACTAGAGATGTGGTACTACTGAATTTTTTTCGAAAACCAGACTGGCAATCAGGAATTACACTCATTGATTTAAAAAAATGGTTAATTGATTAGATATTATGTGTTTTTCTAATATTTTTGAAACTGCAGGTAAAATACTAATTGGTCTTAGATCCTTAAAATTTACAGTATTGGATATCTTAGGTAACGGTATAATATTTGCTTGTTTCCATATATCTAGATATACGTTTTCTAAGATTTTTTACAAAATGGAAAAGAAAGTTTAATATCACGTATAGAAATTCCATCTTCACCGGCTGCATTTGTTTTTATAGAATTTACAATTTTCAATAGACTTGTTTCGTCTTATAATGATATAAAAAAATTATTTATCACTTTGTCATATATATTGTGTCTGTAAAATTAAATTTTATCATGGGAGGAAATATCAGCTCGATTGTTACAATTCGAAAAATAGTTATTAATTTTAATTAGATCAGCCAAGAGAGAAGGAACATGAAGTTTTGAGTCTTGAGTAATGTTAAGTCTTTTTGCGGTTGCCCAGAAATCCTTCCCTTTTTTAAACTGACTGAATTGAAATATGCAATTTTTTCCCGCACAATGGCGTGTTTGGTATAATTTCGCAGTTCTCGATAATATTGTAAACGTGAGTCTCTTATCTTTCAGATAATTATTATAAGCTTTATCCCGCAATTTCATTAAAAATTTAATATTAGGAGTAATCAATGGTCTATTTTCTCTTTCAGTAGTGTTTTTCCAAACAATAGGAGCATGCTTATTGATTAAAGTTAAAATGTTGGAGTTAAATAATTTTAATTTTATATTAACATCTCTCACGTGATAAATATCTTCCCATGGCAAACAATATGCATCTAATTCAAGGGTGTTATAATGGAGATCATTATAGTTTCTATATTCCAAATACCGTTCCCCTACGTCAACAATTAGATCAAAAACACTGTAAACTAGGCAGTGATCAGACAAATATTATGAGATTGGTATTGCTTTAGTGGTTTTGGGAAAAAATTTACTATTTGATACAATTACATCTAGAAGAGTGTTGGTTTGAGCATTAATATTTATTCGAGTGGGGTCTGTAATATGCTGATTTAAATTAAATGACTGGAGTAAAGTGTAAAATCTTGATGTAGAGTTACTTTGCTGTAGTAAGTTAATATTTAGATCTCCTGTGAGAATTACGTGATCATAAAAGGGTACCTACAAATTTAAAAGATCTTCTAAACTATCCATGAATAAATTTATATCGGAGGAGGGTGGGCGGTAGATAGAAGCAGAAAATATTTGTTTTTTTTTGTGCTGAATCTTAACGCTAATGATTTCACAAGCATTATTTATATTGTCAAGTTTTTTCTGAAATTTAATATGGTTTTTTATTGACACAATTATAACAATTGTAGTCTTATTAAATTAACTAATTTAATGTAAAACTGGATGCACTCAAAGTATTCAAAAAACTAAAAAAAGTGTTAGATAATGACTGTAAAGGTGCAAAAATCATAAATTTACGTACTCTTTTGATTTTTTTATCATAACGCTGTTTACAGCTAAGTTTTTGTAAAAACGTATTCTTAAATAAATTCTCAAGGTAAAATATATATACCTTGGAAATCCTCTAGACTAGTAAATACAATATCCAACCTAAATAGTCAAAAAACATACATATTGTACAAACATTTATCATTTCATATGCGTTCATGATCATCACCGCGATACCTATATACATAATACTAGTACATAATATACAGGGTGTCCCCTTTCAAATAGTCAAAAATGCTACATTATATACAAAAGCCATAAAAAAGTAGTTTGAGATAGGGCATCAATGGTCGAAAGTGCTCAGTTTCCAAAATACAAAGTGTTGAAATTTAAAAAAAAAAATCGTTTTTTCCCTCTGTATTAAAAACACTTCGATAGCGATTTCAATGAATTTTTTAGGTTTTAAATGATAGGTTGTGAGGCAACTTTTTGAGGAATTGTAAGTAATTTGACTTGTCCAGGGACGGAATTGCAGCACATGTACGCTAAATTGGTACGCCATGGTTTAAAAAAAATATATTTTTTTTTCTGAATATTTTGTTCATTTCTAACAAAACACCGCCCTTGCTGCTTCTATGATGAAAATAAAAACATTTAAAAAATTTACTTTCAATCGCGTTTTCGTGTGTCTTGAAAGTTTAATGTGTTAAGAAGAAATTTCCTTAGTCCAATAATACAGGTGTACAAAATCAATCGCATTTATTCTTGGTTATAAAAATAAAAAAACAGGTAAAATATCCAATATTTTTTTTATTGATAGTGTGCCCCACTGAGAATGTCTCGAGACCAAGTCCGAAATTGCTTTTTTACAGTATTTATGGCCTGCTTCCCCCTTTCTTCGCGGTTACAGTTACCACAGATGAATAGTACAATCATAATACGGCATAAGCAAAGTATATAGATTTCAACAAGTAGAATCACTTCTTTGATCGCCTCAAAATGCCGCCTTTTTTTATAAGCGGTCGTAAATCACTCGTAAACTACGCCGGCACCCCTCGCATGACAGGATACAAGTCCGTCCACAAAGTTCACATTAGAAATACGTTTACGGGGGGCAATAAGGAAAGTATTAAGTTTAATAATATTATTGGGTAAAATCAAGGTTTTTTTATTTTAAAATATTTTGATGAGTTTTGACGCCTATTCATTGTGACACATTAAATAAACAACAACTAGGTAATAGGTAATATATTTATGTATGCATTCAGTCGCCATTTTTCTTTGCTTTTATTTCTTTTTATAATACTAATAAAACGCTTACATTTGAGTCAAAACCTTAGGAATGTTGTTAAGAAAACTAGAATCCCGTAAAAACCCTTTAATCTTAATAAAGGTGTACCTAATATAAAGGGTGTAAACCTAAATGTATACCTTAATTGCCGACTAGTTAAGCCGAATTTATACAGACAAATAGAATAAAATAAGGCCTTATTTGACATTTATGCATTTAAACAGCAAAATAAAATAAAATAAGAAATAAGGAATTACCAATCACATGCCAGGTATATTTCAAGAAATTGACCAATTACATACCAGGTAAATTTTATCTCTTTGTCTTTCAATGGGTTTTCTGACCAAAACGCCGTGCGTACTTTCGTTTTCAAATAAAAATTAGTTGCATTTTGGTCAACTTCTTATTTTATTTTGCTGTATAAATGCCTTATGGGGGTTTGTGTAAATTGAACTCTTATTTTAGTCTTATTTTATTTCTTATTTTATTCAATCCAGCATTATTATTCTCAATAATAAAAACGTAGGGTTGTACCGATTATCTTTATTTTTTTGATTGACCTGGTTACTTAAGAGGAATCATTTGGTTCAGACACTTAATTTAGACACCCTTTATTTAATCCTTTACTTTTACTTGTTTGGGGATTTTCCATATTTTATATATTATTTTATATACATATATTTTCCATTTTCCAGGATTTAATATAAATTATATTAAAGTAAAAGTCCATAAAACTAGCACTAAATGACAGAATATTAAATTCACAAAAACAAAAAATATTGGCACACTCGGTAAACGTCGAAAATAAACTGAACCGAGTCAACCCTATAACCACATTTCGTCGACGAACCGGTATAAATCCCCCGCATGCGGGGGATCGATAAACTCCGATAGGCGAGAGGGACGGCGTCGGCAGGTGCGGACGGTTAGTCGAAAAGGGTCAAGTGACTTGAATGTGTTAGACTGTGGCATAAGTATTTAATTATGTTGTTTGGCCTATAATAAAAATTAAGATAATAAACCGTTTAAATTTTATATTTATATTTTTTAAAGTATCCAAAATGACAACTGTAGAACCGTTAATATAATTATCAATTATACGTACTTCAACAAAATATGGCGAAACTTTTAAAAATTAAAAAATATTAAAGGTGATAATTAAAATATACTAGTTGACAACCAGTTTCGGTCTAACTGGAAGTATCCAATGCTAATTTTTTTTCAGACCTCAATATGTCACCACTCCCATTGTTTTCCTATAATAATCTACTAAAATAAAACGTACTATATTTTACTATTTATTAATAATATTCTAACTAGGTTGAATTGGATGACGCATAAATTGGACTAGGGATGGGTTTTTACCACATACTCCATAAAACATTATTAATAATTGATTATACATAAATTATATTGGTTGCGTATAACGTTCCGTACAGTGTTTTAATTAATATTAAATTTTCTTTTATTGTATGTCCCCCGTGCTATTTGCCCGTAAAGAATGTTAGTATTTAGGAGTTCGAATTGATGTCTACGATGGTAGTTTTTCTAGTTAACAAAATATAACAATTTGTTTAAAATATAATGGTAACTAAAAATAACTGTGGTGTATAAGGTGAAAAATGTGAAATTCGGCATCTGTCATAAATATCTTGATAAAAGGACAAATAAGCTATAACTTAGTTGTTTTAAATGTAATACTCCATATAGTCATTTATTTTGGTTGTAATGAAAATTCTGATATTTAACTTTTGCGACACTTAGCTTTTTGTGACATATTACTTTAAAATTATGTATTTTCTTCATATTTTAGGTCCCATGAAATGTTTAAAACCATATTTATACCTCCAGGCTCGTTTTTAAATGAGATAAATGTAGCTTAATATCATAATAGGAATTAGAAAATTACTGGCAGGCAAAATACGTGGAAAACTAAAAACAAAATATTTTTGTGTTTTAGTTTTTAAAATATTCAATAAATATCAAAAAATGGCTAGTAGGATATCATCGGTCACATTTTCTACTTTCTGTCAAAAGATGTAACAATATTGTGCTTATCTGGTTAAAAATAAAATACTTATGGTCATTTCCGGTAAAACCAGAAGAAACAAGAGTCAAATGATGTTTATTTCCTATTTAACTTGTATGTATAAAACGGTAAGGTAGGATCGCACAAGAGTACGCGTTTCCTAAGAGTACGTGGTCACCATTTTTGCATACTTATCCAACTCTTCCAGTAGTCATTTGGTTAGCTTTATATTAGTGTTCTATGGTCAGCAGCACATGTATGATGCTTGTATAACGAAAAATCGGTATCGTATGTCGGCCATCTTGCTTGGCAAAATTGACAGACAGCTGTTGACATTGACTGAGAACATCATTTGTCATTGTCATACCATTTGAGTTTGTTTTTCATTTCAATGAATGCAAGCGTGAGTTGAGTTTGCTATTTGTTTTAAGGATGTTATTTTAAATTCATGACATTTTTCTAAAAAGTTCTCTTTCAATATTGGGAGTAATGTTTTAATTGATTTGCAGCAAGCAATTCCAGGTTTCTGGTAAGAAAATCTGATTTTATTTATTACTATTATGTTTTTGTATTGTCAATCTTTAGTCTTTAATAAAATCAAATTCAGTTGATTTCAATGGAGAAGTTTCACTTTTTTAACTTAAGTATTTAATTTTTAACTTGATTATTATAAATACATATTACAAAATGTATGGCCTCATTTTCTATTCCACAATTAAAAATGTATTAAAATTTTCCTGAAAATTTCCTTGATGTAAGAATATGTATATTTTAAATAGTTCCGAGAAACATAGTATTTAAAGATTTTTTTAATTTCCTTCAGTTCCCATTACAAGAAAAACATGGAGAGCGATATGCAATGTAAATTTTATTAAGACTTTGAGCTATGGAATTTCTTCTGATCAGTTCTCTCCACAAATTTTAATAATGCTGATACTGCTGGCTTTACACTACAATACATATTTATTTAAAAAATTTTTTGTCTTTTTTTCACATGAATCATTTAGTAAATTGATTTATAAGGTTTGCACTGCCTATTTTTTTATTATATTTCATGCTCGTATCATACCACTTCCTGTGTTCACTGAGACGAGACATAGGTATAGAGACTAATGGACTAATGGACCTGAGCACCCGGAATGCATCAGACGTAATGTTTTTCTTACAACTTGTGTTTTTTTAAGAGTTTCTTTTTATTTTATGTAAGCATCTGTCCTTGAATTAAGTTTTTATTAATATTATAGTTCCAAGATATGTTGTTAGTATTATAAGAGTATAGAGGTAGTATTATATTTTAGTATTATATTTAGTATTATTAAAAAGTTTTTTTCATTTTCAAAGAGTTTATTTTGTTTTGTAGATGGATATATTGTTTGTTTAGATAATACTGCTATAGAATTGTTAATTAATTTTTTAAATCTGTTTAATTTTTCTTTAGGAAACAGATACAAGTACATATTAAATAAGGATAATTCATCCTCTATTGAGTCAATGTGTAAATAAAATGAGGATATTATTAACCTAATGGGAATGCCTCTAGATGTATGATGAGAAATTAGCACAAAAATTTTGACAACCTTTTCTAATCTGTTTAAAATTAGGGTAGATCAGTGCTAACAAAATACTTTAAAACATTTTTAGATTAATTCTAATTTATATAATGTCTGTTATAATAAATTATTGTATATTATGTATATCATTTTAAGTAATTTTTTTTCAGGAAAATTAAATAATAAATGTATTAAAGAAAAACGTTGTTTTATTTTCATTTGTCCAATTGGTGATATGTCGTACACAATGGTCAATTGATTATTGCAGTAAATTAACTCATTTAGATATGTAAAATAAAGCTGAAAAGTTTTATTTTTATTTAGATCAATATCTGATGCTAACACCTAATTAAAAAGGCTCTTTTCCCTATGAGTAACCTTTTTGATTAGGCGTTTGTTTTAGATATTATCATTAAATGAAATTTTATTTCCCGCCTTAATTTAGCCACGCCTTTCTACCATTTTGATTGGTCCAATTAGGCAGGTTAAACTGTCAAGTTAGTTACAACAGTTTCCGTTGCCAAGCGAGAGGACGCTAGCTGATTTGTCAAAAGAATTTCAGTTTGTATGAAACCACCACTTCTCTATATATTTGTGTTCTGTGGTCAGCAGTTCGTTATCAGCCGTCTGAAAAGCGTAAGTTTTGTTCTTGGCTATTTGAAATTAATAGATCGAGTTTATCCCAAAAAAAAAGTTTTTCTGTGTTTATTTGTAATTTTTTAGACTTTAGGTAAGTGACATGAGAATAATACTAAAAGTTAATACTTTTTCAAAAATATTATTAAGATTAAAAACTTTAATATTATCATATAATGATTCCTACACTCCATCTTTACCGGCATAAATCGAAGTTTTGCTGGTTGCCTAAATTTGTATTTAAAATGCTGAAGTCTGCGCCTGAGTTCTAAGAGTACGCACCCAAAGAGTACACATGCGATATAGGTTTTATTTTCTACAATTAGTTTTTTTTTTAGTTTTTCATGATGGGTAAATACAAACCTAAGAGCAACAGAACGTTAAAATTCACCCAAAAAATGCTTGATGAGGCGACAGATCGTATTTTAAAAGGAGAGAGTAAAAGATTAGTTGCTAGATCATTTGATGTAAATGAGTGTACATTAGGAAAAAGATTGCGAGAAGTAAAAATTTTTATTTTAGGGCACTGTTCCTTCTAGTTTGGGTAGGTTCAAACCCATATTTTCAAAAGAGCAAGAAAAGGAGTTAGCTGACCATATTATAGATTTGGATGCAATGTTTTATGGTCTGCGTATGAAAGACGTTAGGTCAATGGCGTTTCAATATGCCATAGTAAACAAAATTCTGCATAGGTTTAATACCGAAAATAAAATAGCGGAAACAGCGGTTTATATTGCTTCTTTTTGTCTATTTGGTAAAATGCGGGATGATTATTTATTTAATACGAGTTCTGTGAAGACGTGCAACAGTATGCAATTCTATACGACTATAAAAGGTCGGATTACTGCAATAGAAGTGCACAAGATCAAGCATGGGAAAAAATAACAAATAAATTCAGTAAAAATGGTAAGTATGTACGTGTTTATTAACAAAAGATGTTTAAACTCGTATTAACCTTAGAAATTATACTTTTGTTTCAGTAACCGAGTGTAAAGACCGCTGGAAAAACATACGAGAAAGCTACTCAAAATATAAAGCCAAATTAAAAACAAAATCAGGACAAGGAATAAAACGAGTCAAAGAATATTATTTGGCTTCACGTCTCTCCTTTTTGGATCCTTTCTTAAAGTCTTGTAAGAGCAAAGGCAACGTGGATCAAGAGTCTGAAGTATCATCGAGCCACCACGCAGCTGAAACGGGGTCACAATCTAATGAGTCTAAAGACAACTCCAATGCCGATGTACTCTCACCTTATAACATTCTATCCAGTCGTTCCTCTCGGTTACCTGTACCATCTTCCAGTACATCCATCGATGATCAACCGATAGCAATGAGAGCACCTAAAATACTACTACAGAAAGATGATTTTAGAAAAAAAAGAAGTTAGCAGCCTCAACCGCTATTAATGAGCTCCACCAGCAAGCTTACCAGTACTTTGAAAAAACGCAACAATTGCTAGAGATCCAAGACAGCACGAAAACGAATGCCATAATAGATCCTCCTGACCTAGACCTGGCGTTTTTAAGTCCATGAATTCTGTTCAGAAGCGGCGTTTCAAAATTGGAATTTTGAATTTAGCCAAGCAAATACTATCCTCAACCATTCCTGAAGCCTCTACTATCCCAATGGATAGTTCTCAATCTTGGATTGAAGATTCGGTAAATAGAAATCTAGATTCAGTACCGCACAGGAACACGGATGAATTTCATTTGAGTAGATTTATACAATACAATAATTAATATTAGGATAACATTATCGTTATTTTTTTTGTTTTAGATTAACCAGAAATAAATTCACTTAAATATATTTTCTTCAAATTACCTCAGCGTTATTAACAACCTTTTCTCTGAACTGACAAGTTCTCCTCAATTTGTAGGTTTCTTCTCAATATTAACTCTTACTAAACCCTTACTAGTATTTTATAGAAACATTGAACAGACATTCGATAGAAACTTTAAAAACATTCAGGGTACATATTGAGCTCCCGCATAACATTAAACGAACCACCAGTCTTTTCTTTATCTAACCACAAGGGATGTATTCAGTAACTCCTTTGCCTTTGAATGTTAGCTAAATTTACAAGGTTCAACATATCTTGATCATCTTCGTCATCCGAAAGTATTGTAACTTTACTACACAGTCATGTACGTTACATTAAATCCCTTTCTATGTGAATTGTGCGCGTCACGTTTGCTCCATTCCAGCTTCATGCCAGTCCCACGCCACCGCCATACGCCCTTTCTGTGCGAATACTGTGAATTGCGCCTTAGAGCTCTGGAAAAAATGTAGTCTGGGTCGCGCAATCGGATTTAATAGGGTTCAATGTGAACGATTTTTCAAAAACTTAAAAACAGTGTACGAAAATTTTAAATTCCCACCACATAAAGTTTTTAATATAGATGAAACAGGACTATCTACCGTGCCAAACAAGCTTCCTAATGTTTATGCTACAAAAGGCAAGAAAACTGTGTTAAATATAGTGTCAGCAGAACGAAGCCAGTTAGTAACAGCAGGGGTTGGGTTCCACCAGGGCTTATTTTTGGAAGGAAACCAATGAAAGATGAACTTTTTTTTGGAGTACCACCTGGGCCTTAAAAATTATATCAGATTCGGGCTACATGAACACTGAGTTATTTCTGATTAATCATATATCTCATTGCTCATTGAGTGCCATTTTATTCGCAAGAAGTAATTTTATAACTTTATTAACCCTATACCGTCTCATGCTAGTCATAAGATTTAACCATTGGATAGGGGATTTTTCATTTCCTTTAAAAAGGGCATTTTCAAATGAATGTGATAAATGGATGGTTACCAAACCTGGACGTGCCACTATTCCAAAGCAGCCACTATCCAAATTTGCGAAAAATCTTTTAGCTGCACAGGAATATATCCATATAATCCCGACATTTTCAGTGATGCAGATTTTGCGCCATCGGATATCACAGATAGACCGCAACTGGAGGTGACTAAAGAAAACCAATCGGAAATTGAAGCGACCCGTTCGCCTATTAATAACTTATTTGATGAAGAGGATAAAAAGCACTCTTGCGGATATACGGGATCAAATACTAAATTTACAAAATTAAAAATTGACCGAAAAAAGGCAAACTAGAATGCGTAGTCCACAATTAGTAATTACTTTTAAGACAGTGGTTGAACCATGTGAACCCGGTCCAAGTGTTTTACGATTTACACCTAAAATGATCATGCCTCTTCCGAAAGCAACTCATGTGCAAGTAAGAAGAGACAAGTCAAGAAAATCCGAAATTTCATCGTCAAGTTTTTACAAAGAAAGTTTAGTACAAGAAACCGAAGGAAAGAAAATAAAGAAGGGCGCAGAAAGAAAAGTTCAGGCTGATTCTGATAAGCAAAATAGCGATTAACTTTCGGCTTTATTAAGCCATATAGAAACATATAATAATAGTTTTTAGGCATTATTTTGTTTTGCATACTCTTTAGGATCTAAAAGTACGCATTTTCTTATTTTTATAAAAATCTTCATATTTCTGTTCAGTGTTAAAACTTATCGTTTGGTCTATATTTTAAGGTTATATTAATATATAACCCATAATATTTTAAATAAAGTTTTGGTTTAAAACAGTTTGAGTTTTGTTGAGTTTTGACTAAACAAAATTAATTAAGTACGTACTCTTGGGCGATCCTATACCCTACTTGTATAAGCCAAGTTTCTGTTAAAAAAATTATAGGGACTTGCGCTACTCAGCAATTAATATCCACTTATTTATAATTCGACAAAAATTACTATACAATTTGTATATTCCCTTTAAGCCATAGGAATACAAATAAAAACCTAGGAAAATATATATATATATATATATATATATATATATATATATATATATATATATAGGTTTATTGATGGATTTTATGCCTATAGGCTTCCAAAATCAATTACATAAAGTTTGTACCTAAAAGACTTTAAGTTTATTTGAAGACAGAATTTAATTTATTTGTATTTACCTTTTTTATTAGAAAATATATCTTCCCAAACAAACTTATCACTGAACCACCAACCAGTTATTTCTAAATAACTAAAAACTTACACTGGGTATTCACGGGGACATCACATATTTAAAAATAACAAAATTAAAATTTACTAAAATCACGTCGATATATAAAAGTTTATCACATTGATGTAGTTTTTTATCGTCCGGTTAAACCGAGTGGACTACACACACAAAAATAAACAGTAAAGTTTAAATGTCAGGTCCCGCCACGCTATAGTTCAATATGCTGCGCTGTTCGACGGAGATAGTAGACGTTTGAAAAGAGAGAAAGAAAAAGAACAATGCCAATGAGGTAGTAAAACTCGACCTCCCGAATTAAAGGAATGATAATTAAATGTATGCTATTTTTAGGAAGGTTATCGCGATGATAATAGCCTAAAATGTGTCCAGTAATTTTTAAAGGTAGACTAATTTATTCCTGTAAAAATATATACAGTAATAAAATATAATACTACGGTGACCATACATACAGCATTTAGCTATATTGTACAGTGAAAATCTGTTCTGTTCTTAATTATGTATTTTCAAATCATGTGTATCTAAAATACAGCAAGCGGCTGAGTTTGGAAAGTGTGAATAGACTAGAATTTTATCTAGTATGAACTTCAACTACCTTTTTTATAGCAAAAGCTAAAATTTTTGTGAATAATATTAAGCTGTAGCTTAAACTAAAGTTTATTTTGTTTGCTTTAAGTATGTTCTGTTTTTTTTTGTGGTAAAAATATTATTCTCAACGGACTGAGTTTCGGCTGTGGAGTGGTTAGCAAAAAATTTCATTAAAAATACTGGAAAAGCAAGCAGGGGAGCCTTAAATTCTAGATAAAAAATATACAGTGTGTCCCAGGATGAGCGAATTTATACGTAAAAATTACAAAAAAAATTGAGGTTGAAATTTGACCGTTTGGCATCCAACCCTGCTTGATTAAAAAAATTAATTTAGCATATTTTTATTTTTTTTTAAATCAAGCATACCTTGATACGAGTATTTTTTAAATTTTATGAATAGGTAAAGGAGTATTTCTAGGCAAGATATAAAAAAAATGTATAAAAAAAAGTTGTTAAGAATGCAAAATTATGCCCGAATACCGAATTTTACAACCGTAGGCCTACTTTGATTTTTACGTTTAAATTATTTATTATTATTTATTATATTATAAAACATTGTCACTGTCAAAGTTATTTACAAAAAACATACTTATGTCATTATCTTATTGTAAAGTTTATCAAAGTTATTGATATTATCAGAATTTACAGAAAAATGTTAAATCTGGAGCAGAAAATTTTCATTGTGCAATCGTATGGTAGTGGAAATAGTATGTCGTTAAAATACGTTTTAAATCTTTTTCATGAAAAATATCCGCAAGTTGAAGTAACAATATCTTCTGCGAGACAACTAATTAAAATTTTTGAGGCCACGGGTAGTGTTGAGATTAAAAAAAGCAGAAAAAGAGATACGATGACAACGATGCTGCTACAATCCTTGCTTTGGAGTCAATTGCTGAGAACCCTCGGATGTCATTGAGAGCTCGGCGGTGCTGAACATAAGCAAATCTGAATTACAAAGATTTATCATGCCAACAATCGCACCGTTTATTATTTTCTGCTTGGTTAGGCGATAAAATTTTAGAGAACAGGGATTTTCATTAAAAAATAATATTCTCGGACGAACCTACTTTCACGACAAATTCTGTAATTTCATCCCAAAATTGTCGGTTTTGGTCCAATGAAACGCCAAATTTTGTAATCCAAGGCAATATTTTCAAAAAGTCAACGTATAGGGCGCCATATCTTACCATTTAGGTATTATTGGACCATACTTTATTGAAGGATCTCTTAATCAAGAAACGTATCTTCAAATTTTGGAAAGATTTTTTGAAAAATACTTAGAACCTTCACCAGTTGATCAAAGAATATATCTTTATATTCAACACGACGGCTGTCCAGCGCACTCCACTATTCGAGTAGCAGAATGGTTGAATAGAACAATGGTTGAATAGAATCAAGGTCACCTGAGGTAACCATTTCTGATTCCTATTTATGGGGCCGCCCGGCTCAAGCAATTCTGAGCAAACTGTTTATTCCGAACCATTACCAAATGACAGGGAATTACTAAAACAAAGAATTAGAGATGCTTGTAATTAAAGAAATTAGAAATTCTTTTTAAATATTTAGAAAAGATATTGAAAAATGTTTCTATAATGGAAGTAGCTACCTACATTGAATAAATTTAAAATAAGTAATGGGTCTACCAATAGAAGTGATAGAAGTTTAGTGGGCCATGTACGCAAAATGGTATGTGTCAAGACGAGGATCAAGCGTCAGTTATGTTAAGTATACTTTGACATTTCATCATGAATCGTTTAAGTCAAGAGCAACGTATAGCTATCGTGAAAAGGTATTACGAAAATGCGCAATCGGTTAGAGCCTGTTATCGTGCTCTTAGAGAAGATTTTGGCCATCGTGGACGGCCTTCAGAGCTTGCAATAAGGCGCACAATTAATAAGTTTGAACGGGAGTACACTCTTCTGGATAATAAGCCAGCAACGCGACAAAAAAGCGCAAGGACCGCTGAAAATATCGCCGCTGCAAGAGAAAGTGTTGACGCGAATAACAATGTGTCTGTTTTGCGCTGTGCTCAGCAATTAGGCATTTCACCAATGTCTCTGTGGCGCATTTTGAAGAAAGACTTAGGCCTACATCCATATAAGATGGTTCTAACTTAAGAATTGAAGCCTGCTGACCATGGTTTGCGAAGAACGTTTACCGACTGGGCCCTGTTGCAGTTGGAACAAAATGCCGATTTTGGGAAACAAATCATCTTTTCAGATGAAGCCCATTTTTGTCTTAGTGGCGTTCTCAATACGCAAAATTGCCGCTTCTGGTGTCAGAACAATCCCCAGAAATTAGTACAGGTGCCATTACACCCGTTAAAAGTGACTGTGTGGTGTGCTTTGCATGTCGGTGGAATTATCGGTCCATACTTTTTTGAGGATGCAGGGGGGCGTACTGTGACAGTCAACGGAGAGCGCTACCACGACATGATAACAAACTTTCTTTGGCCTGCAATTATTGATGGTGGAGACTTCGAACAGAATTGGTTTCAACAGGACGGAGCAACATCACACACCGCCCGAGCCACAATTAATTTATTAAGAGAGCGTTTTGAAGATCGAATAATTTTGCGACATGGCAATATCAACTGGCCACCAAGGTCCTGTGATCTTACTCCCCTGGACTTTTTTCTTTGGGGATATGTGAAGTCGAAGGTGTATTCTAACAATCCTCAAACCATCAATGAATTGAAAGTTAACATAACTAGGGTTATTCGCGAAATTCAGCCCAACATGTTAGAAAAAGTGATTGAAAATTGGGTTCATCGTCTAAACGTCTGCCGCTGTAGCCGAGGGAGACATCTTAATGATATTTTGTTTAAAACATAATGTTACATAATAAACTACAACATGAAATATCAATCATAGAAATTAACCATTTCGTTTTTATTTTTTAACAATTTAAACTTATATCATTCTTATTGGTAGACCCTATATATGAAATAAATTTTCTTGTTAAATTAGACGTACTACATGTATATTTTATTACAAACATTTTTTTGAGGACGGTTTGTAACTCTTAGATCAGTGATTTAACTATTAGATAAATAGATTAGTTAATTTTTGTTATAATAATTAATTATGAATAAAAACATTAATTGGTACACAAAATGTAAAAATGAAAGTAGGCCTATGCTTATGAAATTCGGTATTCGGGCATAATTTTGCATTCTAAACAACTTTTTTTATATCTTGCCTAAAAATACTACTTTACCTGCTCATAAACTTTAAAAAATGCTCGTATCAAGGCATGCTTGATTTTTAAAAAATAAAAATATGCTAAATTTTATTTTTGAATCAAGCAGGGCTGGATGCCAAACGGTCAAATTTTAACTACAACATTTTTTGTTATTTTTACGTATAAATTCGCTCATCCTGGGACGCACTGTAGATATTTCATCAATTTTTAAGTGATCCTCGATTTCAAATTGGAGTCGAAAAGGATGAAGGTGTTCATCGAACAACAGTCAGTAAAACTGGGAAATTTGTTTTAATTAAAATCACTTATTTGGTGACGTTTTTCTTTAAATAATATTGCTGAAGCACAACAAGAGTGGAGTGCTAAGTATCAGTTTCCTTGTGCATTTTGTGCTAATTATTGTACACATATAAGTGTTCCGAAACCATCTGAGCATGAAGACGAATACTATAACAGAAGAGGTTACTTTAGCATAAATGTACAGGCAACATGTAATGCAAAAGAAGAATTTACTTTGATAGACGCTCAGTAGTTCAGAACACGACCAGTAGATTTCTAAGACTAAAGAATTCTGCATTTTATGTCCAAATATAATAATACGGTGTTATTAGGGATTATGGTTAAGGAATCAGGCGTTGGCTCGTCACGAAAAAAAGGCATAATCGAAAGAAGCTTCCCTCAACTAAAGAAAAGTTTACCCTCAGAACATTAAAAGATTAGAATTAGTAAAGGTGCAAACCGCACAAAGCTGTTTTAATACTGACTTGAATCATCTTAATAATTTTGCCAAAAATCACAATTTAAAACTTAACCCTTCTAATTAGTCTGTAATATTTCTTGATGGTACCAAACTAAAATTTAAGAGTGTCCGAGAATTTTGTTCCTAAAATAAATGATACACGCCTTCCAATAGTGAAGGAAGTTTCATTTTAAGGTATTTATCTGGATTCTGAACAATCTTTTAATGCACATGTGAAGCGAAAAGGTAGGAAAGAAAAGTAGGAAATGAAGGAACTAGGTATTGCCTATATGCGTTTGAGGAAACTCTGGATCATTAAGAAATATATACCGTCAATGACAAAATATTTTCTCTGTAACAGTTTGGTCTTGTCTATTATGGATTATGGAGATGTTGTTTACAGAAGTTCACTAACAGCGGAAACGGCAAATTCAATAAAAAAATTACAGAATGATTGTTTTTTAGTAAGTCCTATGTTTTTTAACCAGATTATCAAAGATGCCTGTAAGATAATTTTTAAACACATTTTTACTATATAAATTATTGACTAGTTTGCCTGTCACGGCCTGTTTTGCAAGGCAATCCAGCTTTTCGTTGCTCTTATTTTTATATGACTAGGTATTCAAAAAAAGAAAAAAGCTTTGTTTTGTTTTATTGCAGTAGTAAGGAGATATAGAATTTGAGAAATAAGACTTTTAATAATAATAATAAATTTATTATCCTGGTCTAGGTTGTAAGTTGCACATTTCATCCCCTCCTTAATATCTAGGAGATCGTCGCAGAAAAAATAGACCGATGATGAAATGTTCGAGTATTATAATATTAAATTTAGCACTAATAATTAATGCGGGGATATTATCTTTATTGAATAACTTTGATGTCAATTCAGTCTTTACATTTAAACAAAGCGATAACCAAGGAGGAAAATTGATTGGCCTAATAGGTTCTAATGAAGGGAAATTTATATCAAGTTCCTCAATTAGATCAAGAATTCTATTGAATTCGTGTAAGATGGCAGAGTAAAAATTAAATTTCCATAGTTCAATTTAGAAAGAATTAAGGTACCTGCAGGTAATAAGGCCTGTCGGGTAATAAGGCCTTTCGGTTCGGTTCGGTTAGCCGACATAATTTATATAAATTTACATAATATTTCGTCATGGATGGGTAATAAGGCCTATAAAAATAAGCTATAGGCCTTATTATCCTCATGACAAATTAATGTTTTTATTAACATATTATTAAACTTCTAAACTATTCTCGTTTTATTTTCAGTGATTTTTAACATCATGCCTACTAAAAGGGCACCTTGGTGCGAGGAGGATTTAATATCAGCAGTTCAATCTGTTCAACGCGGTACTCTGAGTACATATGGGGCTGCGGCAAGGTTTAATATTCCCAGAAGAACCATTAGAAATCATGTTCAGAATGGAATCCTAATAAAAAGACTAGGTCGTAAATCTATTTTAAAAGAAGAACAAGAAGCTGATCTCGTTAAAAGAATAATAAGATTTAGTGAAATAGGTCTACCTGTGACTCCACGGATCCTTCGTCGAATGGTATTCAGATTCTGCGAAGATAATAAAATTGCTCATCAATTTAATACAATTTCAAAACTTGCTGGTAAAGACTGGCTAAAGGCTTTTATTAAGAGAAATCCTGTAATTTCTAAAAGAAAAGCACAGTTCATGAATCCAGCTAGGGCTCAAAAACTTAATAAATTTATAGTTGATGATCATTTTTCAAAAATAGGGAAAATGTATGATGATCTTGATAAAATTAATCACCCTGAAAGACTTTATAATATGGATGAAAAAGGATGCCGCTTGACTATTCACCACCACCCAACCGTTTTAGCTAAGAAAGGGGTAAAACGTGTTCACTTTCAATCGTCAGAACATGCAGAGAGTGTGACAATTGCAGGATGTGTCAATGCCCTTGGAATACCAATACCTCCTATGATTATTTTTAAAGGAAAGAGGCTAAAGCCAGAATTACATGATAATTTGCCACCAGAAACTCTAGTGGAAAAATCAAGTAAAGGCTACATGACTAACCAACTTTTTAAAGAATTCCTCAAGCACTTAGCCTGATACAAAAGTCCAGGAAGGAACCTCTTAATTTTTGATGGTGCAGCTTGTCATCTTGATTTGTCAATTGTTGATCTTGGAGACTCACTTGATATAGATCTCTACTGTTTGCCATCGAACACAACACATGAGCTTCAACCCCTCGACAAATCTGTATATCGTTCATTTGAGTATCATTGGGATAATGAGGTATTATTATTCTAGAATCAGAATCCTAACAAAAAGCTGACCAAATCACGTTTTAACATCATACTTTCAAATGTTTGGTCTAAATGCATGACACATAGTAACATTACAAACGGTTTTAAGGCTACTGGTCTGTTTCCATTAAATCCCGAGGCAATTCCAGAAACAGCATTTGCTCCTTCAATTCTCTCAGACGTACCGGCACTGGATGATACCAACAAAGAAAATAGGCGTCCACCTGAATCTCCTCAACCTGGTCCGTCTGGAATGGCATCCAACAAGTCTGGCAAATTTTCCT
This sequence comes from Anthonomus grandis grandis, assembly GCF_022605725.1. Lineage (NCBI taxonomy): Eukaryota > Metazoa > Arthropoda > Insecta > Coleoptera > Curculionidae > Anthonomus > Anthonomus grandis. The sequence continues at coordinate 17,002,663 of NC_065548.1, read as the reverse complement.
ATTCCAATGTTTACTCTTCTGACTTCGGATTAAAGAGACGAACAACAAAAGTCACTTCTTTTAATGAGCTTTTGCCCACACCAGTAAAAACTAATGAAAAACCTAAAAAAAATCGAAAAAAAGCTCTAAACTACAAAGGAACTCCAGTCACTAGAGATCTTTTTACCGAGGAGAACAAAAGTCATGCCAAATTGAATAAAGATATTGAAAGCTCCAGGGAAAAGTTAAGTACCGAATGGTATTGCCATGGATGTGAGGAAGACAGGCAGGCCGATATGAGGCAGTGCAGCAAATGTCTTAAATGGTACCATGAGGAATGTGTTGGCTTAACAGTCAATGACATGGATGATTTTGAGTGTCCCGATGGCTGCTAAACTTCGCCCAATTAACGAGTTGTGCCGTTTTTATGTATAGGCTTTATTAAACCTCCATCGGATAATAAGGCCGATTTGCGTTATTTTTCTTAATATTTATTTTTTGTTTTCTACTTTTTTTAGAGATTATTTTTTTAAGTTTGTTAAAGTTAATATAACCTTATAAGCACTTTGGTATATTAAACTAAATATTAAAATTACAGTCTTTCACTTTATTCAATTTTTTTCTTAGCTAGGCCTTATTCCCCTCAAGTACCTTATAGTTCTTCATTGAAGTGGTATATTCTTACTACTAAGACTGTAAGTAGTATTTTGTTTCCACCTCCTCAGAAAACATTTTTATGCAATTTTTTATTTTTTTTAGTAAGTTTTCAAAATGTCACTCTATATAAAAAGACAAGTCAATGAATCAAAAGGAATTAGTGACATGACTGATTGGGTATATATCGAGATGGTCTTGAACTATTCATGTTTATATTTTACTTATAAGTAGGATAGAAATGGGAAAAAAAATTCCTGACAAATATTTTTTGTTTATATTTATACCTGATATCGTTATATTGAAGCACTATCAGGCAGCTCTTGATGAGGATGCAAGGAAAACATTTTCTTCTGCTACAATTGACGAAAAATCATCAGACAGTGTATACCACATTAGGCTTATGCCTCCTTGGAATACAAAACTTTACATCGAATTAATCCATCAAAAACTATACAAGAATATTTGAAAAATGGGTTTTTAACGCAGGTAGTCCTGTAAAAAAAATTAACGAGAAACAGAGTACAAGCAGAATGGGAAATTCAAAATATTTAGAATATGATACACATCAACTAAAAAATTCAGCTCAGTCGTTAGTTCCTTCTCAACCTGAATGAATCATTATGAATATGAATATTTCTGATAAATCCTAGAGCTGCCAGAAAGCAAAAAAATAAATATAATTATATATATTCAACTTTACATAAAGTAATGGAAAATTTAATAGTTTTCTTGTACAAAAAAACTAAAGAAAAAATATCTTTACACCTTTTTTGATTTTATTTTTATATGTATTTCCTTTAACCGTGTTTTTTTATAAAACCTCTTGTACTCATATAAACTTTGGAATAATAAACCTCTTTAAAATAAAGTATATGAATCCTTTTTTAACGTATAACATGATAAAAATTAACCCATGATTAAATAAAAAGTTTGCAGTTGCTAGAATATTAACGCTTCTTATTCTATTCATATCATAAAATGGGGCTTACTTGAAAAGTTAAGTTTTTTGTAAACATTTTCTAATTTATAGATTTACTAAACCTCAAATCAAAAATTTACAGCACAAGTGAAATGAAAAATTCAAAAAACCAGTTAGTTTTTATCATTCTGCAAAAACTAATTTAAATCATTTGTTATACTAAACTATTTAAATTAAATATGTTTTTTAATAAATAGAGAAATCTTGAAATTTATAAATTGAAAAGACCTTAATAGTTTAAAATATTAATTTTTTTAAAATAATGTATATGAATTTTGAGCTAATATTTCAATTTATTAGGTCCCTTCATGTTCTTACCTCGCTAAGCCTATACTGAAGGAGTGTTCACCAGTCGACAATTGATTAAAACGCTTCTTTCTAGCAGCTAATGAAGAAAATATCGATTATTTTTTCACTTATATGTTGACGTTAAATCATTTCTGTTTTATTTAGAGCCGTTATATGTTGCTTCATTGATCATTCTTAGAAATCCGCTCAATAAATATAATTTGCGTGTTGGTTTTGTTTGTGTGTTTTGGAAACTGGAAAATGCCTGCAATGTTTGTTAGTTTTTTTTTCCATAAAGTAGGGAAAATATTGGGCTTCGCTTATTTTTCTATCAATTTGTATTTTAAACAGTTGAAGCAAAAATCTCTAAAATGTATTTACATTTAGTTGACAAAATAAGTAAAGGGTGGTGTTTAATTGTCGTTATTATTGTGTAATTTTCTTTTAAAAATATATTTTTTCAGGTTTCGAATTGCGGGATATACATTAACTTCCCACTACTCAATAATTTAGAGAAATCATGATGGAGTAACAATTTTTGTCAAGCAGGTCATTGATTCTGTGAAGTGCGGTCACTTGATGGAGAAATTTCTACTGTTTATGTACTACATTCTCCAAATGGCAATTTTAATGTAATTTGGTGATTTTTAGATAAAGTGAACCAGACCTTCGAAATTTTAGACTGTCAATCTAATTATTTTGTAATATAAATTTTAACAAAACAGTAGAAGGAAACATGATTTTTTAGACACTTCATATAGTTATGGTTATACTGAACAAAATTTTGAAAACATTTCTCAGTGGAGAAAACGAGTGTTTAACTTACCATCAACACTTTTATAATATTAGTTTTCTCATAAAAAATACCAGTGTTTGAATTTATCCACTTGGCTATATAAAATAGAAAAACGTTAAATTTTTTAAGTTTTGAAAATATGTCATAGACCATAATACTACCATAAATATACCATAGACTACTTCTGTTGAGCCTTGACTGACTTGACAAAACTTGATGTGATACATCAAGAGTTGTAAGTAGTTGTTTATTGTTTTTATACTGGTTTCTGCTTCAGACAAGTCATCTTTACTGTAAGAGGTAAAACAGCTTAAAATAAAAAAAGAGGCAAGACATTTTTGACTTTAGTACAATTTACTACAGTTAAGTCACATGGCTTATCCAAGTCCTTAAAAATATCCAGAGATTCATACGAAAGGTAATACAGCGAGAAATCGAACAGTTATAGGCCCATTATATTAGTTTCCGTTGTATGAAAGATATTTGAACTTTTAAAAACAAAACGCTACTTTAAAAGAAACCAACTATTCACAAACAATTTGGTTTTAGGTAGCGAAGGTCAACAATATCAGCCATTTGTGATCTCTGATCTCTCCAAAGCCTTCGATTGCATTTCTCATGAAACGTTACTCTTAAAGCTACAGCATTATGGCTTTGATACACTGATTAAAAAATTTAAAATAAACTTTTCTTTTCAGATTGAATTTAAGCAAACTTCCTCTGAAGGCATTTTATTATATGTATCAAATATGCCTGGTGCTTCTCAGGGATCTATTTTGGGTCCTCTTCTTTTTTAATATATATTACTGACATAGAAACCCCTCTCAACAATAAGGTCTTTTTTGCTGACGATATACTGCAGGACTTTTAGTAATCTTAATATATAAGGTATTTAGCAGGCGGTGTGCCAAACTTTAAAAGTAGATATGTGGAAGCTCTTGTTAAATTTCCATTTAAATTTCTTCAGTTTCTTAGTTAAAAAGCAAGATTTTTTTATGATGTTATAACGTTGGCAAAAGAAACAAATAAAGGAGTTTTAAGACTATTGGAACTTCTGAATCATGTTTGATTTTAAGAAAACTACAGTACAATAAAACTTATGTATTTTTTTTTTCTAAACTAAGATTATTAGGTTGATAATCCAAACATCATTATATGAATTTTATATGAATACTTCTCTAAATAACCTGGATCATAATGATCTTCTTGATGACTATCAAGTTATTGAAACTAAGACCTGCAATCATATTGGGGATATAAATACCCCAACTAATTCTAACTGCCTTAATTAATTACATTTTAACATCTCAAGCATTAATGCTCATTATGATGATCTGGTGGCATACCTTGAGGCAACTGATAAAAAATTTGATATTATAGTGCTCTCAGAGACACATAAGATAAATAATTTAAATGATTTTCGATTGGATCATTTTGAAGTTTTTTATAATGAAAGTCAAATAAACAAAAATGATGGCACCATAGTATATGTTAGAACCTCGCTATTACCTAAATCCGAAATTATAACTGTAAATTTCTCTAAATTTTTAAGAGTAACTTTGATTAAAAATAATGTACAAATAGGGCTAATCGCATTATATAACTCTCCTAGTTTAAACAAAACAGAATTTATCAATAATATAAGGCTTTTATTCGAAATAAACTTTCGGAGATGTCCAGTCGAGGTTTTTTGTGGAGATATAAATATTGATATTATAGAGAATAAAGTCACTCAATGCTCTACAGAATATCTCAACTATCTGAATCACATGGGATACATTAGTCAAATAAATGGTTTTACTCGGGTAGCAGGAAATGCAAAAACCTTCATAGACCACATGTTTCTAAAAACTACCGTCAACGATATAATTGTCAGTTCTTATATTATAATGAGTGGTTTGACGGACCATTTCCCAACACTATTGAGCATGCAGTTTTTAAACAAAAGTAATAACCCGGAAAAGGTACAAATTAATACTAAAAAAATTGTTAACTTTCAAAAAATAGCAGACAGTCTGATAAATTTTGATTGGGGCGCTATATTGCAATGTAATGACCCAAATATTTGCATGAATAATTTTGCTAAAACCATGAGAACTATAATTGAAAATTGTACCACCTTTAAAACTATAAAATACACTCGTAAAAAAAAGGATGGATTACCTCTGGGATCATCAATTCCATTAAAAATCGCGATAAACTAAGGAGGCTGACCCTGAAACATCCTTTAAATTTTCAAACACAAAAAACTTACAGACTCTACAGAAATGTCCTCACTAAATGAATTAAAAGAGCTAAATATTTATTTTTTAAAAACAAATTAAATACAAACATAAACGATACAAAAAAATATATGGGAAACCATCAGGGAAGTAACCAACGAAACCGTAAATAAAAATGTAATTATAAAATCTATAATTGAAAATGGTAATGAAGTAACTGAAAAGGACACAATATCTCGAAAATTTCTGAACTATTACTGTAATATCGGGAAAAACCTTAGTGAAAAAATACCTAAAAATAAATATGTGTTTAGTAAGCCTACTCCTTGTAATCCAGCGAGTTTCTCGGAAATCACGGTAAATGAATTGATAATGGAAATAAATTCTCTTAAAAGCAAGGTTTCATGTACAAACGATGGTATTTCTGCATTGATAATTAAAGACAATCATATAGCGTTAATGAAGCCCTTACTACACATGATAAATCCAGTACTAAAAACAGGCATTTACCCAAATATTCTGAAAAACTCCATAATAACTCCCATATTTAAGTCTGGTGACAGCCAGTGCATTGAAAACTATCGGCCTATTGCAATAACGAGTACCCTGAATAAATTACTTGAAAAGTGCTTTAAAATTAAATTGGAAAAACATTTCGAAAATAATAAATTATTGTCAGATTCTCAATTTGGCTTTCGAAGTAAAATGAGCACTGAAGATGCAATTCAACAATTAACAGAGCAAATATTGAATGGTTTTAATGAGGGTTATAAGACCTTAGGCATTTTTATTGATCTCGCAAGAGCCTTTGACACTGTGGCACATCACATTCTCTTGCAAATACTGGGTGACGTAGGTTTAAGAGGTACTGAGTTAGCACTCTTTGAATCATATCTTAGTGATCGATCACAACAAGTAAAAATTAATAATCTTGTTGGAGAGATGGGTACAGTTAAATGTGGTGTGCCACAGGGTACAGTCCTGGGGCCACTCTTATTTTTGATCTATATAAACAACTTTACAAGAATTTTACCTGAAATAAATTGTTCTATTATTTGTTACGCTGATGATACAGTAATTCTAGTAAAAGCAAAATCATGGTCAGAAGTGCAAAAGCTAGCTGAAAAATATATCACATTAATTAAACTTTGGACGGATCAGCATCTTCTAACTCTAAATAGTAATAAAACCCACTTTATAAATTTCTCGATTTATAACACTAATCAACAAGAAGAACCTGTGGAACTAACTATACATACTTATCCTTGTTTTGCAAATCAGATGGAAAATTTTACTTGCGACTCTAAGATTTCTTCAGTTTCGTACACAAAATACCTCGGCGTCTATATTGATAGAAATTTAAGATACAATATGCACATTGATTACATAACTAAAAAGATAAGGAAAACAATTTATAAGTTTTATCAACTATGCGAATTTATGCCTCGTGAGTTATTGGAGATGGTCTATCAGGCTCTGGTTGAATCCATTCTAAATTATGGTATAAGAATTTGGGGTAGTGCGTGTAGCACAATGTTAACAAACCTGGTTATCACTCAAAAATATATACTAAAAATAATAAATAAAAAACCAAAAAGATACCCAACAGTTAATTTGTTTTTGGAAAGTGGTGCTCTCACTGTAAGAGAACTTTACCTGAAGAGCACCCTTAACTTTATGAAAAATAAAAACATTTATAAGATTCTACCCCAACGCCTTAATATTACTAGATCTGTCACGAGAGAACATGTTTATTTGACTAAGGTAGATTTTACAATTTGTCAACGTCATATATCTTATGTGGGGCCAAGAATCTTTAATTTTATACCACACGCTTTTAAGGCTATAAGAAAAAAACTGTTTAATATACGCATAACCGAATGGATCAGGTGTAACTATGAAAATATTTTATTAAAGCTACCTTTTCTAATGTAAAAAAATGTTATAATTACAGGTATATTTGCAAATATTATTTAATGATAGAATAAAAGAATGAATTAATTTATATATTACTTTTACAAATTTAATCTAACTTAATTTAATTTGGTTTTTATAACAAGCTCTCAAATTTATTATTAAATTATTATTGTATTCTGAAATACTGTGTCCCGACAAGTCACTTGTGACTTAGGGCACAAACACTAACTTTGTAACAATACTGTACAATTTTAAGTAATATATTTAAATTTGAATTTGAATCAATTTCAGTAAAAAAAATATTAATTATTACTTAATTACTTAAGGTTATTTGACCAAAAAGATCAACTCCAGATTATCAATAAAAACAAAAAAAATCTTCCTAATTAGCATAAGACTCTGGAAGAAATTTAGATGAGATAGCTTACATTATTAGAGGTCCCACCCTTAAAGCTTAGAACACTGCAAAACGCTCTCAATAAGTCTATACAGCATAATACACTTTTAGACAACTTTCACCTATTAGACAAAAAAGTTGCTTTGATAATCCTGTACCGTGGCTCAAAGACTTGATCTTTAGGGTCCTCTGGTTCTCTATAGAAGTTATCAGAGATTTTTCCAACATGCATTGATGGGCGCAATTCATCAGTGGCTTATTTGACAATGGCAGTGCAGTAAGTAATATTAAACTGTTACCAACTATCTGTAATCGTCAACGAAGGAGCTACTTCCATCTAGTGTAAGATATGAGTAAATTTAAGTCTACGATAACTACACGGTCTTCTACTACGGTCTCTTCAAACTACTGGTAAATCGTGTTTATTTTTATTTCTAGGAGGTCGTGGATCAAGAGCTTTTTATCCTAGCATTGATTTTAACATATACTCAGATGAAACGTTACTTTAAGAGTTAAGCCTATCCCTTGCTACTTTAAAGCCTGACGTCGCTTTCTCGTCTTCCGATAGTGAAGTTACGAGTAGGCATTCTCTTCCGAAAAACGCCAGTATCATTAAAGACTTGTTCTCGCTTATATCCCTCACTGTCTATTAGTTCTTTAGTTTAGTTCGACAAAGCTTGATCTGCTGAAGCCGATTCTTTCGCGATGTGAACGCTAAACAAAGAAACGCGCTTTTTAAATGATTCTAACCATTCTCTACGCGCTTGAAAACTTAAAGATTCATTGTCTATTGCTATTAGGTTATTGTAAGGACTAGTGATGCGCAACGATTACTTTTATAAGTATTGAGTAGATACTGATACTTTATATCAAAGTATCAGATACTTTGTATTCGTTACAAAGTAATCATGACTTGACTAGTTGTTTGTGAATATACAGGCGAATATTAAGATTTGGTATGAATACCTATATTAAATTTAGGGCTTATTGGCGATTGTTATATTTTTTGAGTATAATAGAGGGTTATCAAGTTTTAGTAAGATATTACAAAATGATACTTTAATACTTATGATAATAAAAAGTAAACAAGTAATCGGGCACGACGGACGAATTCAAATACTTTTACCTAGAACAAGGTAAAAGTATCGAGTATAGGTATCAAGTATCGAAGTATCAAGCAAGTGCGTGGCGACAAAGCCGGGTAAATAAATAGGTATTATTAATTATTTTTGGCCGATCGGCGGCGGTTTATTTCATTTTATTAACAATATTGCCATATTTTACTTATAAAATATATTTAGAACGCATAAGCAGCCACCGGTGACATGGAAATTTGGGATTTAAAAAAGTATTCGAGTAACGAGTAGTTGGGGTCGAAGGATTCGATTACTTCGAATCTTCGCATGTATCAGATATTAAAGTATCGAGTAGATACTATCCGCACATCTCTAGTAAGGACGAATAAGTCCTTGTACCAAGTAACTGTCAATTTTACTTGTAGAATGAGGTACTTTACGCACTGTAGTAAAAAAAAATATTTCTACCTCAAACGTTTAAGCATAATAAAAAGTTTCTTTATTGTTTTGGGGTATGTGATGTATACAATATGTAAGAGAAGGCACACATTTTTTTACACTCCCTGTAAAAAAAATATATTTTCTAACCTGAAAGTAAAACAGTGAACTGAAATTTTAAAAATACAAAATATACATATATAATTAGATGTTAGATGATGCAGAAATTATTGCAAAAATTGAAAAGCAAAATAATATACGTAGGAGTTTAGAAACAAAATTAAATATTCTGCGTAAAACTAAGATAGTAGATAAAAAGTTTAATGTAATAATGGAAATGGACTCCCTAACATATATTATAACCATTTTATTGAGAGGGAAAGAATGAATATTGGGTGGAACCGTTGTGTTGTTTTTAATGACTATAATATTAAACGGTGTTTTAAGTGTTGCCGTTATAGACACATGGCAAAAAAGTGTAAAGGCAGTAAAACATGTGCAAAATGTAGTGGTGATCATGACGTTAAGGAGTGTAATGGAAATGTTGTTAAATGTGTTATGTCTAATCAAAGATATGGCCTTAATTTGGATGTTGGTCATACTGTATGGGGGTTGAACAAGTGTGAATCATACAAAAAGATTGAAGACCAACAAAGGAACAGGTAGAACATATAGCAGTTAGATAAAACTATTATATTTAATGTAAACATGGTTTATTTTAACTGTCAAGGGTACATTAACAACAAGGATCACATTAATCTTTTAATTAATGATTGGAAATCAAAGATCATTCTTGTAAGCGAGACTCACGTAACTCCCGATATTGAGTCATGTGAGCTGGTCATAGATGGGTATAAATTAGAGCAATGTACAAGTAATAACAGTAGAACAGGAGAAGCATTAATTAGGCGTGATATTAAATATAAAAGATCAAAATATAGAACTTGTATCGTATCAAAGATCATTTAAGAACTATAATTCTGTAAAATTACAGGAAGAACTTCTTGCGTTTGAGTGGAATAACAGTATCTCTGATGTAAATAGATTGGCTAATTCTTTTGTGAATGACATAAAGAGTATTTTAGATAAAATGTGCGCGAGGACTAAATGTTTACAAATATTAAAATATAGGGATAAAAAATGGATAACCGAAGAGATAAGAGAACTTATGCGTGAAAGAGATAATTTATATAAGAGGGCAATAATTGATAAAAGTGAAAATACTTGGAATCAATATAAGGCTAAAAGAAATTTTACAGTTAACAAAATCAGAGTAGAGAAAGAAAATTATTTTTTTGAATGTATAGATTCTAATAAAAAGAACCTGAAGGAACTACGGAAGAATTTGAAAACACTGTTGCCGAGTAAAACTAGCACACTACCGGAGCAAATTAATTTTAATTTAGAAATACTCCAAGATGAAGAAGTTATATCCCACAGATTTATTAAATATTTTGTAGAGAGTGTGGAGAATATAAATAATGTACCACAAAACGGAAACAGATTAAATAATGTTGTATGTCCCCCCCGTGTTTAACATTTTTTCTAAATTCAAACCTGTCTCTATGTTAAAATTGAAAAATACTCTAAAAAACTTAAAAAATTTTGGTGGTGAATCTGGTATATCAAAACATGTCCTCTGTGATGTCTCTCATGTGGTTCGTAATAGATTGTTAGAAATTATTAATAATTCTTTGTCTAACGGTGCTTTCCCAGATGATTGGAAACTGTCTACTGTTATTCCTGTTCCCAAAGTACAAAACACAAATTTGCATAATGAATTTAGACCCATTCACACGGTACCTGTCTATGAAAAGCTCCTTGAGAATTGTGTTAAGGAACAACTTGTTGAGTTTTGTGATAAAGGCAAAATAATTGTTCCTGGACAGTCGGGATTTCGTGAGCATCATTCTTGTGAATCCGTTGTCATTAATATTTGTGATGATTTTGTCAAAGCTATCGACTGTGATAATCTTGTTTTAGCGGTATTTTTAGATTTTAAGAGAGTCTTCGAAACCATAGATAGACAAATTTTAATTACCAAACTACAGCAATTAGGAATTAGGGATAATGCTTTGAGTTGGTTTATGTCGTATATGTCCAACAGAGTCTAACGTGTAATGTTTAAAAATAGTATATCTCAGTGTGTTTCTGTTAATTATGGTATGCCTTAAGGAACTGTTTTAGGACCATTGTTACTTCTACTGTACATTAATGATATGGTAAAAGTTCTTGAAAAGTGTAGGGTGGTATAATTTGCAGATGATGTAATGGTGTATATTATAGACAAAAACTTACAGCAAATGCAAATCGACCTAAAAAATGAATTGAATACTTTATTTGTCTGGCTTTGCACTAACAAATTGTGTTTAAATACAGCTAAATCGAAATTTTGCATATTTGGCAAAAAGTCACGACTTAATCAAATAGACATGGATAGTGTGAGCATTACTGTAAATGGGGACAGCATTCTTTATGAGAGTGAAATTAAGTATTTGGGTACTATTCTAGATGCCAATTTAAACTTTTATGCACATGCAGACTACGTCATGCGAAAATTCTCCAAAAAAGTTGGATTTATCACCAGAGTGGGAAGAAATCTCTCCATGAACACAAAGTTGCTTTTGATAAATTTCCGCATTTGCAATATTGCTCCACGTTGTTGTTTAATCTGCCACAATATAAAATACACCAGTTTGAAGTAATAAAGAATAGAGCTATGAGACTGATTTTAAAATATGATCAATATACACCAATTAAATGTATGTTAAGTGTCCCAAATATGATGTCTGTTACTAAACGTATAAAGTTTAATGTCTATTTGTTTATATTTAAATTGAAGCATCGCTTGTTACTCAATAGAATTTAATAAATTGCCTATGATAATTAAGACCTGTGATAATGTAAACCAGTTTAGGAAGCTATTGAGAAAACATCTTTTAAATAGGGATAGCTAAGAGTATTTCTATTTTTTTTTGTGTTGTACATTATATTCTTTTTATGATTTTAGTTATACGTTTTATTATACCATTTGTGTTATCCTAGGTTAGGTTTTATTTATACCAAAAATTGTTGTGTACGTTGTCTTTCATTACGCTGATCACCACTCATTATACCTAATGTAGCCCTGTATGTAATGAACTTTCATTGGTTTATTATTATTATTGTAGTTTATTTTCTTTGTAGACTTCAGTACTGCTTTATATTATAATTATTGTAATGTATGTAGTTATTATGCTAAATAACCTTCTTTATTATTATTATATAATTATTCTACACAATGTAAATGTATTTTGTGAGAAGCAGAAGGAATTGCTGAGTAGTCTTATAATGCATCAATTAAAAGTTAGTCACTTAAATGTGCGTTCTCTTTCGACGGGCTTTAATGCATTACGAGATATGGTTAGCGGAGGTAAATTCGATATTTTTGCAGTTACGAAAACTTGGCTAAATGGAAATATTCCCACTGAACTGGTTTATTTACCTAATTATAAATTGTATACGCTGGTTCGTGAGGTAAGGAATGCTGGTGTGGGTGTAATGTTCACATGGATTTACAGGTCAAAGTTGTTCTTAGCGATTATCCCCGAATCAAAGAGGTCGAATTGATCTTTCTGGAATTACAGGTGAGTAAGCTAAAACTTTGTTGTGGTTGTTTTTATATGTATGCCTTGAAACTTGCAGTTGTGTGTGGAATACTGGGATAGTGTGCTGCCATATGTAACTACCCTATATGGTCCAGTAACTTCTTCTGGACTACTTTTTTTTTGACCTAATATCGGATCATACGGTTACCTACACCACGTTTGCCTACAGGCTGCAAAAGCATCCACCCAAGGTGATGACTTATCGTGATTTTAGGAACTTTAATGGTGATCTTTTTTCCGAGGATCTGGAAAAAGTGTATTGGCATCAGATATTCTCTATCACTGATATCGAGCAAAAAATCAATTATTTAAACTATCAAATATTGAAACTATTTGATCAGCACGCTTCCCTGACAAAAGTTGTCCTTGGTCAACAGATACAATAAAGGCAGTTATGAAAGATAGAGACAAATTTGTGGAAAAATATATAAAAGATGAAAATATAAGTGAGATTAAAATCCTGAGATAATTGTCAAAATCGGGGTTTTAATGTTATATGGTTTTAAATCCAGTATAGGTATATTTTCGTCATGCAATCTAATTTTTTTAGAAAACAGAGTTTAGTAGCTGTAGATATACACTGGTGGCCAAAAGTAGATTGACAACTACTTATTTTTCAAATTTGTTTATATCACGGTTTAGGAAATGATAAATTAGGTGGGACAGTACCTATTTAAAAAACAACGGAGCCTATTTGTAATGTTTAATTATATTTAAACTATTTATTCGTAATTAAAAAAATAAACAATTATTTCAAGTGGCCAAAATTAAATTGACAAATTCAAAGCTTACTAAAATAAAAATAAGTATAGAAAAATTAAAGGGTTTTATTCAATAATGCGTTGCATATCCTCTTTATCTTCTCACTTCCACCAACCTTTTGGGCATTGACCTAATTAAATTGTCAATGGATATACAGCATGCCTTCAAAGCTTCAAAAAGTTCTTGTTTATTTTTGACATTTTTACATCGGATGTGACGATCAATGTAATCCCAAATGTTCTCGATCGGATTTAGGTCCGGTGACTGTGACGGCCATTTGATAACATTAATTTTTTCTTGGGTCAACCATTGCTTAACGACCTTGGATGCGTGTTTCGGATCGTTATCATGTTGAAAGTAGTGGTTGAGTGGCATAACTTCATCAGCGTAAGGTACCATAACATCCTGCAGTATGTCTTTATACATGAAACGATCCATCGTGCCTTCTATCAAGTGTACTGGACCCATCCCATAGCCCGAAAAACACCCTCACACCATCACGGAACAACCTCCATGCTTGACTGTGGACACCGTATATTTGGGATCATACCTTTGGTTCACAGGACGCCTAACATATCTTTTGCCTCAAGCAAAGCTCAATCGCGCCCGTACGTTTTTTAAACTTAGCAGTGGTTTCTTTGCAGGGCGTCTTGTTTTTAAATCACTATATTGAAGTCTCCTTCTAGTGGTATGACAACTAACTGAACCCACATCTTCTTCCAAATGCAGCTTGATTTCTTTTGAAGTTGCGAATGGGTCAAGTTTTGCTTTTTTCAAAATTAATTTGTCAACACGACTAGTGGTCTTCTTTGGTCGGCCAGTTTTTTTTAGAGGAACAACACTTCCACGCAGATCAATTTTTTTTATTATTTGACTTACTGTTGCCCTCAAAAGAGACAATTTTCGACCAATATCCGCCTGTTTAACCCCTTTCCGGTAATCGTCGATTATTCGCATCTTAATATCGATCGATAAAGTTATACCACGTGGCATTGTAAATATTTTTCAAAACTAATAGTAAGGAAAGTCAAATCAACAGAAACCAACGCATAAAACTTAGAGACTGAATAAATATGAGTTTGTCAATCCAATTTTGGCCACCTAGCAGTCAAACAAAATTATTGGAATTTGATAAAAAAAAATTGAAAAAAAGTGCAAGCAATAAAAATCTATGAAATTTGTTTCTTCAAACTATGTTGTTTACATTCCTGAACACTAATAAGCTGAACCGGTTTTTCCTTTGCTTCAGATAAAATATATCCATAAAAATGGAATTTGTCAATCTACTTTTGGCCACCAGTGTAGCTCAAAAACAGACCATAATTTCTCATAATAATCAGTTTTGCCAAAATATATTTAGCATAGCAATTCTATTTTTCACTGGCACATATGATATTTCTTCATATTTTTCATTTTCTTAAATATATATCAGTAGTCTCCCTTGCTCAAAAACACATGAGCCGCCACTGCTTATTAAAGCTTTTAACCAGAGAACAAGGGATCACCAAGTTTTTTGTTTTAAAATAGAAACCTAAGCAAATATCGTCAACTACAATTTTAATAGCTTTTTTACTAAAATACACAGACATATAGCATTAAAAATATTAATAATTTTTACAATATTATATTATTGATCTAAATGTTTTACAAGTTTATTATGCTGTATGTATATTAAGAACATACAGACGTTAAAGTAAAACTTACAAAATAAAACAATATTAAAAAATATTGTTAACATAAGGTAACAAAAAGTAATATTTAGCCAACTAATTACAACTACTAACCTGAACTGTAAAATATTTACTATTTTTTTAAATTGTTAGCTAGTTTATTTTTAAAATATTCGCCGTCCCCTTTAGTAGCTTGCTTGTTAATTTCTTTATGCCTGTCTTTACTCACGATCTCTTCTAAGACTTCCCCATCTCCCTTTATAAGTCTGAAATAAAAAAAATATATTTAATTTACTTTTTTTATATTATAATTATAAGTAGATAAAAATTCTTTCCAATAATAATTAAAAATTAAAGTTTTTTAAGTCAATCCCAAAAGTGGACAGAAATGTAAGTCAGCTATAAAAGCTGATTAACTAAAATTTGATGTTAAATTACTCAGATTGTATATTAACATACTAATCTTTACTAAAAGTTATTTCATCTATCGCCTTACTAAGTAGATAAATTTTTGCAGTTTCAGAAAGCTGTTAAAAATAACATTTTTTGTATATTTGGTTATGCGGAATCTACTTTTATAAAACCTGTGAAACACTTCTAATAATTATCTACTAAATATACAAAAAAGTGATACCTGTGTCGTCCAGTTTCCTCATCATAGACCCTACGGATAACACTCTGCTTTTTTTCCCATTCCTCCTTTCTCATGGGAGCCATGGCTTTACTTTTGTCCATTAATTCTATGGGAATATCATTTGATCCCTCATTTTTCTCTTCCTTATGGTTGTTACTTGTTTCTTTCTTTTTGCTTTTTTTTGGACCCTTAAACCAACATAAAAAATTGTATCTGTGCAACTAAATATTTTAGCTTTAAAATTTGACTAAATGAGTAAATCTGCATGTTTTGACAGAATTAATATAACTTTTTTTACAGTTATATGAAAATAATATAAAGACATATAAGACTTAGTATACCACATAGTGGTAATTTAGAAGAGCCTATTTTTGAACTACTTGCTAATTTTATTATTGTGCTATTTAAACAATTGAAAAGTTTTCAACATTTAATTTTTTTAGTTAATATAATCACAAATTTATTACATTCTTAATCCCAAAAATACCATGAATACCATGTTTCAGACACATAAATTTGAATAAAATTTTCATAATTTAAATTAGTTTTTTTTTAATCTTTTGTGTATTTGTAAAGAGTTAGCCGCATTTTGGATACCTTTCTTTTAACCTGATGACTTAATTGTTTTTTTTTTTGGATAATCATAGTGTATAATTTTTATAAGGCCTTATGGTCTTACAGATCTTTTATTAATTTTATTCTGGCTTATTGTGAAAAATGGTGTCCAATTACTACCAATTAATTATACGAAATTTGAGAAGCAAGATACCACTAGATGTGTTTTATTAATGTATGATTTATTTAAGATTAGTGTACCCTCCTTTGAATTTTACCTTTTCATAAAACTAAATAAATATTAGAGGACTTATAAAAAGATGTGACAAGCTAAACTGGTCAAGGTGATACAGGCACTAGTGAAAATATTAAAGATATTTTATTTGCATGATATATACCATACTCATAAAATAATAAAGCATAGCACTGCAATTTATTCTTTTGCGCAATCTTAAAAATAGTGATAAATAGTGTTAAGGCTTTAGAACTAATTAAAA
The DNA here is from genome assembly GCF_022605725.1 of Anthonomus grandis grandis. Taxonomy (NCBI): domain Eukaryota; kingdom Metazoa; phylum Arthropoda; class Insecta; order Coleoptera; family Curculionidae; genus Anthonomus; species Anthonomus grandis. Next base: position 16,986,149 of record NC_065548.1, on the reverse strand, counting down.
TATTTAAAAATAAGCATACATTTAGTTTATTAAAAGTTAATGAACCAAACTAGCATTAAATACAGTGAAAGCTCCCATAAGCGGACACTCACGGTTCCGTAACTTTTGCCCGCTTATGGGAGGTGTCCGTTTAAAAGAGAGTATGTGAGTATAGAGTATAAATAACGGGGTATATATAATCATGAGGAAATGAGGTAATACATAATCATGAGGAAAATGAAACAGAAACTCGCCACATTTTTAAAGTATGTATTTATGCTATTTATCAAACATACAAAAACATAAATGCTTCAATACATGGTACGAGAATTAAAAAAAAACCTTATTCTTTAGCTTTTTGAAAAAAGTTTAAAATGTTTGTCTGACGAAATTTCACCGTCTTTTACTGAAGGAGACAATTTTCGTAATAACTTTCTAAATTTTTTAAATGTTGAAATGCAGTGAAATCATCTTTGGCAAATTTTTGCAATATAGAAATATGATTTAGAGCTTCACCATATGAATTTATAGTTTTTGAACCTCTTAGTGAGTCCACCAGTTCCACTTCTTCTTCTGAGTCGTTTGGACTACCATATTCATGTTGGCCTGGGCTTTCTACATCCAAATTCGAAAAGTTGTCAATGGCATTTTCTTCTGTTGTTATGTTATTGTCTAAGGCCAGGAAATCATCTACTTTCTGGGGGTCTGCTACTCCTAAATGTTTGGCATGTCGTAGTAACTGAGCAAGTGTCGCTAAGGGCAGATCGTCTTCAGCATCGCAATAATTTTGCTCAGCAAATTCTGAGCCACATCCACTCAATTTCTAAATCCAGCTTTGCCAAAACAGTTCTTAATTGTAGAGGAATTTACTTTATCCCATGCTGTTTTTATAAAATACAAAGCTTCTAACACATTAATAGACTTTGTAAGCTCAGATAAGCTTTGGACATCGTCAATTTTTGTTAAAATATGTGTTAAAGTCAAATGCCGATAATAAAATTTAAAGTTCTGTATAATACCTTGATCCAACGACTGACAAACTGAAGTTGTGTTTGGCGGTAAAAATATAATTTTTCAATCACATTTTTCATTTTCAGATCACGAGGATGAGAGAATGCATTGTCTAAAAATAAAAGAACTTGCATTTTTTGGATTCCCATTTTCCGGTCGAATTCCAGTAACCACTCAGACATGATATCTCGGGTCATCCATGCCTTTTTGTTGGATGTCCAAGTTGCTGGTAGATCCATAATAGCAACGTTTTTTGAAGCACGGGGACGAGCCGCTTTCCCGATCACAATCAAATCGCATTTTTCACCAGCCATATTTGCACAAAATAAAATGGTTAGTCTATCTTTAGACAACTTTCCACCCACACATGTTTCTCCTTTAAAGGACAGAGTTTTGTCGCGCAATGCGCGAAAAAAAAGTCCACTTTCATCTGCGTTGTACACGTCTTCTGGTTTGTAGCCAAGCAACATGGACGGAAGTTTCTCCAACAATTGTGACACATCAACTTGATTTACTGCAGCAGCTTCGCCAGATATGTATTTGAAACTCACACTATGTCTCTTGCGCCGCTTTTGCAGCCACCCGTCGGACGCACTGAAATTATTATAGCCCAAAGTAATGGCGATTTCTTTAGCTTTCATTTTCACTAACGGCCCTAAGATTGGAATGTTTTGACTTCTAGCTTTCACAAACCACTTAAAACATGTTTTGTCTATAGCAAAACCTTCCTTTTTTAAAAAACCCTTCTTTTGATTTATATTAGTTCCCGATTGCCATTTACTCTTGATATCTTCCTTTATTATGTGCACTGCAATAAGCGGAACTAAAAATCGTCTGGGTATTAGAGTTTCGCGTCCGCTTATAAGAGATTTTTTGATCACATACAGAAAAATCTAGTGTCCGCGTCCGTTTATAAGAGCGTCCGCTTATCGGAATGCATTTAGCATTGAAAATGATATGCTGAAATTCGGTTCCAGGAACTTTGTCCGGTTAAAAGAGATGTCCGCTTATAGGAGCTGTCCGCTTATAGGAGCTGTCCGCAAGGAGAGCTTTCACTGTATTGCAATGTCAAGTTTTAATAACTTTTGGCTATGTTGAAACTTTATTGGTGTTAGAACAAAAACTTACACAAGTCAACAGGATATACAAGAGGTATTACTTTACATAACTTAAATTATCAATAAAACCATAATTATATAATCAATTCAAAGCCAAAGAATTGTTTTGGTTAAGTATTTGGCTTATTAAAAAAAGTTTTAAAAAAATATGTAATAAATTTAATAGGGTCAATTGGGGTAAATGTAAACTGGGTAATTGTAGACACATCTAAAATAAGAAACACAACAACATTTAGATTTCAAATTTGACGCGAAGCTCACTATTCGAGTCGTGCCGACGTCGGGCGAACTCGGTTTCCCTTGAAACTTTACTCCTGTTTGTGCTCTTCTTGCATTAGTTGGCTGATGCAATTTGATGTGTTTGGTGGTTTTATGTTGAATTTCGGCACTGAAGTTTTCGAATGCAAATCATCGAGGTAAGTTAGATATTTCATTTGGACATTGTTTGTTATACTATTGTGTCTATTTTACGCCTAAATGTCTGTCGACAAATTTTATAATCAGTAAAATAATTCAGTGTTTATATTTCCCCCTAATAAATTTGTTCTTGGGGGAAATGTATACACACTTTTCGGGTAATTGTAAACATAATAAAATTAGTGTCTCGCCGATAATGTATGTAAAATGAGTAATTTCTTTATCTTGTTGCAGTGTAAAGATGCCCCGTACTTATGTAAGGAAAAAAGAAGCACCTTCTTATACAACTGAAGATGTTGCGAATGCCGTTTCAGATGTCCAAAATAAAAATAAAACGTATCGTCAAGCAGAAACGTTCTATGGTGTTCCCAGATCAGTTATTTACCAAACGATAGGAGGAGGAAAGACTCCATTAAATGTGCGAAAGGGTGGACGTTCCCAAGTTTTATCCTCAGATATCGAAAATGAAATAGAGAAATGTTTATTGGCACGTACTGCGATGGGTTTACCATGTGACAAAGCAAAACTTAGACAACTGGTTGGAGAGTATGTAAATGCAAAAGGTTTAAGAACACCATTTAAAAATGGAGTACCGGGAGAAGACTGGTACTACTCATTCATGAAGAAGACATCCTGAACTGTCTCTTAAGGAACCGGAACATTTGCAAAAACTGCGGAAGGATGCTAGAAAACCTGAGATCGCCTACCATTTTTTTGATGACCTGAAAAGAATCATTCATGAAAATAATTTAGATGATAAAGGAAGCTTTATTTTTAATGCTGACGAGTCAGGTTTTAATAATGATCCCTATCGTATTAGGGCAATTGGAGAGAAAGGAAAGACCCTGTGCCGGATATCTGGAGGCTCTGGAAGAGAGTCGACGACAGTCTTAGGATGTGTTTCTGCTGATGGAAAAGCACTTCCACCGCTCATCGTATTCAAGGGAGCTGGAGTTCAGGCTCGTTGGACTTCCAATAGCGCCTATCCAGCGATCTATATGCGGCCTCCACTAATGGATGGATGGAGGAGCCGCAATTTTTCCAGTGGTTTACGACAGGGTTTATACCTCACGTTAAAGATTTAAGAACTTCCCAAAACCTTCTAGATCAAGCAGCTCTAACTGTTGTATGATGGTCACAGCAGTCATATGAGCGTCAGAATTATTGAAGAGGCAATGCACAACAATATTACTTTGATAAAGTTTCCAAGCCATCTTACGGATAAGCCTCAGCCTTTGAACAAGTGTGTCTTCGGACCCTTAAAGGTGAACTGGAATAAACAATTGGTGAAGTTTGGTAAGGAACAAATGGGACGAGGGTGTGGACGGCTAACTAAGGAAAAAGTTACCGAATTACTTGGAATTACTTGGCAAGAGTCTATGGTTTCTAGCAATATTATATCTGGATTTAAAAATACTGGCGTATACCCAGTTGATCAAATTCCATTCGAGTTCCCACAAAATGAATTTACACCAGAAGACTTGGCCAAATACGAAGCTGCCCTCAAAGCTCCGAAATCTGTAACATCCGATGCTATTATTATCCAACCAGTATCCTCTAAATCAACTGTTGTTGCAATTTCTGAACCAAACCCACTTCTACCCACGGTCGACGATCAAATGCCTTCAACTTCATCATGTTGTAGTCAACATAATTCAGTGTCATCAGCTGAATGCCGACAGCAGCCTTCTACATCGTCAACTGACTACCAAAAATTATTAGTGGCATCTACCCATAGTCCACAACCATCGACGTCATCGTCTATCAGTAAATCGACAGAAATTACCAAAATTTTCTTGCCACTCAGCCGCCGTGAAGATATTGTTGGAGAGAAAAAAACAAGTCATACCGAGATTAAAGCAACAAAGATATGGAGAGGTATTAACAACCAACCAAGTCTTGAAAAGACTAAGAGAAGCAGAAGAGAAGAAGAAAAATAAAGGAAAAAAAAGGCTAATCCGAAAACGGACAACAAAAAGTTAGAGCCGAAATTGAAAAAAATGAGAAGTGAACCAGTTGCAGAGTCAGAAAGTTCTGATGGAGAAATAAATAAATCTAGGTGATACTGATGATGAAATAGATTGGGCAGAACCGGAAAAACAAGATATAGAGCTTAAAAGAGGGAAATGTATTCTTGTGCAGTTCAAAAGTGGAAAGAGAAAGACTACTCTTTTTAAATATGCGTGTTTAATTGAAGCCGTGGATGAAAAATTAACGGAAATCAAAGTGACTGGTCTTACATCCTGGAATGTATCAAGAATGCTTTTCAACATTGTTGAAACTGATGTCAGTTATATAACCTTGAATCAAATCATTGGTGTGCTTCCCGATCCTGGCATTCAAATGAAGGGAGAGAGAATACTATACAACTTTCCAGCAATAGTTCCTGTTTATGAGCAAAACTAATTTTTTATACCTATAATATTATTATAATTACATACTTAGAATAAATTTCTTTGATTAGCGTTTTAGTTAAAATAAACAGAACTGTTGGAAAATATTAACTTTTATCTCGATTTTTCATTTATATGGCAAGCAAAACCTTTAAGGTCACATTATTTTGGGGTAAATGTAAACACGACTTATATCAAAAAATATTTTGCCACATACCGACTTTATATAGTTCGTTTACATTTGCCCCAGGTTTTTTTCTGGTAGAGTAAATATGTCAAGAGATGCTTGTTTACAATTACCCCTAAAGAGTAGGGGCAAATGTAAACGGACAAGAATGTTGAATATATTTTTTTTATCTTAATGTGACTTGTAATTACAGAAAACCACTAGTAATTATCAAAGAAGATATTATGAGCTATGTGACTGCTAATTTACATATATAACATAATGCGTGATGTCCACAAAAATCCTTTAGCAAGTCAAAACATTAAATATCGTCCACAATTACCCCAATTGACCCTAATTCCCTTCATTCTTTTTAAATCCTCCAAGAATGTTGAGTTATTATTATACTAATTTTTTGAAATAAACAATTAAGATTTAAACATGGTTTTATTTAGCTGGTTTTAGATACTCTATAATAGCAAAAGCTGTACTAGTATTATTTTGAAGAAATCTAATAAATAACAAATTTATCAGAGTTTATGTAGTTCCAATTTATGTTTCATACTAGATAAAAATAGTCAAACATCTATCCAAACTATTAAGAATGGACTACTACTTACAAATACCTTTTGTAGTATAATAATTATGGTTCTCATTTTTTATTAATTGGGTCCTTTTTTTTAAGCTAAAGGGTTCATGTTTTGGAGAAAATTATATTTACAAAATTATTGTCAATGTACAAGTTAGTCAGGTTCCGAAGTATAGTCTGAATCTCATCTATTGGGACAGAAGTAATAATATCGATCACGTATCTTTTAAAGAAAAGAACTCTATTTGAAAAGAAAAGACTATTTGAAGTTCTGACAGGATTATGTCTGAACAAATTGGTGACAAATAGTTTCCCATACCTAAACCAAAAATTTGCTTATAGAATTTACCATCTAAATTAAAATAATTATTATCAATGAAATTTAAAAGTTGGAAAAAATTTTCTCTTGAGAGATTATAATGTGGTTAAATGTTCGGCCATTGTTTCTGAATAATATTTTTATTGTGAGGTTAGTTGGAGTGTTTGTAAATAAAGAAATTACATCTAAGGAAATTAGTAAATAATTTTTAGGAATAAAAAAATTTCGGAGATCAGAGGTAATCTTAAAAAAGTTCTGTGTGTAACACTGATCTTGATCAAATGCGTACTGTAGCAATTCAGAGAAATTGTATATTGGAGAACCAACAAAACTGACAATAGGTCTAAGTGGGTTATTTTCTTTATGTATTTTAGGTAATAAATACATCTTATGCATCAATTCATTTATGCATGTCAATCTTTTAACCTCATTGGGTGTAGGAGATGGAAAAATGTTATGAACAAGTTTATTAAGTTTAGTTTGAATGTTAATTTTTAAGTCTTTATTATTAGAGGTATACAAGTATTCATATTGGATAAAAGTGAATTAGCTTTTTTAAAGAAATCCTCTTTCATTGCCACAATGGTATTTTCCTTATCTGCTCTTGTAATAATTATGTTTGGTTAATTTAAAAATGTTCTGTCTTCTATTGTTTTACCTTATTAATGCTTCTATTGTGTGTGTGATTTATTATGTTAATGATTTTATTTTTTTTTCAGTTTTTAGATTTTGATCATTTATTTGGCCTATATAGAATATAATCTATGTTAATAATAAGCTGTTACAAGGAATATCAATAGGTGCATATGGGATATTACATTTTTCACCTAAGATTTCATTAAGAAAATCAATGTTTGTTAAGTTAATGAACCATTTTTATTGATAATATTATTGTCACCATACTTTTCATTTTTTTAAGCATTTTAGTAGTATTTTTTAGTTAGTTGCATTTGTTTAAACAACTTATAATAGACTCTTTTTTTGTGAAGTACAAAAGAGTGGGCAATTTGGTACATTTTCTAATTTTTCTAAACATGTAAGTACATTATTTAGTTCTCTATTTTTCCAATGTATATCGTGGGCGTACAAAGAAAACCCTGTAAGTACACTTTTTTCAAAAAATCGTTTTTTTTTGCATAGCCAAGTTCATTTAAATATAACCTATCATACTAAATACCCGTTAAGTCCAATATAGTTCAAATAGAAGAGATACGTCTAGCTTCCAAGTTGTTGTCCGGAGAGACTAAATATTATTCCGGAAAAATCTATTAAGTGCACTTAATTGGTTTATAAATTATTTGACACTCAGAAAAAATCCATTAAATCCAATAATAAATGAGGTTAGAAAACATTATTTATTTTGTTATTATTTGGTAGCATGTTCCGATAGTGATCAGATTGTTAGTTAGTTTTGGACGGTTTTTGGTTTTATTTTATCAACAAAATGAGTTCTAGAACGAAGAAAATTATGTTAGCTTGTCAGAAAAGCCAAGAGAGTGAAATTTCTCACAATTTTTGCCGGAATAAAACACCACCTTCACATAGTTCTTCTGGAGAAATAATAAATGCAGGTAAGTGACAATGGAATGTTTAGATGCTTAAATTAAACAGAAAACAATCTTGGATGCACCTACATTGGAGAAGATAAAAGAGGAAAATCTAAACCTGGGAACAAAACTCCTGACAGTATTCTTATCGACGTGAAATTACACATTGAAAGTTTCCCGACAATTGAATCCCATTACACACGGAAATCATCAAAGAAGAAATATTTGGATAGCACACTTTCAATATCAAAGATGTACTCTTTATATCAAGAGAAATGTGGACAAGAAAATAAAAAAGCTGCCTCATTTATTACTTACAAACGAATTTTTGGAAAAGAGTATAATTTATCCTTTTTTAAACCCAAAAAGGATATCTGCCAGACATGCGAAAAAAATAAGAAAAAATTTGTGACAGCAGACCAACAACAGGAATATGACGAGATTTACCTGAGTCATCTAAGAAGAAAGGATGACTGCAATGCAGAAAAAATTAAAGATAAGGATAGGGCTACAAGAGAAGAAAGTTTTTGCACAGTAACATTTGACTTACAGTCTGTGTTGCAGATTCCGTGCTCAGATGTTAGCCCAATGACTATTCATGAAAAATTTGTGTTTACAACCTTACCATTTATGAATCAGCTCCTCTAAATAGAGCCTTTTGCTATTGCTGGACTGAGCTAAACGGCAAAAGGGGAAGTTCAGAAATCGGCTCCTGTCTCTTTGAATATTAAACAAATTTGCCACTAAATATAAAAGAGGTTTCGCTATGGTCCGATACATGTGGAGGTCAAAATAGAAACCAATATGTAGCAGCGTTATTGTTTTATTTAGTGTATGTGTGTCATATCGAGGTAATTGAACACAAATTTTTGGAGAGCGGCCATTGCTATATGGAAGTGGATTCAATGCACAGCGCCATTGAATGTGCAAAAAAATACGTACCAGTGTATACCATTAAAGATTGGATTCATATTTTCCGCATCGCAAGATCAAAAAGAAATCGTAATAAGCGGAGCAAACCCTACAATGTTAAAGAATTACGTTTTAATGAATTCTACGATTTAAAAAAATCATCCGATTTGCTTATTAAAAATAGATCTAAAGATATTGGAGGGGAAACAGTCAATTGGCTACTGATTATAAGTTTGCGGTATTCGAAATTGCATCCTGATATTATCCAATATAAATACAAACATAGCAGTGATTATAAGGTTATTAGAATTAGGGAAAAAGGTAGACCACCAGCAATTCCAAAAAAATTAGAGAAACTATATAAAGGGCCCTTTACCGATAAGCACAAAGAAAAAAGAAGATCTTTTGAAATTATGCAAAAGTGGTGCTATTCCTTCGGAATTCCATGGGTGGTACCAGTCTCTTTCTACTGCAAAAAATATTGAAGAAGCCAGTATTGGAATTTCCGATGAAGAAACTGATTCCGATTCCGACAATGAGCCTCTTTCTCATTATCTTGTTCAGAAAAACTAATACAGTTTATGAAGAAAAATCTGATAAGTCTCAAAAAATGTGATTAGTTTGTCAGCGAAAACCCATTAAGTGCAATTATTATTTAAAAATGCTAATAAACAATTTGTTCTAAAAAATAATGTATTTTAATTTAACCTAAACTAACTCTAAACAGATGTTACTACCCAAAAAATGCATTTAGCAAACATACAAAATAAAATTGGATTTTACATAAAACTTGAAAGTTTAAAATCGCTTTTTTTCACATTTTTAGTTTTAGGACTTACAGGGTTTTCCTTGTACGCCCACGATATAATCTATTTATCAATTGAAAATTTTGTATTGAAGGTTTTTAAGTAATACAACTATTTTTAAATTAAGTATTTTTAGTTAGTAAGTATTGTAACCCATTAATAGATTTTTATCAGAGTATCCATACACGTCAAACAGGTCATTATTTAAGAACTAGAATAATGGAATACAAAAAAAGTGTTAAGCCTGAAATATAAGTACTGTCAAAAGACAAAACGGCTTTGGCAGAACATGCAGATTAAGGATTGCACCAATTTAATTTTGATGTGATTAAGATCATCGATATTCAAAACAACTACAATAAAAGTTTAGTTTGAGAAATGATAAACATAAAAAAAAACACAAAACAACTTTAACAAAAAGCAAGGCATGGGTAGCTTGAGCACATCATATTCCAATCTAATCAATTTAATAAAACTCAAAAATTGAATTTGAACACTCTTTAAATATCCCCTACATAACATTACGATTTAATCCAAAATATTATCTTAAAATATTTATGGAGTTAAGTAGAAAAATAATGTTTTGTTTTTGTTTTACATCATCTAACCAATTTCAGAACTGCTTTGTGAAATATTACTGGGTTAATTTGGATACCTGTATACTAATTTTTTGGGTTGTTTGTATGTTCTAAAACATATACCTTTAATAGACATCTTAAAATTATGTCAAGGTTATGTTTCATGATTTACCACAAAAGGCCTTAACTTATTTATTTCTGTGTAAATACATTTGAATAATTGTCCCTTTTGATGTAAGTTTTACTTTTTTTAGTTTAAGGAACACATTCAAATAATTTAATTCTTGTTTTATGAAGGTCACATAAACATATATTATTTATTAAAAATTGTTTTCATTTTAATATTTTAAAACTATATATCGTTGGCTTGCTGCAAAAACTCATTCATCAAGTCAAAAATGATAGTTTCTGGAAAAATCAATAGTTTACTAATGCTGATGGTTTAGGTGGTTTTGGGAAAAAATCATTTTGTAGTTTTTAGTTTCCGGCAATAAAATATGGTTTTGTGTGTTATTTCAAAACTAACAGTAAAATAATAATGAAAAAGTAGTATTTTGTTAATTAATAATTGGAAAGAAAAATATAAAATGTGACCTAGTGAGTTTTCATTTTATATGAAATATTGTCAAATTACTGACTTAATGAGTTAATTTTTATAAATAAACTTGATGTTGAAAAACTAGTAAACTTTTTTTGGTAATATACCTTTTTTTTAAAAAAAAATACAAAACCTAATAATAAATTTTGTTAAACATAATGTAACTAAGAACTAAAACGTCTCCCCGTCTGCAGCGATTTATATCAACCATGGTACTCATTAGGTATCACTCCTTTTTCGCATAACTTTAAAAGGTCTTCTTTTTTTTTTAACGGATATTGGCAGCATAGTTTTGTACAACTTGCTTATTTTCAAGGTACTATAGTCAATTTTTTGAGTGGCTCTCGATTTTCTTTCAATATTAATGCTTTTATATTCACCAAAATAATCATAGCGGCATTCAAGAATACCAGGCTGTATTTTCTGAAATCTGAAGCATCGGTGAAACATCGGAAGATGGAATCTGTAACACAGATTGTAAATCGAACGTAACCATGATAAATGCAGAATTGTCTTCTAAAGCAGCTTTATCAATTTCTTTTGATCGGGCTGCTTCGTTTTTCCGAGTAATATGATTTTGGTATGTATCTTCCAAGTTACAGAGGTCTTGAATGTTAGAATCTTGATACCGATTACAAGTTGCGCACTGATCTTTTTTTGGCTTAAAAAAAGAAATATTATAAGATGTGCAAACAATTTTTCTATCACTTGTTGTCTCTTTGTTGGAGTATGGATCAATAATTTGGTCTCCTCTGTACATGAATAATTGTATGGCACTGGAGAGGGTTCAAAATAAATTTCTACTATTCTGCCTTTATAAACTTTGCATTCCAGTTCCTAATGACCATTGTTATGATGAAGCAATGAACTTGCTGAATATGCGGAGTTTACTTAAGAGACGCACTGAGAATGATTTGGTGTTTATTTATTAACTTTTGAATGGCCTTGTGACTTGTCCCGAACTACTTAATAGGATTTCATTTAATATTCCATACCATAATCTGAGGGCAAATCTATTGTTTTTCTTATCATCGTACCAACTATGCTATGCACTCGCCTGTCGAAAGGACCTTGAGGCTGGTAAACTCTACTGGAATTGAAGTTTTGGGAATTTCCTTATTGCATTTTAGGAGTCTTATTAAGAGTTTGTAGGATTTTGTTTTTTGAATTAATTTTGCTCCATGATTAATAATTTGAAATACATTTGATCATTGTCATTGATAATAATATATTTTGTTTTTTCTTAGCTAATTTTGCATTGTTAATTGTTCTGATTTTGAGAGAATTGTTACTACTTGTAAAACGGTTTAATTATCCTTGGTATTAAGATTAAGTCTGATAATTATTGTTAATTAGTAATTAGTGGTTAGGTAGTATAGCTTTTATTTCTTTTTCAGAAATATATATATTTTTTGTAATGAAGTTGATCCCGTGTATAAAAAATAAATAAATAAATAAATAAATCTATGCATGGGAAGAAACTGATTTAAAATTATTCTTTAAACAGTAGGCCCGGTATAGGTCGTACATCTTTGAGATTGATAGCTTACTATCTAAATAGAGTCGTTTTGAAGATTTTCGATTGTGATGACTTTCCATTGTTGGAAAACTTTCAATGTGGGAATGGGAAACTTTACAATATCTATGTCAGAATCGAAAGTTTTATTTCCTCTTCCATCTTCACATTTGAATACACCCAAAGAATTTCTCTTTTTAAAAGCTGTCAAAATAGGACCATTATTTATATTAAGCGTTTTCATAAAAAATGATTGACAAATTCTTATCTTGTTAGTACCTTTATAGAAAACAGAATTTTATTTTGACATTTAAAACTCACTAAGTCCCAGTGATGGCACCACATTTATTATATAAAACTCACTAAGTCACTTAGTGAGTTTTTGCATGAACTCAAAACAGGCTTAATGAATCCTTCACATCCAGTAATTCTTATAGGCTTTTATTATATTTATTTTTATAGGTATAACAAGAATATGTGCCTTTTAAAAGAATTTAGACCTTACTCGATATTATATACCTTTTCAATTTTATTTTTTTTTATTTTACAGGACTACTTTGAGAGATAAGAGAATAAGGAAGTTGTATGCACATTCTGAGCCTACATTTGATCATCCATTAAAAAGTATGCTGGTAAGTAAGCATATCACTTTAAACTTATAACTTTTATTTTTTTAACTACGACCAAAATTCTTACTACTCTAATACAGTATAAATAAAAAGAACATATAAGAGCAATGGTAAGAGTGTCCTAACAGCAATGGTTGGTGGAACTAAATTACTTTTAATTGTGTATATAACATATGGTTTACAATTTGTATTTCTTATTTGTGAAGACACCTAAAAACATTGGCCTGTCATACATCAATTGTGACATTAGAAGAACTAAGAAGTAGAATTATTGACGTACGAAACATGCATGGAATTTTTGAAAGAGTTGGTAATTCGATGAGCCGAGAAATAGTCATTTCCAACATTTTTTATAAATCATGTAATAGTCTTATATTAAAATTGTTATTACTTTTTGTTCATTTTATTACACAATTTTTGTTGTTATTTTAACACTATTTTGTTTATTTTTGTTTGATAATGTAAAGAAGCCTTTTATGTTTTGAATTGAATCGAATAATATCTAAGTATTTTTTTTTTATACTTAGATATTCAGATAAATTATGACATACCATTAAGTAACAGTCTATATAAGTATTTTAAATATATTCATATAAAAATCCTGGCTTATATTTTTTCCTCCTGATATATGCGATGCTAAATCTCCGTACATATAAAGGTGGTAGGAAGAATTCCAAGAAGAGTTCTTGGCTCAGGTCCTAGTACTGGAAGAGCAACACCTGTTTCTACATCAGCAACTATATCAGAACCTCTTGCACAAGCTTTAAAAAAATTGGATCCTTTATCACAAATTGCTATTCCTGAAGAAATGGATCCATTATCTAAAATGGCTGCAGAGATGGTGAGTAAAATACTTAAATACTTACACTTTTTTTATGCCAGAAGAACATTTTTCTATGCAGTATTCCCAATATGTATTAAAATGTACTTTTATTAATATCACTCTTGAGATATTTGTTTAATTATTTGTTATCTAGGATACAGTAGACAGTGCTATAAAATATAAAGAACAAAGCACCAAATCAAACCCAAAATCAGAAAGGCAAGATAGCTGGTCACATAGAAAAGCGGCTATTTTACAAAAATACACTACCTCAGAAAAGCTAAGTATGGTGACTAGTTTTTTGCAAGAAGGCGAAAAAGGTATATTTTATTGCTCAAATTATAATATTTTACCTAAATGTAGTTATTCAATAGTTGCCGTAAAGGCTCAAAGCACAGCAGTGGATAAAGTACAACACAGGTTGGAACAGCTTGACAGTTTTGAGGAGGGGCCACAGAGAAAGCTGGATCTGTCACAGACAGAATATATTTTTAAAATAGATCAACTACATAAGTAAATTTATAATAAAATAGTTTTTAGCAATTAGTTTTTATTTCTTTGTAGAGAACTGATTCTGGCCTGGAACATAGAGCAGAGAATTAAAGCCTTAAAAATAGCGATACAATGTGCCAAAATGTTAGCTGACACTGACGTTTTACCTTTTTATCCTAGCAAGTTTGTTTTGATCACAGACATTTTAGATTGTTTTGGAAAATTGGTGTATGACAGGTTACATTCCAAGGCTATGTATTATAAGTAAAGCTTTATGACTACGATTTGTTGTTTTAAATTAACAAAACGTTATTTTAGACCTGGTTCTCAAAACCCTATACCTTTACCAGAAAACTTTACACCCAACATGGTATCTGATCAAGCCAAAGAAACATGCCTAAACTGGTTCTTTAAAATAGCTTCAATCAGAGAACTTGTGCCTCGTCTTTATATTGAAATGGCTTTGTTGAACTCTTACAGTTTTATATCTGCTAAGTAAGCTTATGAGAAATAGAAATGAATTTTGTATTTCGTCCAATTATTTTATTTAAATAGACTTAAGAGTAAGGGTATCCCTAACTCTTCCTTTACTGCCATCTAACTCCCCTTACTCTTTACTGCCATCTAAAAAATTAGAAAATTTGTTGAAGTAATTCGCAAGAATTACATGAATTTTTTTATTTATCAATTGTAAAGGAATAATATTCCTCTAGCACAGAGCTATAGTTAAATCAATTAAAAATGTTGAAAATTTTAAAAATGTATTTTTACAAAAGTTCGTTACAAGCACAAAGCAATGGACCAAACAGTTAAATTTTAAAGAAATTACTTTTTTTTTTTTGTTAGGACCGAAAGCGCTTATCTGTTTGAATACAATAATTGGTCGACATACAGAAGCCAACTATTCTTGCCTTTCTTATAAGAAAGAGATCTAGTCAAGATTTATAAATAACTATTTTAGTGAATGTCCAGAGGCGTTGACAAGACTGACTGAAATGATAAAGGGCATAGGTAATCCATTAGTTGCAGTTTATGCTAGATGTTATTTATGTAGGATGGGACTAAAAATAAATGCTCATATGCAAGGAGATGTGGGGTATTTTAGAAGAAATTTTGAATGTTTTTTGGAAACGTATCAACATGTAAGCCAAATTAACTATAATCTAATTTAAATTGTAATATGTTTCACATTAAAATAATAGCATATTATGTTGTGTGTGATTTTTACGGACTTCTTTTTTGGTACTTAGTGCGTTTTTAAGCGTTTAATATTTGGTTCAGTGTTAGAACAACATTAGACTTAGTGATATTTATCAAAATGTCAAAATCTGAAAATATTGACTTAGTGAGTTTTTGCTGCAAGCCGACAATATTTACCATTTGAATTGGTCAAATTTTAGATATTAAAACTAATCATTTTTAACTATTAGTTTTTAATTGCGATTGTTAAGTAATTATAGGGATCATAATATAGATATGTAGATTTTATAATTGTTGTAGAACCCTGAAGAAGGGCTAATATCATTTTCATCTCAAACAGCATTAAGTTACTCAGGTTCACAAATATATTTCTTTAAGAAAAACTATGTGACTCAAATAAATACCAGCCATCACCCATTAATATAATATGTAAAAAGTAATAAATAACAAAGAGAACAACAAAAATGCCTAATTAAGCATATGACTTCTGTTAATATGAAATATACTATTTCTATAAATTCCTACTAATTCAACAATATCATTTAATATACCTTTTCTTCGGGCACAGGTTCAGTAGCAATAATACTGGCTTCTTGTCTTGCTCTTTTTCTTTTCAATTCTTTTTGGCGAGCTTTCTTTTTTTTCAACTTCTTTGCTTTTCTGGTTTCAATTTGAATAGCCTTCTGTTTTTGCTTGATTTTCTTCTTTAAAAGAAGTTTATATTTCTTTTTGGTTTTTTTGATATCATCTGAGGAAGAACTCTGAGCAGAGGAACTATGGCTTGAAGAAGAGCTATGTCCACTCTCAGACAATTCAGAAGAACTAGAAGAACTATAAGAAATATTTATTGTAAGATATCATTTTGCTTTATTTCTACTTACTGGGAAGTAGAGGCATCTGATGAAAACCTAGGGGTACTGGGAGTACTAGAGTTAGAGCAGTCCTTTCTTCTTGATTTCTTTATCATTTTTTTAGATCTTTTCCTTTTCCTGCTATCATCCTCGGAGCTGCTACTGGATGAACTAGTGTTGGAATCACTTCCAGAGTCTGAGCTGGATGAACTATCCGAGCATGTTGAGCTATGCTTTCTCTTCCTATGGTTCCTGTTCAGTTCTCTTTTATTTGTATGCTTTTCTTTTTGCATAATGTTTTTTCTAGTTTTACTTTGACAGGAAACAAATTACAAAAGAATGAAAAAATAAGAAAAATGTAAACAAGAGGAAAATTTGTCAACTTCAGATGTGTCATATGTCATAGGACCGCAAAAAAGCGGAACGGCGTAGCTATGCTAAGGGCAGGTCTACACTAAGCTTGAAAACGTGCCATAGCGGATTCACGAAACGGACGATTTTAATATTTACTATTGTTAACCGTTTGTTTCAAAAATAATTAAAGCTAGGCTACCCATTAGTTACCCAAAATAAATAAACACATTAGGATTTCAAATATTTTTCTTTTTATTAGATTTATCTCATTAAGGAAATAAAAACTACAGCTTTAATAGTAAAAGAAACTCATAAATGCTCCCAAACAAAAAATAATATAAACCATAATATTAGATTATTTATTATTAAGTATTTAATTAAAAAACTTGTTTTATTAATTTTACCTGTTAAATGCTCAAAAATATTTTCTTGTTAAATTTCACAGAACCCGATCGATCATAAAACTCCGTCTGCACATTTCATAGTGTCTTCAGTATTATGGAGTTAAAGAGAGAAACTGAAAGTTTTTTATATAAATTTTCAGGTTAAAAAAACGTAGATTATTGTTTGACCGGACAACACTTGCTGATGCCGGCTACCCAAAAATAATTCCCCCTAATTACTTCCTGTACGCTCTTACATCAAATTTAATAAAAATAATTCTTAATTCTAGTGAACGTTAGATTTTTTCATTTATTACTTTTCCTTACGGATAAATTAAGTAAGCGCAATCTCACCCTATGTCGAAATTAACACTGGACACGACATAGCTTGGGATCCATCGCTGCATTTCTGCATTGCCTATGGGCCTTATTCCCCCACACTATTATCTAACTCTCATAATTTTACATATATACAACCTTCTTAATTAAAAAAAAACATTGGGTGCTATTTGTTATACCCTTGAATTCAAGAAATCCAAATTTCGATCAAATTCAAGTTATCTTAAATTCCAGTAGTTACCACTTGAATATCTGATGCAAATTTTTCTTTCTTAGTGGTGGTAAAAAATTCAACCAAGTTAAATACTAAAGTTATACATTTTAAGATATTTAACTAACTAAATAGGGCAAAGGATTATGACGTTGATTGATAATATTGGTAATATTCAATCAACGATTATGATTAAAAACAAAGAAAAATCTTAAAGGTCTGAAAGGTCGTTGTTATGCCGTTATGCGTTCACTAAATTAAAAATTCAACCACTCAATATCTAATAACCGCTCAAACTCTATACTCAGGGGTGAGTTTGTTACGTCCGAAATTTTAATGGTTTTTCTGAATTAAAACTAAACAAAAGTTAACTAGAAAAAAGCTCAAAATATTAATGAGCGCCAAACCTAGGGCCTTATTTAAAACTTTACTAAAAGGAGAAAAATACAGAAAACTTAAAGCCAAGATTCAATATTTTACAGATCAATAATTTAAGGTCACTTCTGACTCTTAAGGAAGCACCCGTGTAGAAGAGGAATCAGAATCAAATTACTTAAAATATTTGCTTTACACCATAGTGACTCACCCAGTAAACATGTATGTACCTCTTAATTATAAACAAAAAATTAAATTTAACTTTGTTTCACCCCCTTAGTATTGAAGTATACGAGCTTTACAGGTAGTACCAACATGGCAACTAACAATTTATTTGTACACTTAACAAAGCAAGTAACCTACAAGGTCAATAATCAGGTAAGGAGAGATTTAAATGTAGTCAAGAATATACAATTTAAAGCAAAATAGATTATAGGTAGGTAAAAAAAAAGAAATAAGTAAAACAACAGGTGTCTTTTTACTCTTGAATTAAAGCTAAAATGGTTAAGCTGCTATCGAGTGTAGAAATCAATCAGTCGCCACTTCTCTTGTAAGTGGTTCCAGCCACTACAGCGGTAAGATGTTTCAGATTAGCTCGTCACAATCGAGGAAAATAGCTGACACAGCGGTGAGAATCCAAAAGATAACAAGGGTTCAACTCAACCACCAGTACAGGTACATCAAGTATCGCAAAATTCCAAAAGATAAAAAGGTTTACCCAAAGGGTAAATCGGAGTCCACGATAAATGCAAAACCAAGACAAAACATAAAAGAAATTTCCTCTATTAAAATGAGATCAAGTAAAAATTATTAGTCTTACCTCGCAAACCAATGAGGTTACCAAAAACGTACTACTAAGGAATTCGAGGCAGTAGGTTTGGTCTTAAATAAACCACTGGACTCTGTGGAGGTTGTTATAAAATCCCCTTCGGCGCAAAATTACAGTTTCCAAACAAGAGTAGAACTATACCGAAATTTCAAACATAACTGGAGTACTTTGATCGCCTATAAACACTAAAATTTCCAAAAGTTCCAAGGACAACTTGCGGTCACAACTACAACCTCCAGCAAACTAAGAACGATCTAGAATTGTCTTCTTCCAAAAGAAAACTAGAAAAACTAGATCTTAATACAAAACCTGCATAGAATGCTAAAGTAAACAAATAACGTAAAAGTCTCTAGTTAGTCAAGAGGAGAGAA